>NW_028274819.1:94793908-95097785 GCF_037043125.1 Eumetopias jubatus
TGAGCAGGGAGCCCGACTCAGGACTTGATCCCAGGACCCTAAGATCATGACCTGAGCCAAAGGCAGACGCTTAACTGACTGAGCCACCCAGGCGCCCTAGAGATGTGATTTCATTCAAGGCCTGTGACCCTTGAATACATCTGGATGAGAAATCAAGCAAGGCACTCATATTTGGTGACAGTGTCAAACTGGGGTGCTATAGCAATACCCCAGTTTGGCTACATATGGATCATTGCTCATACCAGTTTCTTTCCAACACTAACACCAAAGCCCAGCCCCAAATCTCCACAACCAAACAGCCTTTGCGTGTGGACCAGGGAAACCTGAACTTCCATGTGCCCCTTGGGGACCTCGTCTCCCGAATACTGATGATGATGACGACGCCCCACAGAACTCTTGGCCCAAGTTGCAACTTGAGGACAAGATCTTCTGGGCAAGTTACAAAGGAAATGAGCAGACGGGTGGGGGTGGGGGGGCTTCAGGCAAACATGGGTGACCTCACCTGCAGCCTAACTGCACACCACCAAAGGCAGGCCGTTCGTCCTGAGCAGCAGGGAAGGGGACACAGCTAGGGACACGAGGTCTGAGCAAGAGAGACGTGATCTGTGAGTCAGGAATGAAGGCAGAGCCCCGATGAATAGAGGGAAGAAATGCTAAGCTCACCCAGAGCCTAAGACTGAAGGGCTCACGTGGAAGACATATGTGTATATGTTGCCCTCTCACCTCCTAAATGCTGTGTAAAGAAAAAGGTCAGGTCACAGCCAAACAACACCCTGGATGCCTCTCCCTGATGTGCCTGCTCTACGGTGAACCTCAAGTTCAGCCTAGGGACAAAGTGGGACTTTGGGGGATAGTGGTGGTAGTAGAAAGGCAGCATTTCCCACTTGTTTCCAATATTGGCTTCCTGAGCTCAAAGAGAGAGGCCCAGCTGAAATACCCGCCTCTTGAAAAGCCCCCAGGCAGAGAGCTCCTCCTCCATAAAACACTCTTCGCATCTCGGAGAAGTGACGTACCCACATAAGCTCTGGCAGAAGAGACAGCTCAGCCCCCTGCACAAATTTCTTTCTCGTCTCCCAGAGCGGTGGGAGTTTTACATCTGCTACTGTCATGAAAACATCTTATTATTTTTTGACAAGTCTTTTTTTTTTTTTTTTTTGTAACTTCCTTGGATAAAGCTAAGGATCTTCCAAGTGGATGTGATGTGCACAATCCTTCTACCCCTCTTTGGTTCTGCTCGCCCCCCGCCCCCCCAACTGCCCCAGGCCCACCAAAACTCAGCCTCAGACACTCTCAGATGCTTGTCCATAAGTGGCCTTGGAGCAGTGTGGCCTGCTAAGGGGCTCCCCGAGGAATGACGTTTCTCCAGGCAGGAGGTCGGCTGATGGGTGCACATGAGTTGTGTAGGCTCTAACAACTTCATTCAAGTGGCCACAACTTCTCATCTCATCTACTCCAGAAGACTAAATCCATTCCTTCTGGAATGGGTCTCCATGCACCCCTAGGTCCAAAGCAGGAGTTTCTCCAATTACTAGACCTTCTATCTCTACTCTAGGATGAAATTAGGAAAAGCAGAACCTCTCCCTAGTCTCACTAGGCATCTTCAGATACACCCCATGATGTCCACTTTGTCTTTCTCCCAAATCTTGGGACTTCTACAACATAAGGGAAATAGGCATAAAATTGATGGGGGTGGCCTGGTTGGGGGAGGGAAGCACCACCCAGAACAGGGAAAGCCAGTGTCCCTAGTACGAACTTTTGTCAGAAAGCTGGAGAGGAGCCTCGATCTCTCTACCCACAGCCCTTCCTTCACCACTTGCCTGAGCGCATCTCCAGAACTGAATGGAGAAAGAAGCCAGCTCAGCCACCTCTGGAAATTCGTGAGAGAGATAAGTCTATCCCAGTGGTTTCCTGGGAACACCAACTCCCAGGAGGGGACCCCACAGCCAGGCCATAATCCATGTTAATAGCTTTACGGTGCCCTCTGGTAACTTTGAGGCTGCACTCGAGATTCAGAGAACCAACAGCACCCCTCACCCCCACCCCAATGCTTCCACAGCCTCCAGGTTCCCCGGGGCTTCCCCATCCTCACCGCAGGCATCCAGGTGTGGTCCTCCAAGGGCTGAGGAAGGGCGAGAGAAGTTCTTACCTGGGTCTGCTGGGAGAAGCACTCATGGGGCCCGCCGGTCGGGGCGCCCCGGCTGCTGGTTGCGGCTCACCGCATCTCCCGGGGAGCCCGGTTTTGCAAAGAGGAGAGCCAGTCCCATCTGGAGCAGGAAGGAGGAGTGGAGCCCGAGGACGCCAAGAGCGGGGGAGCCGAGCCCGGGTGGGGGCCGCAGCGCAGCTCCCCGAGGGGCTCCTGGCTCGGGCACCGTGGACGCGGGGACGGGGATGGCGGTCTGTACCCCGGAGGGGCGGGGTGGGGGGGACGCGGGTGGGAGGCAGGCGGACGCCTCGCCGGGCTCCGGGGCTCCGGCTGGCTCCGCGCCCGCAGTCACCGCAGCGAGTCCCCACGGTCTATATAAGCATTGCCCCCTCCCTGCCTCTGCGCTCCTCCTCGCGTCGTCCCGACTCTACCTCTGTGGTTTCCGCTCCCGGCTCAGTCCCCTCTCCCTCGCGTCCCCCCTCCTCTCCCTCCTCCCCTCACCCTCCCTCCCCGGGTGCAGCCTGCTGCCTGGATTCTCCCGGTGTTGCCTCGCTCAGACATTTAGCACTGCAGTGCAACTCTCCGGGACGCACAACCAGCCAGGTCCTTGAAAACCAACCGCCCCTTTAAAATCAGACCATCAAGTTTACTGCGGAAACCGGCAAGAGAAGAGGGGCTGCCTGCCTGGCGGCTGGGAGGGGATATTGGCCCATCTGGAAACCAGATCTCCCTGTGTCAGCAGAGCTGTGAAAAGGGTTGCGAGGAAGGCGAATGGCATAGATCAGCAGGAGTCCACAGGTGACCTGCAGGGTCTTCAGGCTGGGGTGGAATCCTGAGTTGGGAGTGTCCAAATCCTAGCACTACAAAGCAGGGTAGAGCCTGAGGAGTCATCAGGTTGAAAGTGCTCATTTTGCAGAGAAAACTAATGCTCAGAGAGGTGCGTTGACTGGTCCAGGGCCACACAGCTAGCTGGAAGGAGACCTGAGTTATGTGGTTGTCAGGACACCCAAGTTTCCAAGCCTACAGAAGAATACTCCACATGGAGTGGCCCAGGAGGTAGCCCAACAGTCTTGTTCATTCACTCTCACCTCCTGCACCCATGTTCCTGGGAGGGCACCTGAGCCCATCAAGGAAAAATACTCAGCCAGTTTACAAGTTTACCAGTCTACCCAGAACCACTTCTTAAGCCCTCCCTACCTCTAGGAGGGCTGTGAAGAATGAAATGCTGAGGCCAACCAAAGGGGAAAGAACAAATCCTTGCTTATTGCCATCTTCCAGAAATCCAGCTAACAGGATCTGCTTTACGAAATTCCCATTTTCCACTTCTCATATTCCTCCTTCCTCTCTATCCTTCCTGGCATTCTGACCACTGTGACACAGATATTTTTATATTACCCGCAAAAGAGAGCACATTTCCCCCCTGTGCTTCTTACATTGAAACTAAAATACTACCTGGTAGTGTCAATGTATATCAAAAGGGCTTTCTCACCAGAAGACTTGGGGGGCGGGGGGGAGGATTGTTATAGCATTAATTCCTGTCCCAGAAGATGTTGTTATCACTGGCAGAGTCTTCTCACTCACTCTCACTCACAGGGGTCTGGTTTTGGGCATTTCATTTTTTTTTAAAGAATTTATTTTTGCGCGCACGCATGCGAGAGCGAGAGAGAGAGAGAGAGAGAAGAGAGAGAGAGTACGAGTGAGGGGGAGGGGCAAAGAGAGAAGCAGGCTCCCCATTGAGTAGGGACTGGATCCCCAGACCCTGGGATCATGAACTGGGTTGAAGGCAGACGCTTAACCATCTGAGCCACCCAGGCACCCCCGGACATTTCATAACCCTAATGACAGAGCTCACCACAAACTGCTCCTCAGGACAATGGTATCAAGGGCGCCTTCCTGCTGGGTGGGTTCCAACATTTTATACTCATATACTCTCTTTTGTGAAGTTATGATACCTACTGCACACCATGTGCTTGAAGTAACAGAATGATGAGCCGTAACCCTGGAGTTACACTATAAATCAGGAACAGTTCCTTTATCCAACGTGGCCGTTGAAAAGCAGGTAGCAGAGCAGGAGTCTGAACCCTGAAGTAGGCACCCCAGCCCCACCCTTCTTCACCAGCTCTGTCAACTTGAATCAGGTATTTAACCCCTCTAAGCCTTAGTTTCCCTGAATGAAAAACAGAGAAAGTAATTGGCTCCGCTCCGGGTGTCAATGAGATCCAAAGGCAGACTGCTTGGAACACGGATCATAAAACATTTTAGCTGTTACTCATACTGTTTGTCCACACTGCTCTCCTGGGCCAGGACGCCCACTTAGAGACCTCATACTTACACTTCCCAGCTGGGTAACCCTGACCAAGTTGCTAAATCCCTCCCCTCTTCTCTCATAATCCAACCTACTTTAATCTGGAAAATGGGGATCATAATATGTCCTTCATAGGACTGTTGAGAAGATTAACTAAGATAATACATGTGAAACAACTAGCATGTTTCCCAATACATAATGAACCACCAAAATACGTTCGTTCCAACTTCTTTGTCTCCAGTTACCGAATGTGGAGCAAGTTATTTATCTCTTCTAAGCCTCACAGGGTTGCAAAGATTAACATAACATCTGTAAATTATCTGGCACATAGCAAGCAGTGAATATATGCTAATTACCTTCCATCCCTTTTGAAACTGCTCAAAATTTATTTTTAGTTTTTTTTTATTAGAAGATTTTATTTCTTTATTTGACAGAGAGAGACACAGTGAGAGAGGGAACACAAGCGGGTTCTCCGCAGAGCAGGGAGCCCGATGCAGGGCTCGATCCCAGGATCCTGGGACCATGACCTGAGCCGAAGGCAGACACTTAAACATCTGAGCCACAAAGGTGCCCCTCCCATCTCCTATAAATATAGCTATAGCCACAGATTCACTGAGCTAGAAGGAGGCCCAGAGAGTCTATCAGACAATATTTTCATTTTACAGCCCAGAGAGGATAATCGACTTACACCCATTACTATAGCTAAAATGGCGGTGATTTCTTGCATCCGTATCCACTGTTCTTTGAACTACACCAACGTTTCTTGCCACCTGTTCCATGGAACACTAGTTCCTTGGAATGTTCACAGGTGGCACTCCAACAAAGGGTTCTGTGGCCAAGTGCGTTTGAGAAATAATGGGTTAAGCAAAGTAAACCACCTTTGATTTGGGGTTTTTGGGGTTTGGGGTTTTGTTTTGTTTTTTTACTGCAAGACTTTTCAGAGCCTTTCTTATGTTTCTGAACACTGAATTTACAAGAGAGGGCTATAGCACACATCACTTGTTAAATGCATTCAGTCAGGAAACTCTCATAGAACGTTTGGGAACCTACTGATCTAAGGCAGAGATTTAGGGAACAACGGTGCTACACCCTGGAAACGCAACCAGGTAATGTGCCGGCTCAGTTTGTGTGACCTCCAGAACGGTGATAACTCCTGATAGGCATTCAGTGAGTCCTCGTTAAGACTGTAAGAGTGGTGGCGGCAGGGTAGTCATAGGCCTCGGTTATCAATGGACAGCTTTGGTGATGTAGCAGAGTTCGGCTGAATCGGAAAGTGCAATCCTTCTTTCCTCTCTCCTCATGCAATGTTATGTCTGTGATGGTCATTCCCACCACTGCTCTGCTCCCTCAGAGCTGGGAGGAAACGGATAGTAAATACTCTGAGCAAGCTCAGAAGGGAGCAAAAAAAGAATATTAATCATTAATATATTTTTTTAAAAAAGCTTACTTTGAGTAGCTGCTAAATGCTGAGCACTGTGCTAGGTGATATACGTTTATGTTTATATTCATTATCTATCTATATTCTGTCTGTATCCTTATAACCACTTGTAGAGGAAAATATCCACCTCTCCATTTTGAAAATAAAAAAGCTAAGGCTCAGACGGTTTATGGGGCAAGAGGACAGATTAATTCAATGACAACTACTAGCTTCCTTACAGTCATTTTAGTCCTAGGGGAGCATAGGCATATTGTGTACTAGAACACACTTTATACGACACAGTTCTCTCTTTCACAGGAGAGGCAATTATAGAACAAATGTTGATTAATGCCCAATTAAGGAAGAAATGGAGCCAAGAAAATTCCTTTCTCAGTTGTCTCCCCCAAGGGTCCATGCACTGGACTCTGCCCGTCAGCTAGAATATGTGAAGGATCCAGGACTCCTGTTAGCGCATGAAAAGGACCCATGCTTATTGTGGTCATCATTTCAGAGTAAATGTAATTCAAGTCATTATGCTGTACCCCTTAAACTTATACAGTGCTAGACGTTGATCACAGCTCAGTAAAACTGGAAAAATAAACAAACAAAAGGAACTATGGTATCAACTGATCGGAGAGAACACTTTGTATACACAGTGAAATGAAGACATAATTTTTTCCCCAGTTCTAGGAGGAACCCAGGCATGTGGCACCAGGACTGTGATTTAATTCTGTCTTTCTCCCACTCATCCAAAATATCTGTGAAAATTAATAAAGGGACACCTCACTAAAGTAAACTCCAGATACTAGAAAGGGAAGGCTGGACTATTCAATGTCAATTACAAGAAGAACTGTCAATTACAGACCCCAGCAGAGGAAAAGGCAACAGAAAAGAATCATCAATTATAAGCCCCAAGAAGGGAAGATGTCCATTGCATCTCCTACAAGAGATCCAGTATCCTTGCAAATCAGCCAGTGAGAAACCATTATCTTCCTGACCTCTTGCTTTTCTCCAGTGTACTTTCCTTCAGAACAACACCTCCCAACTTCCTCCTCCTTCTCCGTAAAATAGTGTTCCTCTCTTTTCTGGACTTGCCTATGGTTTTTGCAGTAGCTTGCTTGTTATGAATTGCAATGATCTGTTATTCCTGAATAAACACATTTTGCTGGTAAAATAATTGACAATTTTATTTTTAAGGATAACATATCCTTTTGGACTCCACACTCACCTTACCCTTCATTCCAAGTGTGGCAAGAAAGCCACACTTGGTGTGAACATGAGACTCCTTCCAAACTAAACCTTCCTAATAACTATAGTTCACTCTTCCCTACCTGCTCCAGATGGGGTCAAGTCAAAACACCAGACACCCTTTGGTACCAGCCACAGGATGAGAAAAGGGCTGACTTTGTCCCCTCCAAGAGGTCAGAAACCTGAAGGCAACTGTGGCCACCTATACCTCCTGGCCAGAAACACAGTGAGGCTCTGCTTTTCTTTTTTTTCAATGGGATTTGGAGTGAAACCAAGCTAATAGAGTAAAGGCAAGAGGAAAGAAGAGAGTAAAGCTTTGTTATTTCCCCCAGGCAAAATAGACCTTTATATCAAAGACCTCTTTGATATATAGAGAGAGAGACAGTGAGAGAGAGAACACAAGCAAAGGGGAGTGGGAGAGGGAGAAGCGGGCTTCCCGCCAAGCAGGGAGTCCGATGTGGGGCTCGATCCCAGGACCCTGAGATCATGACCTGAGCCGAAGGTAGACCCTTAATGACTGAGCCACCCAGTCGCCTTTTTTTTTTTTTTGAGAGTGCATGCAAGTGGGGAGAGGGGCAGAGGAAGAGGAAAAGAATCTTTTTTTTTAAAGATTTTGTTTACTTATTTGAGAGAGAGCTAGAGAAAGAGAACATGAATGGGGTGAGCGTGGGGCAAAGGGAGAGGGAAAAGCAGACTCCTCACTGAGGAGGGAACCCAATGCAGCGATGCGGAACTTGATCCCAGGACCCCAAGATCATGACCTGAGCCGGAGGCAGATGCTTAACCGACTGAGCCACCCAGGTGCCCAAGAAAGCTAAGTCTTAACAAAGCTTCAGTATCTTGTCCAAAGCCACACAGTTAAGTATTTAACATGGGAACCTAATCTTTTATCTGTGACAAATAATAATCCCAACGGTTTCATATCTGAATGTAACATTTCAAACATATTCTTTTTGGATTGCAAACAGTCCTGTGAGATAGATCAAACACTTCTCCCAATTTGCTTGAGGAAACTAAGGCTCAGAGGTAACCCTATTCTGGTCAAACAGGTAGAAAATGAGTTACATCTGGAATCAAAGGCTTACTCTACCACTCAGTCACTCTAGCAAGATAGGCACTTTCTAAATTTTGAAATCTTGATGCTTTCAAGAATCAGAAAACATGTCACTCCTTGAAGAATGCCCCCGAAAAATTCCCATGACCAAACCAGTCCCTGCAAAGGGCAAATGGCTGGGGGAGGGGGGGGCGCGGCGGGACACAAAAAGCCACAGAAAGGCCAGAAGAGTCCCTGGGATATCCAGTCATTGTGCAGGGGTTCCAGGAGCTGGAGTCCCTCTGCCTCTGCCTCTCATAGATTTCAGGCCAAATGTTTAGTTTTTCCTGTGTAGGAAACTTATTAAAACTTAATGATGATAATAATAATAATAAAAAATAATAATAAAAGCAGATCCTCATAGGCACACCTCCAGGCAGGCTCCACTTCAGACCACTGCAGTAACGCAAATATTGCAATAAAGTGAGTCAAATTAATGTTTTGGTTTCCCAGTGCATACAAAAGTTATATTTATGCTACACCATAGTCTATTCAGTATGCAACAGCATTGTATATAAAAAATAATATTAATGCCCATACCTTAATTTAAAAATATTTCATTGCTAAAAAAAAAATGCTAGCCATCATCTGAGCTTCCAGGGAGCCATAATCACGGATCACACATCACCATAATAAATATAATACTATGAAAAAGTTTGAAATATTGAGAGAATTACCAAAATGTAACACAGAGACAGAAGTGAGCAAATGCCTTTGGAAAATGGCGCCCAGTGACTTGCTTGGTGCAGCGCTGCTACAAACCTTCACTTTCTAAAAAAAGCACCAAAAAAGGACGTATGCTATAGTTAATGCCTACAAATTTCACGCACCGTTAGAAGCGAGACAAGGGATCATGTGAACAAGCTCCAAGTGAAAAACATCACACACGTGGGGCGCTTACCAACGGCTACTATTGCAAAACCAGGAGGCGTCCAGCATGGGCCCCTCTACAAGCGGGACTTAAAAGAGAGGACCCCGGCTCCAAAAAGAGCCAATGAGAGCCTGTGTTGCCCGCCAATATCAACCAATCAGGATGAGGCCGTTCTAACCAATCAGAATGAGGCCATTCCAACCAATCAGGATGAAGCACTCCCCTCATTAGCACTTTGGACCCGAGCGGGAACCTGAGCTGGAAGTCTCTTCGAGGCAGGACTCGCGTTAGTTCAGGTCCACCGTCTGGTGGTGCTGGGTCTCCCTTTAGTCCAGGTCGTAGTTGTGCCTTGGCTTTTGGGTTCCAGCTTGTTCCTCTCTTGCTCTGGCCTAGAAACTGGTCGCCGGTAACAGATGTAGTTTACTTTTATTTACTCATTTAATTAGGAGTCATGCAATGGGATAGGTACCATTATCTCCTTTGGTAGATAAGGAGAACGAGGCGCCCAGAGGTGAAGTAATGTGCCCAAGATCACCTAGCTAGTAAGGGCAGAGCAAGGATTTAAACAGGGAGACTGCTGCCAGAGTCCACGTGCGGGAGAGCTGGTGGCTAGCCAGGGTATTGTTAGCTGCTCTGGCAAGGGCTGTGGGCACCAGCTTACTGAATAGTTAGACCCCAGGGTAAGGGCCTGCCTCTGAGGGAAGGGTGCTCTGGGACCGTCATTTCTGCTCCTCCAAGCTGGCCTTTGCCCACAGGCCCTTAGCTAATTTCTCTGCTTATCTCCCTGCCAATGTCTCCAGCTGCCCCTTGTCAGCCCAGCACAAAGAGAAGCCAGAGTGGCTGGGGGAGGGGTGACAAGCAGGGGACATCTCTTTCTCTCCTCCTCCTGGGAGCACCCATCTGGTCGGTATCACCTGCGGACTTGTGCTCTGAGAAGCCTGCTTTCAGGTGAGGGCAGTGGGATTCAGTCCATGAACCACACCTGTTAATCCAGTTGGGACTTTTCCCTGACAATGGGCATCGCCCAACCCAGCAGGATCTATTGGCATTGAAACAAGGCTCTACCAGGAGTCCAGCCACGGAGAGGGTGAGGCGCTTCCAGGCCTTTTTTTAGGAAGCACATTTGACCTCAGGGATTAGAATGGCTTCTTCTACTCTTTCCCCACTGGGTGTTGTGACACGTTGTTGAGAAATAGAGGCAAAAGGATATGGGTGGGATATAGATGATTGGCAGCCTTAGGTGGTAAATAAATACAAACCTAGGCCTCAGGAAGCCCAAACTCAAGTCCAAAGTTCACTGGAAATAAGCTGTTTGAACTTGGGATCATTATTTCCCTTCTTTAGGCCTCACTTTTCTCATCTATAAAATGAGAGCATTGGATTAGATGGACCCTAAGAGATTTCTTCCATATTGCTTGAAATGGAAAGACTCCTCCGAGGGATGCTTTTCCAAGGAGAGAATAGGGAAAGAGCCCAAGGTGGCTCCCTATGCCCTATATTCCTCCACTGGAACAGCTCCTCATGTCTCCAAAACACAGAACTCCCATTCTCCAGGACTCCACCCCTTGGGGTGACACACTGGGCACTTATGCAGGATGCTGGGCCAAAGTCTCTGACCCTGGAGAGGTGACTCCTGAGCTCCCCTTTGACTCAAAGCGAGTACTCAAAGTCTGGGTTCTAAGAAGTAACCTGTCCTACGCTCACAGAGTCTCTGAGCTGCCGTTGACTGCCAATCTTAAGGTTAGGTCTTTATTTGCTTCTGACTCTGTTTTCCTCTTTTAATTAATACAAAGAAAAAAAAAACTTAACGAACCCGTACGGGGTGCCAGGCAATTAGCTCATCAGAAATATGGCTAATAAGCTTTGGAACATGAAGTGTCTCAAAGAGAAAATCTATCCAACTCCTCAACCGTGTCAGGCTCTATTCCTGACAGGCAGTGGCTACTGAGAACACAGCAGGTTAGAGCCTTTTTTTTAAAAGGCTTTCCCTGGCTCTAATTTCCCCTAGCCTGAAAGAAATAAGACAAGGCCAAAAAAGAAACCAGGTCGGAACACGTGAGGGAAAAGCAGAATTAGGAGGTCAACCTGGGATCTTGGGCTGTACTATAAATCTCAGAAGTGGGTGCTGAGTCTTGATTGGATGGCTTTGAGCAGCACTAAGTACAGCACACACACCCACAGGCAATCACCGAAGCTGTTCAGCAGTGATGACTGACGCCGAAATGCCCTGTCCTTTGATAAGTCCTCTGCCACCCGTCGCTCCACCTAATGTTAGGGGCTAGCAGAATTGGTTTGGCTGTAGGACATTCCAAACAAAGTCTAGGACCCAAAAGTTAAGTCTTCTGCCAGGAGTAGGGCCTGTGCTTGGGGAGAGGCACAACAGCACGCAATGAGAAAAGCCCATCCAGGGAGATGGTACATGGCATGTGGAGAGGACTGTGACAGGTACTAAGGCAGCAATCCGAGCAGGGAGGTCCCCAAAGAGGAGATGAAAGGTGGAGTACAATGATACAGGCGATGGGGTGGAGTGCAGTCAGCAATAGGGAGGTCTGTGGGGGTGCCCAGCTTCTGGATCCCGCTCCCGAATGGACTAGAGAGAACAAAGGGGGGGGGGTCCTGTCCCCGAGGAGCTGGGTACTTACTGGGCAACTTACAAGGTCAGGACCATTTATAGATGAGAAAAGCCAAGACCAAGTTTACATCACCAGCATGTGGCAGAGCTGGGATGCAAACTCAGGTAGCCAGGATCCAGGTCTTTTTTATTTTTAAGATTTTATTTCTTTATTGAGAGAGAGAGCATGATCGAGCATGAGCAGGGGGAGAGGCAGAGGGAGAGAGAAGCAGGCTCCCCACGGAGCAGGGAGCCCAATATGAGGCCCGATCCCAACACCCGGGGATCATGACCTGAGCCTAAGGCAGATGCTTAACGGACGGAGCCACCCAGGTGCCCCAGAATCCAGATCTTAACACCTGTTTCCCCATCTGCCTGTTCAGGCAGGTAAGGGGCACAGCAGGAACCCAGGAGGTCATTGCAGAGTCAGTCCTGGGAATTGCTTACCGACTGACTGTAAACCACCATGTGAAAGGCCTCTCCTGTGGGTCCTACAGACTTAGGAGGCACAAGAGAGGAACCAGGAAGGGAAACCCCAATTCAGCGAAAAGGCCCTAGGGAGAGCCTGCAGTCACTCTTCTACAGGTCATGTGTCCAGGCTCAGATAGACCCATTCAAAAGTGCTGCAATAAATACCTAAAGCAATCTCAGACCCGCATTGATAATTCTGGGAAATCGTGGGAAAGCGAAAGACCAAAACCCCGAATTCCATTTTAATTTCCAGAGAAGCAGAGACTGGAGAATCTCTAACAGCGCTAGGAGAGATGATTAAATACGTAACTGAACGCTACCAAAGCGGAGTCAAACTGGAGTCCCTAAGAACCAGTCGTGCCAATATAAATGAACTTACCGTTCGGATAGGCTTATCACGGACATCAAAGTACGCTTATTAAATCCTTGTGTACATCATTCATTCATTCAACAAATATTAATTGAGAATCTGCCACCTGGGATAACACCTGAGTTAACAAGACAAGTATCTTCTCTCTCAGGGGCGCCTGGGTGGCTCCATCAGTGAAGCGTCTGCCTTCGGCTCATGTCATGATCCCGGGGTCCTGGGATCAAGTCCCACATGAGGCTCCCTGCTCAGTGGGGAGCCTGCCTTCTCCCTCTGCCTCGGTGCCTCCCCTACCCTCCACTTGTGCTCTCTCTCATGTGCGTGTGCGCTCTCTCTCTCTCTCATAAATAAGTAAACATCTCTTTCAGAGTCTACTGGGAAGAATCCGAAAATAAACATGTAAACAATTTCAGATAAGGGCAAGTGTTAAGAAGAAAATGAAGCACAGCTGTGAACTTGCCAGAGGATGGGGAAAGCTCCTCTCAAGGTACCTGAGCTGAGCCCGTATGAAGAGCCAGACCTGTGGAGATCCAGGAGAAGTTGTTTGAGGAAGAGAAAATAAAAGGGCAAAGTCAAAGAGCTTGAGCGACTTCGGCCAGTTTCAGAAACCGAAAGGAGGCTGCAGTGTCTGACATCCAGCAGGGAGGGAAGGGAGAGTCGGGGAGCGAACTGGGGAAGTGGGCATCTTTGCAGAGCCTTGTAGACTGGGGGCGGGAGTTCGGATTTCGGATTTTGTCTCCAGTGAATGGGAAGCGGTTTGAGAATTTTAGCAGCACAATGACAGGATTCAAATTACTTCCTTTTTTTTTAAGATTTTATTTATTTATTTGAGAGAGAGAATGAGAGAGCACATGAGAGGGGATAGGGTCAGAGGGAGAAGCAGAGTCCCTGCTGAGCAGGGAGCCCGATGCGGGACTCGATCCTGGGACTCCAGGATCATGACCTGAGCCAAAGGCAGTCGCTTAACCAACTGAGCCACCCAGGCGCCCCTCAAATTACTTCTTAAGAAGATGACCCCAGCCGCTATGTGGAGAGCAGTTAGGGAGTGGAGGAGTGGACACAGGGAAACTGGTTAGAGATGCAAGGTGCATTTGCTCAGGGGAGCAAACTTGGTGGCTCCTGCAAGGGTGGCCCCAGGAGAGAAAGTACCGTGCGTCAGATTCACAATCCATTTTGGAAAGACCGGTGATTGGTTTTCAAGCAAATATAATTTATTTTTAATTTTTATATTTATTAAAAAAAACACACACGCACTGGAGCACCCCGGGGTCAAATTCTAAAGGAGCCCTGCTAGACCTTTGGCCTTGGCCTTCTCCTACTTGTTGATACCATATGCCTCTCTTTAGGGTATGACTTAAGACAATCCCTTATGATTTAATATCTCCCTAATAGCCTTCCCTCTAATGTCTCAACTGGCTCCCATTTTTGTGAGCTGCCTTCTCAGGCAGCTCTAACGGGATGCAACACACATACTTTGCAGCCCATCTCCAACCCCCTCTGGCCAGGGTGAGGGGGGTCAGGAGTGTATAATGACTATGGCTGAAAGAACTCTAGCACCAGGATTTATGTCTCTAGCCTATTTCACCATGCTTATAGTCTAACTCATCATCCCCAAGGCTTCCAAGCCACAGATTTGGTTGGCCCACTCCTTCCTAGGCTGTGTACCATTTGCATACGGTATTTCTTTTTTTCCTGCACTACCCACAAAAGCAGTAGGAATGTGACTCTCCTTAACTGAGCACAGAAAACGTGCCTATCACTAGGCCCACACAGAGTGGAGCCAGTTGCTGCAGTGAGTAGAAGGGCTTTCAGAAGATTCTGAGGAGATCCTTTTCCTTTGACTATGCCCATGGAAGAGGGGGGGACTCTGAAGTCCAAAGATTATTGAAATGGCCAGGCTTTTGCCAAGAGACTGGCTTCTAATTTTATTGGAGCTTCAGTCACTGAGTGCATGCTAGAAACCTATTTCTCTTGCTGAGGATCTAGCATTTTTTACACCCTCCAAAGGAGCAGTTTACTCTGGAGACATAGAGTCATGTAGGATGATAATCCCAGGAGACAAATGGGAGAAGACAGCAATAATAAATACCACTGCTAAAAGAGCAGAAAGGAAGTAAAAGCTTGGGGCATCTCGGGAGCACCAGCTGCTTAATAATAAAGGAAATGATAACATGATTCCTTGGCTGGGCTGCAGAAATATCTCTTAGTTACAGGTGTCAAAGCCCGAGTGTCTGGCCCTTGCTTTATTACTATCATTTCATATGCTGTTGGTGTCTGCTCCCAGCACAAGCATTTTTCCCTGACACCAGAAACACAAGGCTTGCTCTCTCTGAATTCCCAAAGTCCCCCAATCTTGAGACCCATTTCCTCCTCCGTTCTTTCCTAACCCAAGATTGGTCTTTTTGCTATGGAGAGAAAGGGAACTTTCTTTCCAGGAAAGATTAAATAATTGTGTCTGTGTTCATTGAACTATTAAGCCCTCTCCTGTCTAAGGGCTGGGGTGGGGAATACAATTATAAAAAATGATGATGTTAAGAATACGGTTTTCTTTTTTAATTCAATTCTATTTTCCGTTCATAAGCCTCAGGAGTGACAAGATGTCAGACACCTCCCTGAAGAAATTTGCAATCCAGTAAGAAGGGTGAGATGAAGAGGATTATAGGGCAAGTGTGAAATAAATGGAATGAAAACAAGGGATCCTTGAGCAATGAACAAATCCATCCAGCTTGGGGAGAAGAGAAAGGTCAGGGGAGTCTTCCTGAAGTTGATGGCATTTGAGGTGAGTCTTGGGAGTTCGTTTGAGTTAGGGAGCAGTAGCAGAAGTCTGGGTGAATGAACGGGGCCCAGACGGGACTGGAGAAATTGTCTTAGCTAGAGAGCCTGAGCTGTTTAAGGACACCTGGGTAGGCCCACCCAGTGTCTACAGATCAAGAAAACTTAGCTGTAATTCAGAAAAAAGTATTGACACCCGGAAAGTATTCTCTTTCCTGGACACAGAAGTGTGAAATTCTAGGCGGCCAGGTAAGAATGTTGGGGAAAAATAAGCTGCATTATGATTCTAAGAGATCTGTTCATTTCCAGAAATAACCAGGGTTATAGTGATTAGAATCCCATCTACGTAGGGAGAGAGTTGGGAAGAGCTGAGCATGGTAAGAGTCCCTGTCAGGTCGGCAGGGGTTTGGGCCAACATTCTGATCCCGAAGAGATTATGGGCATGATGCAGGCTAATAGACTAACTTCAGAACTGGGGGTCAGATCCAAAGCTAGAGCCCCATTCTGGGGCCTGAAACGAAGTGGGGACTCCAAATAGCTATTTATCGGAGATGTCAGCATCCAAACCCAGCCTGATCACATCAGATACTCATTACTGTGTAGTAATGTGTCTCAGTGCCAAGCCTCACCAGATGGGAAGACTGAGCTACTGACATTTTTTCTGCCCTGAGCAGGCACTAGGGTTTTTGTATCTGCAGGCAATACCCCGTGTTAGGGACGAGAAAAGCAGGGGGAAAGGGGACAAGGCAGACTTCTTCCTTTTCTGGCAATATCTGACGGTGTGCTCCAAGGGGCACCTGCTACAAAGCAGCAAAGCCTGGTAGGATATGTTATTTGAGACATTACCAGGCTCACAAGAGGAAAGACATAAGCAAAAAGAGAGAGAATGTGAACGAGAAAGAGAGAGGTCAAGCCAGATCGATCAGAGGATGGATAGTTGGTACTGCCAGGATGCTGAGTTTTGGGCCAGCCTTTAGGGGGAGGAAAGGAAGTCTGGGGCTCCACCATGAATTGAAGCCCTCAAGGGAGAGCAAGGAGGGTACGAGAGGTGGGGGCAAGTTCACTGACACAGTCCCAGATCAGATGCACCCTCTAGTCACTGTCAAAAGTGAAAGCAAAAGCAAAAGCAAAAGCAAAAGCAAATCTTCCCTGTAAGGAAATGTCTCCATCCCCAACTTAAGCTCCCCAATGTCTCACCTATTTTGACAGTGAACTCACAAACATCACTAAACATAAAATGCAAGCCACTGAGAGTTGGCAGATATAACATACGATGAATTTAGAATCCTTTGGATTAAGATATGAGATCTGTAAGATATAGAATATAGAACAGCTATGCAAATACGAGGATTATCTACATACACAACCATGTCTTCTGTGAATAAAGACAGTTTTAGCTCTTCCTTTTTGATCTAGATGCTTTGCTTCTTTTTTTTTCCTTGTGCTTCAAGAAACTTTTGATCACTCTTAAGTATAACTCCTAATTGTACAGTTGCATCTGAACTCCAGAGAGGTAATATTTCAAGTCTCTCTTTTTTTAAGACCTTATTTATTTTTCTGACAGAGAGACCGACGGACAGACAGCACAAGCAGGGTAGTGGCAGGGAGAGGGAGAAGCAGCCTCCCTGAG
This sequence comes from Eumetopias jubatus, assembly GCF_037043125.1. Classification (NCBI taxonomy): domain Eukaryota; kingdom Metazoa; phylum Chordata; class Mammalia; order Carnivora; family Otariidae; genus Eumetopias; species Eumetopias jubatus. Next base: position 94,810,837 of record NW_028274819.1, read on the forward strand.
GATGTGGGGCTTGATCCCAGGACTCCCAGGTCCATGACCTGAGCTGAAGACAGATGCTTAACCGACTGAGCCACCCAGGTGCCCCTTAAGTCTCTTTTTTCTTAGCATCTGAAAGACCCAAACTGAGAGTCTAACAAAGCTGACAGAACCTACCAGAGGTAGCACTTTTCGACTGGTATATCAGTTATCCACTGTTTTAATAATGGTCTGTGAAAAAAAAAATCTCAAAATCTCAGTAGCATATGACAATAAACACGTAGCTCATGAGTCTGTGGGGTTTACCTGATCTAGGCTGGGCTCACTTACGTGTCAACAGCCTACTGCAGGTTGGTGTGGTCACCCTAGTTATCTTGGCTGGGCGCCCTCTTCTGCATGGTGTCGGCTGGCTGATGGCTGATCTAGGGCTCCATTGGCATGACTGGAGGGAATAAACTCTGTTCTGTGTGTCTCTTACCCTCTACCAGGGTAGCCAGGTCATAATCTTCTTATGGTAATGACAGAAGGCAAGAATAGTAAATGGAAATGCACAAGTGTCTTTCAAGCCTTGAAAATTTTGCTAATATCTTCATTGGTCAAAGCCATGCCAAACCCAGAGTCAGAGGCGGAGGACTCTATGAAGTCACGTGAGAAAGGACATAGGTACAGGGAGGCCTGAAGACTTGGAACCATTACTACAGTCATTAATGGTTAGACCCAAGAGCTTAGTACACATGATGGCAAGGCAATACCATATATCTTGACCCTGAAGCAATTAACATTTGTATTTTACCTCCTCTGGTAGAGTGACCAGTAAAGTCTACCAGTAATTCTTTCCCAAATTGCTGTGCAAGATCTGAGGAGTTCCTAAGAGTAGAGAGTGGAGAGTAGGTACTGTGTGGACATCAGATCTAATTTTCGAGAAATCGTCAAAGGCAGAGGAGACCAGGTAATTCTGAGGGAGTCATTAAATAAATGGATTCCAGTGTCCAGAATATCATATATTAATTGGAGTCTTCCTGGCTGCAAATGATAGAAATCCAAGTGAAACTGGTTTAAGCAGAAAAGAAACTTCATAGCTTCCATAACTGAAAAATCTGGGAATATGTCAGGTTTCAGACACAGCAGGAGCCAAAGCCTCAAATAATGACATTGTGACTCAGTCTCTATCTCTGGGCCCTGATTGTCTCTGTCTGTCTTCATCCTCAGGCAAGGTCTCTCCATGTGATGACAGCCAGCGGCTCGAAACTTGCAGCCCCCACTGTAACTATACCATGTGAAAAGGGCTTCGTTTTCCTTCTAATTCCAATAAAACTCTCAAGTTGACCTCATTATTCTGACTCGTATTGCCTCCCCAACCCTGAATCTATTACCTAATCCCAGGAAATGGAAAATGGATATTGGCCAGTCCCCCACCTTGGACTCACACTTTAGAGAACTCCGCATATCACAAACACACACACACACACACACACACACCCCATAGTTACTCAAGAACACTCTGTCACGTGGGAACAGTTCTCAACATTGGCACTGCACAACCCATAAACCTAAACATCCATTCCTGTGACTAACACCAGTCAGGCACAAGAAATTTTCTCACGTATCTTAACCTGTGTCCTTAAAACAAAAGAAAAACCTCATTAAGAATGCTAAGTTTTGGGGGCGCCTGAGTGGCTCAGTCGGTGTCGGCCTTCGGCTCAGATGCTGATCTCAGGGTCCTGGGATTGAGCCCTGAATCCGGGGGGGGGGGGTCCTGCTCAGTGGGGAGCCTGCTTCTCTCTCTCCTTCTGCCTGCACCTCCCCCTGCTTGTGCTCTCTCTCTCTGTCAAATGAATAAAGATTTAAAAAATATAAAAAGGAAAAAGAAAAAGAATGCTAATTTTTGTGGGTTATGCTGTCCCTGACATTGGAGACAGTTAATACTGTGGAGTAAGCAGAGGATTTCGGTGACAGAATTACTGGGGTAATAGGACAAGCACTTAGGCAATTCCATGTTTTATTATTTTATGAATTGTCATGTTCTTCCTCTTACATGGTATGAATTCTGAAATATTTGTTCCCACTAGCACTAATTACCCACTTTCTTATTTCTCTTTGTCTTTCTTTTTATGGTTCCATAGATAACTCACAAATGAGCTTCACAACCACAAGCCCGTGGCTGAACAACATTTTATAATATGAAATGATGCATACTACTCTTAATATTTATATAGACCTGGATAGAGATATAAATATAAAGGTAGCATGCATAAAGTATGATATTAAATCTCTACATAGGCAGCTGCATGGTCACTAAACATTAGAGTTGTGGGTAATTTTATTTCTTGTAAGAGATGTTAGTAAGATGTATGCAAAATCTACCCCCCCAAGTTAAAATTTCAGCTTTGTTTAAACAATTTTTACTTAAAATTAGAATTTATGTTTGGTCTTTCAATTTCCTTTAGAGATTTTATTTATTTGAGAGAGAGAGAGAGAGAGAGAACATGAGCGGGGCAGGGGTGGGGGGATGGGCAGAGGGAGAGGGAGAAGCAGGCTCCCTGCTGAGCAGGGAGCCCCCGGGGGCTCGGTCTCCATCCCAGGACCCTGAGATCATGACCTGAGCCAAAAGCAGACACTTAACCGACTGAGCCACCCAGGCACCCCTAGTCTTTTCATTTAAAGATAATTTTGACTATTTTAGAAGAAAAACTAATATTTGTGAAAAAATATGAAAATAATTTTATTTTGTTATATATTTTTAGTTTCTTGATAGACATTTAAGTTTTATAAATTTTTTTTAAAGATTTTATTTATTTGAAAGAGAGAGACACAGTGAGAGAGGGAACACAGCAGGGGGAGTGGGAGCGGGAGAGGGAGAAGCAGGCTTCCTGCCGAGCAGGGACCCCGATGCAGGGCTTGATCCCAGGACCCTGGGATCATGACCTGAGCCAAAAGCAGGTGCTTAACGACTGATCCACCCAGGTGCCTCTAAGTTTTATACATTTTTACTAAAATTCTATTTTATTTTTAATTCCTTTAGAACAGGGGTTGACAAGCTCTACTGATTACTGCCTGCCTGTGTTTGTAAATAAAGTTTTATTGGCACACATTCCATGCTCATTACTTTATGCATTGTCTAGAGTTGCTTTCGCTATACAATACCAGAGTACAGTTATTGAGACAGAGACTGCACATAAGGCTAAAATATTTACTATCTTGCCCTTTAAGAAAAAGTTTGCTGATCCCTGCTTTAGATTATCATCAATAGGACACAAATTATATGAAAACATTAATTATGCTAACATAATTAGTGATTGTGCTAGGATGAAAACAGGACAAATATATTTTGTGGAATAAACATGTAATAATTTAGGAAATATGTAATTTACTGTGCATCTGGACATTGCCAGTCTTTCAACATCACACCCAGACATGTGTAAATATAATTAAATTCGGTTGCATTTGATTTTTTTTTTTTTTTTGCTGACTTTTAGTCTTTTAAAAACCACAGTTTTGGGGCACCAGGGTGGCTCAGTTGGTTAAGCATGGGACCTTGGGTTTCAGCTCAGGCAGTGATCTCAGGGTCATGAGATCCAGCCCCCCTCCCCCCCCCGTCAGGTTTCACAAGCAGCATGGAATATACTTAGGGCTCTCCCTCCTTTGCCCTCTGCCTCTCCCCGCCCAAAAATAAATAAAAGTAAATCTTTTTTTAAAAAAAACACAATTTTGCACAAAATTAAAAATTGGGGCATTCTGAAAGTAAAATCGTAGAGCATATTTTATGTAACTGGGATGGGCTGCCTCCATTTTAACTCTTGTTCCTGGGCCTACAAACGTTAGAAACAGGACTAGGGAGAAGTTATGGGTTCCCTAAAGGAGAACAAAGATGTTAGAAATAGGAGGGGTGGGGGGGGAAATCAAACAGATTACAAACAACAGATGTCAATGAGAACTGACAGTTTGCCAACAGGAGGATTTCTATCAAATGCTACTGTTCTCTGATTCTAGAACAGGGATTCATGGGGGCAGGGAGGAAAATATTAGAACAATATTAGAAATAGTAGATATTTACTAAATATTATATATTTATATTAGATTCGATAAAATGTTAGAAAATATTAGAATAAGCAAGCTATCTCATGACGTTCCTGGCCAGTGAAGTGTTTGATCCAAAGCTCGATGGTCATGTCAGGGATCCTGCGGAAGGGTTCCTGTATTAAAAAGAAGACTAGACAATGAAATATTATGCAGCCATCAAAAGGAATGAAATCTTGCCATTTGTAACAACGTGAATGGAACTGGAGGGTATTATGCTGAACAAAATAAGTCAATCAGAGAAAGACATGTATCATATGACCTCACTGATATGAGGAATTCTTAATCTCAGGAAACAAACTGAGGGTTGCTGGAGTGGTGGGGGGTGGGAGGGATGGGGCGGCTGGGTGATAGACATTGGGGAGGGTATGTGCTATGGTGAGCGCTGTGAATTGTGCAAGACCGTTGAATCACAGATCTGTACCTCTGAAACAAATAATACATTATATGTTAAAAAAAAAAGAAAAGAAGAAGATAGCAGGAGGGGAAGAATGAAGGGGGGGAATTGGAGGGGGAGACGAACCATGAGAGATTATGGACTCTGAGAAACAAACTGAGGGTTCTAGAAGGGAGGGGGGTGGGGGGATGGGTTAGCCTGGTGATGGGTATTAAAGAGGGCACGTTCTGCATGGAGCACTGGGCGTTATATGCAAACAATGAATCGTGGAACACTACATCAAAAACTAATGATGTAATGTATGGTGATTAACATAATATAATAAAAAAATAAATAAATGATTGATACTTGGAAAAAAAAAGACTAGACTAGGTTAGTTTAGTTAACAAATATTTGTTGACAGCTGTTGTGTCCCAGGCTCTGCCCTAGGCCCCAAGGTTTGGATTACTGTATGATTCCAATAATCAGCCGAAAATGCTGGGGCCAAACAGATGAGTTCCCACTGCTGCAAATGCACACAGTGCAGAACTATCTTAGCAGGCAGTCTAGCTCTGCTATTAAGAGAGCTCTGGGTCTATTTTTATATCAGACACACACTTAGAAGCCAGCACTGCAGGAGGTAATCTGGGAAGTTACCTGAGGGTAGTCTATGGCCTTGACAGTTCAACTTCAGAAGGAAGAATTAAGCCATCTTTGCAACATAGATCCCCCAGATTTAATTTTATTTCATCTAATCAGTCAAAGGCAAAAGGTGAAATTCTAACAAATTAAATTAAAATGCAGTATAAGCTGTTCTAAGAAGCAGAGTTCAAAACCAATTTTTCTCTGATTTCTTCTTTGACCCTGGAAGTTAAGAGGTCTATGGAGGGAAAAGGATGCATCCTCTTTGATCAAAGTTATCAAATCAATTTATTCTGTTTCTAAAGGAATTAATGGCAAGAGAAGAGACAACGGCGTTTTATCTCATTATACAGGGAAAGAACGGGGCTTTGTTTTCATTCCTCATGAAATCTCTGGAGCCAGACTGAGGCAAATGACAATGGCCAGCATAGGTTGTAGGATTAGAATGCTCCGTTTCTCTCCTTTCCTGCCATCGCCTCTTTTCCATAAAATTACAACTTTGCCTTCTATCAGTCTGTCTAAAACTAGAGAACACTACTGAAATATATGTAGCCAGTCATACTGCAGCTACCTGCTAATTAAAGATTTTATTCATTCATTCATTCATTCATTTTTAGAGAGAGAGAGAGCGAGTGTACAAGCGGGGGGGGGTGGGGGCAGAGGGAGAGGGAGAGAGAGAATCTTAAGCAGACTCCATGCTCAGCGTGGAGCCCAACATGGGGCTTGATCTCACAATCCTGAGATGGTGACCTGAGGCAAAATCAAAAGCCAGAGGCTTAACCAACTGAGCCACCCAGGCGTCCCAACTAACTAAGGATTTTTAAAACCAGAAGGAGCCTTAGAGATCATCTTGAAAACTTCTTCCATGCCCAGAAAAGTCACATAAATGGGCCCCAAACTTCTTGGTAACAGAAAAAAGTTTACAACCCAGATCTCTCAACTTTCATTTGAACACTCTTGCAGCTGCGCCATTCAGTATGGTACTCTGGTACTATGAAGGGTTGGAGAAATATTCTTGGTAATCCATAATACATAAAGTCCACGTTGGACTCCATTGTCTCTCAAATACTGACTGGCTTGGTGCCCAAATCATGCACAGAATTCTTTTGGGAAAGGTTGGCTTTGTGTTCTGAGTCTGACACTTTTTGGTTGTTGATCAGGGCTGATCCCTCACCCCTTTAGACCTCCTACTGTAGAGATAATCACAAAAGCACCTTGTAGGATTGGTTAAGGATTTTATTGTTTAAGATAAAATGTGTAAAGTGCTTCATAAACTGTGAGGAAGTACACAAAGATCAGGTGTAACTACCAATGGGGCTGCCATAAGGCACGGAGTTTCTTCAAGATATTTCCTGGGTAGATTTTCCACATGCCGTAATCTGTGTTCTTCTCATTCCTTCAACAGATCAGGCACCATTCTTTGTCATGGAGCTTCAAAAATGAATGAGATGAAATGCAAGCCATCCAGAATTCCACGGACTAGTAGCAGATATATAAATCGTCGTGGTCGATCTGAAGCGCTATGGGAGCACAGAGGGTGGACTTCTGCCAAGATCCTTGGGAAGGCTGCATAGCGCACGTGACATCTGGATAGTATGGAATCAAAAGTAGAAGTTCTCCAGACAGGAGAAGGAAGAGAAAAGAGTGGCAGTTGGGGGCATTCCGGGTGGTTGCAATAGATTTGCATGTTTACACAAAGGCAAGTAGCCTAGAAATGGCTGCTACGTAAGCTAGAACACAACAACAACAACAACTAGAGCTATTTTTTGAATTTTTTTAAAGATTTATTTATTTATTTATTTGAAAGCGAGAGAATGAGAGAGAGAGAGCATGAGAGGGGGGAGGGTCAGAGGGAGAAGCAGACTCCCCGCTGAGCAGGGAGCCCGATGCGGGACTCGATCCCAGGACTCCAGGATCATGACCTGAGCCAAAGGCAGTCGCTTAACCAACTGAGCCACCCAGGCGCCCCTAGTGCTACTTTTTGGAATGACCTCTGAACTCTACATTTTTTTACCCACAATTAATAACCAACACAATGACCCTTCGAGGTACATAGCATTACCTAAAGATTACAGGTGAGAAAACAAAGGCTCGGAGAGGTTAACTAACTTGCCTAAGATCATAGAGGTGGTAAACAGGGAAGTCAGGCTGTGAACTTAGGTCCCAGTGCTTTTATTTCATGTGCCACACTGCTTTTCATAAACTGGGGGGTTTTAAGAGATGACTGGAAATGTAAACAAGTGACAGAGTTTGCAGAACATGGAATACCAAAGCCAGGAAGCATGGATTTTATTCTATAAATTGTGGGAATCTCTGAAAGATTGTTAAAGAGGTGTTTAAAAAATGAAATCAGTCTGGGGCACCTGGGTGGCTCAGTCAGTTAAGCATCTGACTCCTGATTTCGACCTGGGCCATGATCTCAGGGTTGTGAAACTGAGTCCCTCATCGGGGTCCGCATTGGGCTTGGAGTCTGCTTATGATTCTCTCTCTCTCTCCCTCGCCCTCTGCCCCTCCCCCACTCCATGCTTGTATGCTCTCTCTCTCTCTCTCTCTCTCTCAAAAAAGAAAAAAAAAGAAAAATCAGTCTGATGACAGTGTAAATAGGATAGATGGGACAAGGAAGAGAGAATAGAAACGGGAAAATCAGTTTAAAAAAAAGTATTACAAAGTTCCCGGCAAGAGAAAATACAGATCGGCTGATACTAGGTGTTCATCTGCTCACTCATGCCTATGTGGGTGCAGATCACTGTTTTATTAAATAAGAGAATTTACTATCTTTGTAACAGAAAGTGCAGAGGTCAGGCAGGCCCCAGGTTCATCTGAAGCCCTGGTGTCTTTCCTTCTCTCTTTCCAGTCTACAGCTATCCTACTATGGGTTCCCCTGGTTGACCCCAAATGACTACCAGCGGCAGTTAGAGGTCCGCATGCTTCCTTGTTCACATCCCACCAGAGAGAGGAATCTCTCCTCACAAACCTCCAGTCTGACTGGGGTCAACTCAGATAGCAGGAGTGAGTAACTACTACTCGGGGACCCACACGTTGATTGGCTTACGAGGAGTCAGGATTCTCCTCTGGATCTGGGCAGGGTTAAGTTCCCCTGTGCCTTGTACGACAGGGGTAGCTACTGGAACCAAATTATAGCTTTTTTAGGAAAGGGGAAGTGGGGAGCTGATACCAAATGGACAGCAAGTAGCGGCCATTACTGCCATCCAGCTTTGGGCATGAATACTTGAAGCGAATGACTTTCCACACATGTCCGGTCCAAACCCATCTGCCTGAGGACAAGCCCACAGTCAAGGCCTTAGACTAGCCCCTCTCCAACTCCCCTTTCTCAAAGGCTCTTCTTCCACTTTACGAGAAAACCATATCCCCACCTATTCCAAATATTCCCATAGTGCTTTGACTCAGGAAAAATTTTCTGGGGTGCCAAAAAAAAGAGGAGTATTTAAAATATTGCAGTTGATTATAATGATGAGGTAACAAGTACTAATTCACGTCAGGTGGTTTCCAGGTTTTTTGAAATTCAAAGGAGACCTACTAGGGTTGTCACCTGTTAGGTCACTAAATACACATTTAAAGGATAGATCGCAGTGCTGTTTTTGATATATAAATTAGAAACAGTAAGATAGGAATGGAATTGGTGCTGAACCCCATTTTATTCTAATAATATGTTATGTTGAACCATAGATACATGAACTGATCGGGGAAAACAATAAAAGTCCGATCTGTCTCATTAAGTGACACATTTCCAATAAAATAATGTACTTTTTATATTTAATTTAAAAGGTCAATATACTTACATTTTTGTTGATTACGTATTAATTACAATTCTCATAAAGAACTCTTTTCAACACATAGATATTTAGGCATCAAAATAAACTTTTTTTTCAACTTCAATTTATACTTTTGATTCAGAGAAGTGTGAATGGTGAGCAGTAGAAGATTTCCAAGCATTAAAATGGGGAAAGTTAAATGGGAATCATAAGGTCAAAGAGAAATTATATAACATTTTTAACCATTAAAAAAGTGTTGGGGGGGTGGGGGTGGGGGCGGGACTTGGAGAAAGGTGGTCAAAAGGTGCACATTTCCAGTAAGATAAATAAGTACTAGTACAACATGATTACAGATAACACACCTGTAGGATATACAGGAAAGTTTTTGAGAGTAAATCCTTTACACAGAAAATCTTTTGTTTAAGTCACCAAGTCTGTGGCAGAGCTGGTGGCGGGTGGGACCCCTTGAGGTGGTGGGCTCACTCTTTATTGGTGAATTTTAAAACATAAAAGCAGGGACACCTGGGTGGTTCAGTCGGTTAAGCGTCTGCTTTCAGCTCAGGTCATGATCCCAGGGTCCTGGGATCGAGTCCCATGTTGGACTCCCTGCTCCGCGGGGAGGGTGCTTCTCCTCTGCCTCCCGCTCCCCCTGCTTGTGCTCTCTCTCTCTCTCTCTCTCTCTGACAAATAAATAAATAAAATATAAAAAAAATAAAACATAAGAGCAGGAATTCAAACGGGAAGGGAAAGGCAGGGTCACTCAAAAGGTGAAATACCTGAATCACCCAGGATAAAGTAAAAAGAGAGAGTAAATTCTGAGTTCTCATTACAAGGAGAAACATTTTTCTTCTGCTTTTCTCTTCTCCTTTGTTTTTATTACATCTCTGTGAGAAGATGATGTTAGTTACACCTGTTGTCCTAACCATTTGACAATATAGGTAAATCAAACCGTCATGCTGTAAGCCTTGAATTTTTACAGTGAAGAATGTCAATTATTTCTCAATAAAACTGGAAAAAGTTCATCCATGTATTTTCGAATGAATGATTCTGAGTATCAAATTGGCAATTGAGATTCCATTGCATAAGTTTTTTTTAAATGCTATGATAGTTTTATTTTAAAATGTTGATCCAATAAATAAAAATAAATAAATAAAAATAAAATATTGATCCTGGGGCACCTGAGTTTCTCAGCTGGTTAAGTGTCTACCTTTGGCTCAGGTCATGATCCCAGGATCCTGGGATTGAGCCCCATGTCAGGCTCTCTGCTCAGGAGGCCATCTGCTTCTCCATCTCCCTCTGGCCCTCCCCCCTTGAGCTTGAGTGCATGCGTGTGCCCTCTCTCTCAAATAAATAAATAAATAAATAAATAATCTAAAAAAAAAAGTTGATCCTTACACTATGTTAAAAACTGTATCTCTTGAAATATATAAACTTATAACAAAAAATTCTAGATATCAACTTAAAAATGTGAAGGAGGGCGGTAGTATTTCCAAATTATTTTAGAGACACAAATCAAAAATGCTAATCACCACTTGTTTAAAGGAGACAACCAAACAAGGTTTAAGAGCGGCAAGCTTGTCTCAGTGCTGGGCTGGTCACCCATACAGTTCCATGTTAGTTGTGCTGGTTTTGATGTTCCTGTAAACATCCAAGTCAAGATGTCTTTTAGGCTTGGAATTCAGCAGAGGAATCTGGACTAGAAATATGTTATTTGGGGATCATAGAGGTACAGAGCCTGGTCAAATCAAAGGTGTATTTGCCAATATCAAGAGAAAGTATGACATTGGAGAAAAACACCAGAATCATATTTTGGGAAATAACACTGGCAAAGGAAACAGAAGAGAGATCAGAGAAGTAGGAAGTGAGTAAGAAGAACAAAAACCAAAAGAAAAGCTTTTAAAAGGAAGTAATGGACAATAGTCCTAAAAGAGATCCAAAAAGATAAAAGCTCTAAAGTATCCATTGGACTTGGCAGTTAGGAAGTCAACAGTGACCTTAGTGATGTCAATTGCAGTGGGTGGTAGAACAGAGGCCTGATGACACAGACTGGGGGTGGGCTATCAAGCAAGACAAAGATGAATTTGAGACTCTGAATATGAATGAAAGAAATAAAGTCAGAAAAGGGAGCCAAGTGATTTTTCTCCTGGCTGGGAGGTAATGACAACAGTGAAGCTTTCTGACAGTTGAACTTACTAAACATGATTAATTCGGTTTTAGCAATTTCGCGGTTGAGAAGATCCAAGTTTAAGTGAGAAATGGAGATCTAAAATAAAAAGAACTTAGTGCTCCATCTGTGAACACAATTCATTGTATTTTGACTCCATATATGAGATATGCATTGAGATATGAAGATACAAGAGGTGAATAAGATGCTCTTCGCTTCCAGGAATCATCTACACAGATGTGTTGGTTAAAAATGTACATAATGAGTGGGGTCTGAAATGGATAAGGAACAAGATCACAATAGCACCTGGGAGTTCTGACCTCACGATGTACTAGAGAAGGGGAGCTGTCAGAGAAATAGAAATCAGAAGAGCAAAGCAGCTCAAAAGCCAAAGAAACATGAGGTGTCAGAAAGGTGGTGGAATAGAATGCTGCAGAGAGCAATAGAATTTGAGAACAAAGGAAAAACTCACTGGATGTAGTAACTAGAAAGTAATTGACAACCTTTGAGAATGAAATTTCAGTCCAGCTACAGAGGGTGCAGAGACAAGCAGATGGAGAAAAAGTGGGGGATATTGGTGTACTCACTCAGAAAACTTCCTGGTGACTTTTCTGTCCCAAAGACTCCTTTGGGGGCCCTTGTGTTATGCTTGGTGTATGAACGGCAGTGTAGAGATTTTGCACATTTAGTAAATTAAGCTCCCAAGACTTTAATGTCTTGGAAAATGAGACGTGCTTCGCAAGTCACAGTTATATTACAGTTATGGACTCAGTAACAGTGTGAATTTCCCTATAATAATAGTACTTATCTCACCACTTAAGGCAAAGAGGATACTTTCTAGCTCAGAGACATTTCCTAATCATTAGTTAAGCAAGTCTCTTTTCTTGTGTGCACCTTCCTAAATGATCGGATTAAGCTTTTATTCTTCCCCCTAGAGAGCTAATCAAATGTGTGGTAAAGGCACTTAGAATCACATTGTAATTTTTTTTCTTCCTTACTTCTTCCTCCTTGGCTATAAAAATTTGGTACCCATCCAGAACAAAACTAAAAGAACAAAAAACCCACCACACTTCACCAGCAAGAACAAGGGTTCTATTTTCATTATGAAGTCATTAACCCTACACTCAGAGCATCTAGCACGTGGGGTGAGCCTGGTACCCTGTATTTTGGTGGCAGGTGGTAGGAGAAAGTAAAGTGCCTTCCAGATGCTCACAGTTTGAGTGTTGGTGGGGGCCCCAGAATAAGGGCCTGTTTTTATGACATGGTAATGATCAGAACCCAATGTCGTTCTTCCTGCTATATCAGTGACATTTCTGCTAGTGAATTCACTAGCTCCTGAGGACAGCTCTGACTCTTAGTAAGTTCTTCCTCGTAAGGAGTCAAAATAGGGACAATGCTCCTGTATTTTCACTGGTCCCAGTGCTCCAAGTCTGGCCACTCAGAGCAAATGTTGTCCCAAATATTTGGAGGTAGTTTTGTTGAGTCTTCTCTTTTCCTTCAACTTCTACTCGTGAATCTGGCTCTAAGCCCTCCACTGCCCTAGCTGCTCTGTCTGAAGGTACTCTTTTCTATTCCTTCTAAACTATTCCCCTGATACGGAACGCAATTCCGATTCCTGGGTTGCCCTGGGAAGGGCATGGAGGAAGCTGTTGTCTTTTCCCACGTTTGAGGTTCAACAACACTGTGCCACTCCAGAGAACATCCATTTAGGTTACACATGACATTTGTGCTCTCCACGTCATTGCTGCCTCCCCAGGCTTCAATGTCTTCCCCTTTGTTATTGAACACATCTGTTTCCCTGCTTATTTTAAAGGCTTTTTCTCATCTTTTCCTGTTGGATTCATTCGGCCTTATTTTACATTCCACTCTAACAGACACCCATCCCTTAGGTCAATCTGGTCTTGTTAGTATATCTCAAACATATCATGCCTGTTCACTTCCAGCTCTGCGTGTTCTCATGCTGTTCCCTATCAGAAATGCTCTTCCCCTTGCACATTTAAATTCCCTCTATCTTTTAAGACCCAACTCAAATACTACCTCCCAGATGAGGAGCCTTCCTATGTTATTTCAGCTTGAATTATCTCCTACTTTCCTGAATGTTTTATACCTCAGAAGTTGATAGAGCAGGACCCACCTTACACCTCATGAGTACAAAACTTCTTGGTCATTTGTCTTGTATTATTCACTATAAACTACACACATAAGTATTATACTCAGAGCAAAACATGGACCATATTTTATTTTATTTTATTTTTAAAAGATTTTATTTATTTATTTGACAGAGAGAGAGACAGCGAGAGAGGGAACACAAGCAAGGGGAGTAGAAGAGGGAGAAGCAGGTTTCCTGCAGAGCAGGGAGCCCGATGTGGGGCTCGATCCCAGGATGCTGGGATCATGACCTGAGCCAAAGGCAGATGCTTAATGACTGAGCCACCCAGGCGCCCCAACATGGACCCTATTTTAAAATTCACTTTGTTTTGTCCACTGGTTGTTAAGGACTGAATGTTTGTGTGTCCCCCCGCCCAAATTCATATGTCAAAATCCTGACCCCTAATATGATGGTATCAGGAGGTGGGGCCTTTAGGGCGGGGACTAGGTCATGAGGGCGGAGTCCCTATGATTAGGATTAGTGCTTTACAAAAGCAACCCCAGAGAGCTCTTTCACCCTCTTCCCGCCGCCGTGTGAGGATACAATGAGAGGGCAGCCTGCCGCTGGGTTCTCACCCAGCACACTGCTGGCATGCTGATCTTGGAATTTTAGTCTCCAGAACTATGAGAAGTCCACGTTTGTTGTTTAAGCCACTCAGTATAGAGTACTTCATTAAAGCAGCCTGAGCAGACTAAAACACTGGTGTATTTCCAGCACCTGGAGCAGGGTCTCAATAACTATTTGTTGAATGAATGAATGAATGAATGAATGAATGAATGAAGAATGAATGAATACATGAAAAGTGCTTAAATGCTTGCTGATTGATTGAGTGCCCTGGATTGGGCAGATGATTAACCAAAGCAAACACTAAATGGCAGAGGAGAGGAATATCATTCTTAAAAATCAAACAGGACGCCACATCCTTCGGTCTGATCCAGATTTGCGGAAGGAGAGGGGAGAGGTGGAGGAAGAAGTGGGCTGTCAGCAGAGAAAGTCACCAGGTTCTCAGGGGAATAAGATTATGTAGGGAGTTCTGACTCATCTCGGGAAGTCATCAGCAGCGTTTCAACACTCCCTAAAAACTGCGGCCCCCGGATAAGCTTTGAGGCAATTTTGGCTCCTCTCTTGTCTTCCTCCTGTTGATATGAGGGAGCTCATTTTGCAGACTGACTGGGCTGCGGTTATTTGGCATTCAGGATATGACAGGGTATACGTCCTCTATCCAGTCACCTTCATCTTCACGTTTCTTCAGAGCCCAGGAAATTATTGAAGGCAGGAGAAATGGAAGCAGGGGGAAAAAGGATTCAGGGAGTGATATAAACTCTGATGTACCACCTGAATTATTCTCTTCACCCACCTCATCTGCTCCCCAGATACCTGGGTTTTGACACATAATATACTTTACATGTAAGGCATAATAATAAAAGCACCTCAAAACATAATGGCTTAACACAAGAGCAACCATTTTTTTGGCTCATGGTTCTGCAATTTGGGCAAGTCTCAGCAGGGACACCCCATTTCTGCTGCCCAGCTTGACTGGGACCAGAGGCTGGACTGGTTGGCGGCTGGCTGAGCCTCTCTCTCAAGCGGAGTGGCTGGACTTCTTTCCATAGTGGCTGGCTTCAAGGGGAGAAGTAAGGTTTAGACCCAGAAGTCACGCAATGTCACTTCTGCCACAATCGATTGATCAAAGCAAGTCCCCAGATTAGGGTAGAGGGCACGAGAGGGGAAAAACTCTGCCTCCTGATGGGAGGGTGTCAAAGTCACATTCCAAAGGACATGTAGGAGAGGAGAGATTTTTCTGATCATCTCTGATACAGTTTACCACTGTCGTTTTTATATCCATCTGTTTCTCCAATAGAGTACTTCCCTAAGGTCAAGTTCCTGTTTGTATTCATTTTATGGCTTTCACAGTGCCCACTCCCCCAGAATCTCCAGCAGTCCAGGCATCATGGTTCCCTCAGAATCATCTCTTCCTTGGAGCACTCCCTGATCCTCCGAATGGAAATGAATTTTGCATCCCCTGAATGGGAATTTTCCTTTGGTTTCTTCCCTCACATTCTGAAAATTATAGGTCATACAATGCTGGAGCTGCTGGGAAATGAAATCATCTGGTCCCATACCCTTCATTTATAAATATGGAGAAATTCCGATCAGATGGACAAAGCAACTTGACCAAGGACTCATAGCTGGAGTTGGACCCCAAGAACTTCCTCATCTTGCAATTATACCGTATTTTGTACCCTGACCAGCTTACCACATGAGCGCTAGGCCCAAGTTCCAATGTGAAGAAGGGATGATGGAGGAGTAAAGCAGAAAGGCAATGGTGTCAAATTCTCAGAAGGAACCTTGAGGGTGCTTGGGTGGCTCAGTTGGTTAAGCGACGGCCTTCGGCTCAGGTCATGATCCCGGAGTCCTGGGATCGAGCCCCGCGTCGGGCTCCCTGCTCAGTGGGGAGCCTGCTTCTCCCTCTGACCCTCTCCCCTCCCATGCTGTTTCACTCTCTCTCAAATAAATAAATAAAATCTTTTAAAAAAATGCCAGGAAAGCATTTGTTATAAAAAAAAAATTCTCAGAAGGAACCTTGAATCAAAGGACACCAACTGCAGAGAGTGGGGAGGCTTAAACTCATAGACAGAATGTGGCTGGCTAAGTTTTGCGTGGTTCGCATGGTATTTGTTAAAACAAAAACATTTGGAGAAGTTGCCAACATTTAAAAAAAATGTTCATATCAAAATCCAGATTATCAGCTTCTTTGGGAAAACAACTGGACCATCTAGCCACATTGGGCCTGCCGGCGAGCCTGACAACCGTCCACTGGAGCCATATGGTGGCTGCCCTGTTAAATGTGGCCATGGTCTCCCAGGACCAAGTTCAGCCTGCTCTCCTCTATTGTGTTAGTGGTATAGCTAAAGGAGGCATGTGAGTGCGTGGCTCCTGTCTTAGATGAAGGCATTGGAAAATCACACAAACATCTTCTTTTGTATGGCAATTACATGCCTGCATGTTCCATCTCCCTACAAATTATAAGCTTCCTAAGGGCATTCACCATGTCTTAGAAAACTTTGGTAGAAATAATATTTGTTTAGCCCTGCGTACCTCCCAAACAGCATTTCTGTACATGATCACATGTAGTACTCCGGAACTTAGTGACATAGGGCTTACTATATTTGTTATGTTTGCTTACCTTCTTCTAAATTTTTCTATCAGATGAGGAGACAGAATCAGAGAGGTTGATCCCAAAGATTAGCCAGCCATTAAATGTAGAGCTGGGTGTGGAGGACATCTGGTGTTAATTTTCCTTTGGGAAACTTTCCCTTTCCCTCACAGCCCTGTGGTTTGGATGAAGCTGATCCCATGGGAATTCGACTCTGGCCTGTCCAATAAGAGTTCTGATTACTCCTAACCTCAGTGATTGGTTTTGCATGAATATGTGACCCATGCTGGGCCAATCAAAGCTAATGAGTACCAGTCCTAGGACTTTTTCTGAAACTCTTCTTGCATTAAGTTGATCACTTTCAGATTAGACCAGCCTCCCCATTCTTCAGACTTCTATGGGCAAGTGACGAGTATCCTAGGAGCCCCCCACCTCTGCAAAAGATCACCCCACCCCTAGCTTCCAAAACATCACTGACAGGAGTAAAATAGGCTGTAAACTCTTGTCTGTTCCTGAAAAATCCTCTCACCTCCCTGCCTTCCAGCCCTCATTGACCTACCACCACGCGGCCTTGAGACCACCGAGACCTACCAATATATGGCATTATCTGGAGACTGACAGTCTCCACAAAAAGTACAGGGCTCCCAGATCATCCCACATTCCTAGGATGCTAATCCTCGTACTTCATGGGCAGTGAGGTGCGGGCACTGCCCTCATAGTCCTTACCCCCTTTTCCTGCTAGTTCTGTTTTCCATAGAATTTGTGTTCTGAACGTATACAGTTGCTTATTTCTTGTCCCCCCCCCACCTTATTGAGATATCATTGACATGTCACATTGTGTAAGCTTAGGTGTACGAAGGTTGATACACTTCTAGATTGCAAAATGATCACCACCATAGCTTCGCTGACACCTGCATCATGTCACACAATTACCATTTCTTTGTTGTGAGGAGAACATTCAAGATTTATTGTCTTAGCAGAATTACTTATTTCTTTCACGTCTGTCTCTCCCTGTTAGAATGTAAGCCTTGTGGGGGAAGGGACCTTTCCCATTTGACTCATTGCTTAGAACAGTGAGTTCTAAGGATTTAGAATGGTATCTGGGATGAAGGAGGAGTTTGGTGCACATTGTGTTGATGAATGAATGCTACCTAGCAGGAATAAGCCCGCCTGAGAAAGAAAAACCATAAAGAAAGCAAATGCAGGGGGGAGGAAAGAAAAATATTACCACTACATTTATCTAAACCCTGTGTTTTTGTTCGTGAGGGCTGCCATAACAAAATATTACTGCTTAAACAACAAAAATTTATTTTCTCACAGTTCTGGAGGCTGGAAGTCCAAGATCAGAGCGCCAGCATGGCTGAGCTCTGGTGAAAGCTCTCTCCCTTGCCTGCAGACAGCCATCTTGTCCCTGAATCCTCATATGGCCTTTCCTCTGTGTGTGGGCCTGTGCATGTGGGGAGCTCTCTGTCTCTCTTCCTCTTCTCATAAAGCCACCAACCCTGTCAGATGAGGACTCCACCCCTATGACCTCTTGTAACCTTAATTACCTCCTTAAAGCTCTATTTCCAAATAGAGTTACATTGGGTATAAGCACTTTGTCAAATGAATTTTGGGGAGGACACAATTCCATCTAGCACCTTGATCCTGGATGTGCCTTAAACTTTTCAGTTATTTATGAAGCAATAAATTCTTCTGTTTATGTCATACCTTCAGCCAGGTTGAGTTCAGTTCCTGAAGTTGCATTTAAAAGAAGCTTAACCATGGGGAGCCTGGCTGGCTCAGTCAGTGCAACATGTGACTCTTGATCTTGGGGTTGTAAGTTCAAGCCCCATGTTGGTGTAGAAATTACTTAAAAATAAAATCTTTACTTGGGCGCCTGGGTGGCTCACTCAGTTAAGCAGCTGCCTTTGGCTCAGGTCGTGATCTCAGGGTCCTGGGATCGATCCCCGAATCGGGCTCCTTGCTCAGTGGGGAGCCTGCTTCTCCCTCTCCCTCTGCCACTTCCCCTGCTTGTGCTCTCTGGCTCTCTCTCTGTCAAATAAATAAATAAAATCTTAAAAAAAAAGTCTTTCAAAGTAAAATAAATAAAAGAAGCCTAACCACTCCACAACAAAAAACAAGCAGCCCAATTAAGAAATGGGCAAAGGACTAAAATAGACTTTTCTCTAAAAAGATAGACAAATACCCAATAAGCACATGAGAAGATGCTTAACATCACTAGTCGTTAGGGAAATGCAAGTCAAAACTACAGTGAGATACTACTTCACACCCACTAGGATGGCTATTATGAGGAAACAAACAGAAAACAGGCTATTATTGGAATAATGATGTAATGTTGATGAGGTTGTGGAGAAATTGGAACACTTGCGCATGGCTCGTAGGAATATAAAATGGTGCAGCTGCTGTGGAAAATGGTATGATGATTCCTCAAAAAAATAAAAACAATTACCGTGTGATCCCGTCGTTCTGCTTCTCGATATGCATCCAAAAGAAACGAAAGCAGGACCTCAAGTAGATGCTTGTACACTCTTCATAGCAGCATTATTCACAATAGCCAAAATGTGGGAGCAACCCAAGGGTCTATTAACAGATTAAGGGATAGGGGTGCCTGGGTGGGTCAGGCAGTTAAGCATCTGACTCATGATTTCAGCTCAGGGCAGGATCTCAGGGTGGTGAGATCAAGCCCTGTGTTGGGCTCCGTGCTGAACGTGGATCCTGCTTCATATTCTCTCTCTCCCGGTCCCTCTGCCCTTCCCCCAACCCTTCCCCCCCAACCCCGCTCACACATACTCTCTCTAAAAAAAAAAACCAAAAATGAAAACAGATGGATGGATAAATAAAATGTGCACAGACTACACCATGGGTGAACCATGAAGACATTATGCCAGTGAAATAAGCCAGTCACAAAATGACAAATACTCTGTGATTCTTCTTACATGAGACTCCTGGGGTAAGAAAATTCATAAAGACAGAAGGTAGAATGGTGGTTGCCAAGGACTGGGAGGGAGGGGGAGATGGGCAGTTGGTATTGAATGGGTACAGAGTTTGGAAAAATGAAAAAGTTCTGGAGATCGATGGTGGTGATGGTTGCACAACATTGTGGCTATTGAACTGTATACCTAAGAATAAGTTTAAAATGGTAAACATTATATTACGCATATTCTGCCATAACAGAAAGAAAGCTAACCAATGAACTGGATCTTAAACCTAAATCTTTATGCTATCCAACTCAAATGCCCTACATGTCACTTGTGCTCAATACAAATCAGGTGAAAAAGTGAATTAATACATAAATGAATGAATGCACTAACATTTATTTGTGTAGAGAGAGAGAGCATGCATGTGCTTGTGTACATGAGAGCAAGGGGGGAAGGGCGGAGAAAGAATCCTAAGCAGGCTCCACGCTGAGCGTGGAGCCGGACACTGGGCTCGATCTCACAACCCTGAGATCATGACCCAAGCCAATATCCATAGTCCGACGCTTAGCCAATTGAGCCGCCCATGTGCCCCACTAACATTTATTTTTAATCAATATGACATGTCAATGATATGACATAATCATCTCCTGGCAAAAAGCCAACATTTTAATTGAGGATCCTTAACAGTTTGGAGAGTATCATGAAAGCTCAACACAACCTCTTACTTCAGGAAACCTGGAGGTTCTGTCCCTACCCATTCACACTGCCCTGTTTGTCACATGAGAGTTTGTTTTCTCTGTGAATGTATATTTCAAAGTGTGACCTTTCAGGAGAAACACCTTCAAGGCAGAGGCACTCTCCTTTGTACCATTGACAGTTGCTCATTCAGAGAGCTTATATGCCCAGCTGCTCCCCCAGAGCCTCGGGGTGGACGTTGCAGCTGGGGAAAGCAGACATGACTTTGAGACAAGGTCTAAGCTTTCATTCATTCCTTCACCAAGCCCTTGTGAGGCTTACGTTCTAGAAGTCTTCAGCCTTCTCCATCCTCATTGCCACCACCCCGAGGGCAGCCATTGCCATCTGTCCTCTGACTGTCCTCTGACTACTTGCAGAAGCCTGCTAACTGCTATTCTCATTTCTCGCATCGTCCTCCACATCTGGGTCCAGCCCCCACAGAGCAGCCGGGCTATTTTCCAGATCATCAATTCGATTACATTCTACCCTGGTTTAAACCTTGAATGATTTCCTATTGTGGAAGGATAAAGAAAAAACCTCCTAGCTTGTCCTCCTTGGCCCTCGTGTGTTCTGGCACCTGTGTAATGTTCAAGCCTCACATGGAACCACCTCCTGCATTTTCCCTGGACTCCAGCCAGATGCTCTCGGTCTTCTGTTCCTGCAATGCACCAGTCTTTCCACCACGAAATCTCTGTGCACCCTAGCACTCCTTACCACCACCACACCCTCTGCCTGTTCAACTCTTATTTCTCCTTCAGTTCTCGATACAATCATCTTTTCCTGCATAAAATCTTCCCTGATCTACCGCATTCCAGCCAGGCTAGGTCAATGTCCTTTGTAATAAGCTATTGTGGTTCAGTGTTCTTTTCCTTCAGGACACTACCCTCAGCTAGGAATTACACATTCCTTCAAAGCTGTCTTCGATCAACAACTAGCTCCCACACTGCCCAGATTCTCAGCTCCTTAAAAACAAAGACGTTGTTTGCTTTTGTCCATCACTGATTCACCATCATCTAGCACCATGCCTGGTGTATAATAGTTGCTCAATAAACATGGGTGGGAAAGGAAGAAGGGACGGAGGGAAAGAAGTAAAACAACAGGGTCCCCATCTGGAATGTTAGGACACCACCCAGCAGCACATATGCACGGCACTGGTACCAGTTTGTTGTAAGAGCTGGAGCTCAGCAGAGTTCCAGGTTTCATCTTGGTTTCGTGGGGGCTTGGTCAAATTGCCAAAAGTCTCTAACTTTGGGTTTCTTCCATTTATTTCAGCAGACAGAGGTAGAATTCCTACTAAGGGCAAGGTGTTATTAGAAAACTGCTTCTCGGGTGCCTGGCTGGCTCCCGAGAGCCAGTTGGTAGAGCATGCGACTCTTGATCTTGGGGTCGTGAGTTCAAGTCCCACGTTGGGCCTAGAGATTAGTAAAAAAAAATAATAATAATAAATGCTTCTCACCTGGAAGGGGAGCCTTCTATAGAGGGCAATAGCAGAATTTTAAGGGGGAGTCTTGCCCAGAGTACGAAGAAATCCACACCAGTGTGATGGGCATGGTGTGTGAGTGAGTGAGCAGGCAGAAAGTGATACAGAGATAAACCAGACAGTTCATGACGTCAAAACACTTACTCTCAAATGTGGGAAAGATGTGGGGCTAGAACTATACTACAAGGCAATTTGCTAGAATAGAGACAAGAGGTGCATACAGAGCACAGAGAAGGAGTGATTGTTTGTTTGTAACTTTGGATCTCAGCCTGGAAGGATAGACAAGGCCTCATGGATAGCCCTGAGGGACAGCCACTTGGCCCTCCTTCCAAGAAAGATGATGAGAGCTAACTAGTTAAAGTGCAGGAGGCCCTCCGAATCCTTTCACCAGAGGCTTTGTGAGTATCAAGTAGAGCAGACCCTTGAACGACACGAATTTGTACCAATCGGGTCCATTTATATGTGGATTTTTCATACTTTAGTACTAAATGTATTTTCTCTTGCTCATATTCTCTTAATAACATTTTCTTATCTCTAGCTTCCTTTATTGTAAGAATACAGTGTATAATACCTACAGCCTACAAAATATGTTAGTTGACTGTTTATGTTGTGGGTAAGTCTTCTCTGGTCAACGGTAGGCTATGAGTAGTTAAGTTTTGGGGGAGTCAAAAGTTTCATGTGCATTTTTGACTGCACAAGGGGTCAGCACTCCTAACTCCCCACGTTGTTCAAGGGTCAACTGTCCTGTCTCTTGACAGCAGATAATTCTAATATATTCAACTACAAAGCGGCTGTGCTTAGCTGACCAATGATATTATTGCTGTGAATTGAACGAATATAAGCTTTTTCCTTCACTCCACAAAAAGGTCTCAATTTACCAGCATAATCAGTTTGTGGGAGAAAATATTGCAGCCACCAAGAGGGGATGAGCTTGGGAGAGGTTGACTCATATCTAAAACGAACCAGTGATTTCTGCTATTTCTGTTCTTGCCGAGCCAGCCAAATGTCTGGCACTCTCTGTGACTTTATCAATTCAGTTTGACCCCTAGAGAAACACATAAACAAGGGCAAGTCTTTCTAGAACAAGATATGGGGAAGCAGCAAACAGAGATTGTGTTAGACAAATATGGAACACCACGTCTCTCTGGCTGGAGCAGAGCACACTGTTAAGGGTGGTTAGCTCTTACTGGGTTCTGGGCGCCAGTCTAAATACTCTGTATGTAATGCTTCATTGGCTGACGAAACCTAGGATAGACAGTTATTGCCTGGTGGGATTTGAACTCGTGATCCATGCTCTTAACTACCACATTTATTTATTTTCCTATACCTATTTTTTATTTTATTTATTTATTTTATTAACATATAATGTATTGTTTGTTTCAGGGGTATAGGTCTGTGATTCATCAGTCTTACACAATTCACGGCACTCACTACAATACATACCCTCCCCAATGTCCACCACCCACTCCATCCCTCCCACCCTCTTCCACTCCAGCAATCCTCAGTTTGGTGCCTGAGATTAAGAGTCTCTTATGGTTTGTCTCCCTCTCTGGTTTTGTCTTGTTTCATTTTTTTCCTCTCTTCTCCTATGATCCTCTGTCTTGTTTCTCAAATTCTACCTATCAGTGAGATCATATGATAATTGTTTTTCTCTGATTGGCTTATTACGCTTAGCATAATACCCTCTAGTTCCATCCACATCATTGCAAATGGCAAGATTTCATTTTTAATGGCTGCATAATATTCCATTGTTTGTGTGTGTGTGTGTGTGTGTGTGTGTGTGTGTGTGTGTGTGTGTGTACCACATCTTCTTTATCCATTCATCTGTCGATGAACATTAGGCTCTTTCCATAGGTAACCACCATATTTAGACTGTCTCTCATCCATACTGCTGAAAGCAAGGACATTGGAGCCAGGCAAACTTGGCCATAACAACGTTTCTATCACTTTCTAGCTGTGTGATCTTGAGGCTATTATCTAACATTTCAGAGCCATTTGCATTGGAATAAGCCCCAAAGCCTTGAACTTGGGAAATGACTTTAATTGGGAAGAATATGCCATCTCAACCTGCTAGTCGGCTGCCCTCTGCATGTCCCCAGGCCTCTTCCCCAGTTGAGTTGAGTTCATCTCCTGCATGCTTGACCAGTTCTGAGTAAGGGTGTGCCTGTTTCAACAGGCTGAGCTGTGCCAAATGGAGGCCAAGTCTTGGAATACTCGGGCCTTCGTTCTAATCCAGTTTCCACAGCTCTTTCCACCCGTGTGGCTGTTCCAATTTTCCCCTCATGTGGTTCTTCTGTCCTGCTAATGGAGTACTGGACCTCACCCTCTTAATCCAGATTCCCCCATGCACTTTGATTTATGTGCTTAGGCTTCTGCTCTGACACCTTCCAAGTTCTGGTATATGGGTTGGGCCCTGCCTTGCACTTACTGGTCCCTTTTCCCAGCTCAAAAGAGGAGCATTTCTCCTTAGATGATGCTAGGAGCTGGCCCTCTGCCACCTTGAACAGGCCTCTTGATTAGCTGCTTACCTGCCCACTTGCCACACCTGCGATCTCAAAACTGCTCCATCCCCAGGCAGATAAGCCTAGTCTTTCCTTCTGTCTCCCTCCCTCCCCTCTTCCCTTTCTCTCTCTCTCTCTTTCTTTCTTTCTAGATAAACTCACATAGCATAAAATTTACCATTTTCATCACTTAGAGTGTATAGCTCAGAGGCTTTTAGTATATCCAGAAGGTTGTACAACCACCATCACTACCTAATTCCAGAATATTTTAGTCTCCTTATAAAGAAGCTCCAGAGGACGTTGAATCTGAAAAGCCAACCTGAAGGCTGGAAGGGACAGGGCTCAGTTTGGCACAGCAGGTTACGTGGAGCTTCATACGTGAGAGATGAGAGGCTTGCAGAAGGTGGTGGCAGGATGCAGGGCGCCCTACTCCCAAGTACAGCACCTTGGCTTACTGAATATTTCAAGCTGGAGGGATTTTCTGACTTTCTTTGGAAAGCAGACTGTAAGATCCTCCTGTGAGAGGCTCCCTCCTGTCCTTGGAGGAAAGAGCATCCCTACCTCTGAAGACAGACAGACAGACGCTGAAAGGAATCTGAGTGAACAGGCCTCGCTGTCTTTCCTAGTTTACTACTCAGCTCAGACTGCTTTTTTTTTTTTATTAACATTCTTAGTTTATTGATCCTCTCACGAAAAATCTGCACAACCACCACAGATAAAGCCACTGCAGCATCTTTACTCCTTCTGTTGTCCAATCTCCAGCTCACTTTTTGCCAGCACCAACGTTGGCTTTTGCAGTCCCCCTGACTTTCTTCATTCTGTTCTTGCATTCCTTTCGCTGTTTTCCTGATGTCTTTTTCTTCTCATACAGGCCATGTCTTGCAAGTCTGTGTTTGTGTTCATTTTTCTTTGCATAATCCAAAGAATCGTAAATCATGCCAAAGCCGGTTGTCTTGCCACCACCAAAATGGGTTCTGAATCCAAACACAAATATGACATCTGGTGTGGTCTTGTACATTTTGGCTAGTTTTTCCCGAATTTCTGTCTTAGGTACCGTTGCCTTTCCAGGGTGAAGAACATCAATGACCATCTGTTTCCGCTGAAGTAGTTGGTTAGTCATGAACTTCCTGGTCTGGATAGTTACTGTGTCGTTCATGATGGCGGCGAGGCTTCAAGCAGCCGGGGAGGAAAAAGCCAGACTGCTTTTTGCATGACCACATTTTCCCACGACTCTCTAATCTTCATCAAACCTACCACAAACGCTTAGGCTTAACCGCCCAAAGAACAAAAGCCAAAATACAACACCACACTCCTCACTGGTCATTCTCCATCTCCCTCCCTCCACCCCCAGCAACCACTAATTTACTTTCTATCACTGTGGATTTGTCCATTCTGGACATTGTGTATAAGAGCAATCGTATAATATTTGTCCTTTCTTTGTCTGCTTACTGTCTTCTCTTTGTCTCTGTCTTAGCATAATGTTTTGAAAAGCCATCCATGTCATAACACGAGTGAGTACATTGTTCCTTCTTATGGCCACATAATAGTCTATCGTGTACATAAACGTTTTGTTCATACATTCACCAGTTGGACATTTGGGTTGCTTCTACTTTTTGGCTATTGTGAATAATAGTTCTACGGACATTTGTGTGCAAGTTTTTCTGTATACGCTTTCAGTTCAGCCAAGGAGTACAGTTGCTGGATGGTATGGTAACCCTATGTTTAACTTTGTGAAGAATTTCTGAGTGTGTTCCAAAATGACATTTTACATTCTCACCAGTGACGTATGGGAGTTCCAATTTTCCACATCCTTGTCCATGCTTGTTATTGTCCTACTCAGTATTTCTTGGTTCCCCTGGCGGGGGGGCGGGGGGGAGGTTTCCTGAAGTGGGTGATTCCTTGAAGAAAATAGTTAAGCATTTGGCTTTGATGCTAGAGCCCTAAATCTGGGTCTGCTCTGCCATGCAGGGTATTAAGGCAGGTGTGTTTCTTGAGCAAGTTCGTTTTTTTTTTAAATCTTAACCCTCAGTTTTCTCATGTGTTAAATGGGAATAATAGGGTTGTTGGACTAATTAAGTGGGACAATGCATGTCAAACCCTTAGGGTAATGCCTGTAAAGCCCTATCTCAATAAATGAAAGCTGTCATTATTACCATCTGTCTTCCTTTGCCTACATGTCTAAACCTCTGGTCAATGGGTCATTACGCTGGTCATTTGGCCAGGTAACAAATATGTACAGAGAGTCCATCAAGTGTCAGGCACTGTTTTAAGGAGCTAGGACTAGAGTGCTGTACAAGTAAGAGACCCACAAGTAGGGAGCTAATATTCTACTAAGGCAAGGGCCATGATAAATATGTAAAATCAAAAATAAGGAAGATAATCATAGGAACTAGAAGAGCCTTGATAAAGTAAAATAGGGTAATGTAATAGTGAGCAGGGTGGGGGTCAGCAGCTGCGGCCAGGGGAGAAGGGACACCGCAGTGCAGAGCTGACTGGAGAGGGGGAGGCAGCCACAGACAGGTCTGGGGAAGAGAGTTCACACTGATAGACCCTCAGACACAGAATCCCTGTGACAGGAACAGCTTGGAGGGGCTGAGGGGCTGAGAGAAGTGAGGGGAAAGGGAGGGGGCAGCAGTAGGTCCCAGCAAGCCTGAGACCCTGGAGAAGAGCCAGCAGGAGTCAAAGAGCTGCCCAGACCCCATGCTGGTGATAGCACCGTGCTGATGGTGGGGCCCCAGAGAAGGATGTCAGTGAAACTGGGCCAGCCCCCGAGTGTGATATTTGGCAGGAGTTCTGGATACCAAATGTTCTCTGTAGTTGGCAGGAGTCAAAGAAAGTCTCACTGGAGAGCTTCAGCCTGGCATGCCTCCTCCCCAAACACCACTGTCACTCGCTCCTGGGAAGTCCTGTCCTCGTTTGGATTTCTTTATCTCTGACACCGAGCCCTCGATCACACGTCTGCTGCCGACATACCCGCAATAGGACAACTGTGTGTGTTGATTGTAGGTGCTTGCGCTTTGGAAAGTTGAGACAAGAAAGCCAGGACTCTCTCTGCCTCTTGGGGAACATTCTGGATGAGGCTGGTGGGGTTGAACACTCATCCTGTGATGCCACAATGCCCAAACTCAAGCACCAAGGAGACATCGTGGAAAGTGGCAATGGGGGATGCCCGGAGTGTTGGTTGTGCTGCTAGGGGCAAGGATTTCAGATCGGGCATGCGTGTGTTTGTGCTCTGGGCTCTCCCACTTTCTAGCTAACTGGCCATGAGCCAGTTTCTTCAACACTCTAAGCTTTAGCTTCCCCATTTGTGAGACAGACACAAAACCTATGTCAGAGTGGCAGCAAGTACGTGGCTCATAGAGAACTGACCGTGGAGCTGGCACTTAGTCAGCCCTCAATTACTGTCACTTATCATCATTTATTATCATTATTTTTGTTCCTGCTCCTGCTACGACGATTTTACGAGCCTCCATCTAGGAAGAGTCGCCATGTTTTGAAAAGCAAGTGCCGAGGTTGACGGGTATCCCAAGAAGGGCAGTGATTCCAATGATAAGAATTTGAAGATTTGAAGGAAACGTTGGCACGGGAAGGGTGAGGTTGAATGAAAGAGTGTTTGTTATTAAACAGCTTTCAAGTATGAAAATTGAAGAGCTACGAAACGAGGAGGAGGACAAAACTAATATTTTCTTGGCGTAACCTACCATATGCCAAATCCCAGACTGGGGTCTTTACATTTATTATTATACTTAATCCCCATTGCAACCCTCTGAGGTTGTTGTTGTCATTCCCATTTTACAGATAAGGGAACCCCGAGGCTGAGACACCTACTTGTGGCAGGCCTTGTGATGCATACTGGGCATGCCAAGGTGAAAAAGATAAAGTTCCTACCTTCAATAAGGTCATAGTCTCATGTGGAAGTTAGGATGATGGCAGGCTTTGGAGTGGAGAGGGTGGACCTTGAGCCAGGCACTAAGGTCTTCTGTGAAGCAGGCAGATGGAAGTAAACACAAAAGTATGACAAAATGGGAAAGATATAAAAATGGAGATTCTCAAGGATCACTTAGGAGCAACTAGTTCAAACACTCAGGGGGGGAGAATAAATATCAAGGACCTTTTTGTAAAGATCTTATTGAGCATGTAATAAAGTGCCAGGTTCTGGGCTGGGTACCAGCTGTGTCATGAAGAATGAGTACTCATATAATGAGGAGGTAAAGGGAATGGTACATGCAGCAGAGAGAAAGAGCATGAACCATCATGGAACCTACAAGTAGTCAATAAGCCTTAGGATAGAATGAAAGAGGTAAGGTTTAGGATGGAATAGAAAGGGGTGGGGACCTGGAGAGGTGACAAGTGTGTAATTACAATGGGTCTTCTATGTGAGGCCAGAGAGTTTAGTCAGTAAACTATTGTTAAGAAGGAGATCTCATGACAGGGCACTCTGGCTACAGTGATATGGTCAGAGGATCACATGATATGTTACAGAAATAAGATCAGAGCATGGTTCAGAAAGCTCTTTTGAACTTCAGTGCTGAAACTGTAGGCAGGGAGAACTAAGTGGAATTAATGTAGAGGAAACAATTGAGTCCCTGAACAAAGGCAAGGACAGCGGGGATGGAGAGGAAGGGACCAACAGGGGGGTACTTGGGAAGGAGAAAGAACTGGCAAGGCTTGGTAACCCTTGGAATGAGGGAGAGAGGAGAATCAAGAGTGAGCCTCACAATGTTGGCCTGCAACCAGGTATACAAAAGAAGGCAGTAGAAGGCTGGATTGGTCCAGAGATTGGGATTTCGTTGAGAAGAACGAAATGACAAAGGAGAAGCAGCGAGGATCATTGCAAGATGCTTACAAAGCAATATATTGTGTTTTCTAGACTGGTTGGAGGAGGAAATGAAGCAAGAAGATTGATCAATGGCTGAAAACAGAGGCAAAGGGCCAGTAAGGTCAGACACTAGCCGCAGCAGGAGTAAAGGAGTTCGAGAAATGGAAGGATGGGAAACTGTGGCGGGATTGAGGACAAGTGGAGTGAAGGTTGGAGATGAAACCTTTCCAGAGTGTGGCCATCCGTGTGAGCGGCTCCAGTGGAATGGACCAGACTACTGGACAGGTCCCCCTTGTAGACAGAGAAGTCAGGATGATGGCAGGCTTTGGGGTGGAGAGGGTGGACCTTGAGCCAGACACTAAGGTCTTCCGTGCAGCAGGCAGATGAAAGCTACAAAAGTGGGTAGAGGCGAGGGTGTGGGCTTCTAAGGAGCAGTTTGTAGGAGGATTGAGAAAGTACAGTTTGGAAGCAGAACTGGGAAACTGCAAGTTTGCTTGTGGGGTGGGCCCTGGGCTTCATCCAGAGGAGAGGAGAGAACGGGCTTCGTACACAGGAGGCAAGTGTTGGAGAAGCCGAGCCCTCATGTAAAGAGCAGGTTTCAGTTCAAACCAGGAAGGGGGCAAGGGGAGCATGCGGGGAGTTTATGTACTGAGGTGTAGTGTTCCAGAAGCCCTAGAGGAGGAAGAGAAGGAGTCACAGGAGAGGAGGCCCAAGTGCAGTGAGAGCTGTTTGGGCCTTGTGACTGGCACTGCCATCTTCACAGTCATCCTGGTCTCTCTTCTCTCACCCCTGCATCCAACTGGTAATCATGGCCTGTGGATTCGGATTCATAAGGAGCTTTGGGTTTCTCCCCGTCCTTCCTTTTCCACTGCCCAAGCCCTAATCAGGGCTCTCGTGGACCACTGCAGTGGCCTCCCTTTTGGCCCCTCTGTCTCCTGCTTAGTTATCCTTCCCCACCACTTCCCACTCTCCACCCCCTCCACCCTCCACGGAGCTCACAGAATGTTCTTTTGTATCCACAGATCTGATCCCATTATCCCACCACTCGACATTCATCAGTGGTCCCTCAATTGTTAACAAGACACAATCTGTTCCATTTGTTTGGCTTCCAGAGTCATTCATAATTGATCTCCTGCTGATCTGTCCCATGTCATCTTCCACTGCCCCCCACCCCCCAGAACTGTATGCTCTAGTAATACTCAATTATTTATAGCTCTCAGAACATGTTACTATATTCGCTCATGTTTCCAGATTCTGCACATTCCATTTCATCTGCCTACACATTATTCCCACTTGCCACACCTTGCCCCTGACATATCCCACTGCCGAATCCACTCAGGCATGTACTTCTTTCTCTGTGACTTTGTCTTTCTCTCCTCTGGAGAGCCTAGGGGACCCTTTCCTTAAACTCCCCCTTAAACTTTGTACAACGTACACCACGAAAGCAAGTATGCAATTATACTGTATTAAACGTATGTGACTATTCACCTTCCTACTTGACAATAAGCTCTCTTTAGAGGAAAACATTACCATTTTTTAAAGAATTATATATATGTATATATATATTTTTTACAACACTTTTAAGTTCACAGTAAAATGGAGGGGAAGGTACAGAGGTGTCCCATACATCCCCTGTCCCACACATGCAGAGCCTCCTCCATTATCAACATTCTGCCCCAGAGTGGGACACTGTTAAAACCATGAAACTGGGACGCCTGGGTGGCTCAGTTGGTTAAGTACCTGCCTTCGGCTCAGGTCATGATCCCAGGGTCCTGGGATCGTGTCCCGCATCGAGCTCCCTGCTCAGCAGGAAGCCTGCTTCTCCCTCTGCCTGCCGTTCCCCCTGCTTGTGCTCTCTCTCTGACAAATAAATAAATAAAATCTTTAAAAAAAAGCAACAACAACCATGAAACTACATTATCAACTGAAGTCCACAGCTTACATTAGGGATTGCTCTTGGTGTTGTACAATCTATGGCCTTGGACAAGTGTATAATGACATACATCCACCATGATAGTATCATACAACATATTTTTACTGCCCAGAAAATCCTCTGTGCTCTGCCTCTTCATCCCTCCCTCCCCACTAACCCCTGGCAACCACTGATCTTTTTACTGTCTCCATAGTTTTTGCCTTTTCCAGAAGGTCATACCATATGTAGTCTTTGCAGAGATGTTGTCTTTTAATGCTCACATCCAGTGCCTGTCACATTGCTTGGCACATAGTAGGTGCAGATTACTTACAGAATCAATGGTTGACTTAGTGGATGTGTGTTTAGGAAAGGACCCCCACTGATCTGAGGCATGGTGTATATAATTAGGCTCCAAGCTCCAGAAGCAGCGCAGCTCTTGAAGCTAGTAGACTGTCTGATTCAGTTCATCTCCAGACCTCATCCCCAGGGCTGGCATGTATTTTTTATACCATGGGAACTCAACAGCTATGGAATGAGGACATAGTCCCTGACCTCAAAAAGTATACACTAGACCAAGTAAGTAGACCAAGTTTCAGCAACCATGCTATTCCATTCTCCTGCTTCTTCAGTTGTCCACTAGCAAGGCCTAAGAACAAAAATCACTTGTTCTTTCATTCATTCATTCAACAAAGCTGTCACAGGTCAAGCGCTGTGTTCTGCTTATTAACTGGAAACTTCTGGAAGGGCGAGGCTGTGGTTAGATGGCTGGTGCTGTACTGCACAGGCTGAGACCCTTTCCCTCAAAGCATCCCATGCCTAAAACTTGGGGCTCCAGGGAGTTTTCCCTGCCCCTGCCTGGCTGACTATTCCAGCTCCCCAGGCCTTCTCTGGGGCAAGTCCTGTTGCACTCCAGTCAGAACCAGTCGGTTTGGCATGAATTGCTCTCTAATTGTTTCAAGTGTGCTATTTTTATCTCCGAAGTACTTTGCACTCTCCTTGCTAACCGCCTGGTCTTTGAGTTTCTCATTGCCACTATGCCCCCAGCGCCCAGTAAAAGCTTGCTGATTGATTTTCTATGAGCTGTAATTATTTCCAAGGCTACCCTGGGACACTGATCTCTCCCGAAACGTGCCTGCTTCTACCCGCTGCGATCCCCCCACCCAACTCCCAGCACCTCCCACTGGCTGCCGCTTCCATGGGTGTCCCTAGACCCTCTGTTTCTCCTTCTGTCTCCGCCACCGAGGTTCTCTTTTTCTGCCCCTCCTCTTTTTGCATAAGGGCTCTCTTGGCAAGAAACATTATTCTTATCGGCTGCCTCACCATCTATTTTTCTCTCTCCACGCCAAGTATTAAACACTTCTGGGACCTGCTGGGGTGAATGAAGCTTCCAATTTGAATCTCTGTGTTTTCAGTTTTCTTATCTCAAGACACAGTTCAAGGAAAGGAATCTTGAGGGAAAGATGGAGCTGAGGTGAGGTTAAGTGGGAAGAGAGGCTTCTTTCTAGAAGGGTAAGCCGTGATCGCTGACAGGAGTGGTGGGGAGGGGCAATCACCAATCACGGAGGCTCCCAGCTTCTTGTTAGTCTCAGCAAGAACACAGTAAGGTGTAAGGAGAGCGCGGAGTTTTGCTTCAAAGGTGCTTCTTAGAGTTCAGAGAACCTCAGAAGATTTTCTGATAATTGCCAGAGTGGCCCTCCAGACTCTCTGAACCTGCCTTGCCTACGCCAAAAGGAGACGGAATCATGGGATCTCTGACGTCTCTTGGGGCTTTAGGGAGGGCTTTGTCTGACCTCTTTCCAGGTGCGAGCTCTTGGGCGGACTGTGAGCCATTCAGACTTGCCAGGGAACCCTCAGATGTATGAGGCCACTAATTCTATTGACGAGAGGGGTAGTGGTGATAATTATTTTTCAAATCGACCCAACAAGATTTATTTGCTGTCTAGAATGCTGATGGCAGAGCATGAGGGTTAAGAGGCTGGGATTGGCTTCACGTTAACCTGAGTTTAAATCACAGCTGTAGCATTTCCTGTAGGAGTTCAGGCAGGCTACTCACACTCTCTGAACCTCAGGTTTTATCATAGATAAATGCGCATAATACTACCACGTCATGGGTTCTTATGAGGATTATTGAGACAGGGAAGGCACTGAGTGCAATGCCTGGAGCATAGTAAGTCCTCAATCCGTAGCTCATATTATCCTAAAGGCAACTATTATCTTCTACCTAACCAGACGCCATCCCAGTGCTCAGCCAAATCCTTTGGGAGCCCTGAGCTAAGTCACTGAAATAGTGAGGCAGTTAAGGGATCATGGGAACAAGCCCCAGGTGAAAAACTCTGCGCACCTGGGGGGCTTTCTGTTGGCTATTACTGTTAACACCGCTGCTCCTAACAGAGCAGAACCAAGAGGCGGCCCCTCCACAAGCCTGACTTACAACAGAAGACCCGGGCTCCCAGGAGCACCAATGAGCTGCGTGAGCTGCCTGCCCTTATCGACCAGTCAGGACGAAGCCCTTCTGACCAATCAGAGTGAAGCGTCTTTTATTCCCCTTTCCTTATTAGCATATTGGACCGAGTGGGAACAGGTGAGGCAACCTTGTGTATATAAGCAAGACCTCCCTTCTGTTCGCGGAGGTCGATTTAACTGCTACTCTATGTTGCTGTTCTGTCTCCGTTCGGCTTGCGTTGTACCTCTGATAAAATTGTGCCTTTGACTTTTGGGTCTGGCTTGTTTTTTTTGTTTGTTTGTAAGATTTTATTTGTTACCGGGGGTACAAGCAGGGGGATGGGCAGAGGGAGAAGGAGGCTCCCCACTGAGCAAGGAGCCCGATGCAGGACTCGATCCTATGGACCCTGGGATCATGACCGAAACCAAAGGCAGACGCTTAACCAACCCACTGAGCCACCCAGGTGTCCCCCGACTTGGTTTCTATTCTTGCTGTACTCAAGAACCCCATGCCAGAACCAATAGCAACCAATCTTGTGGACTTTTACTGTGTGTTCCATTGGTTAGGGGCGTTTAGGAAGAACACAGGATGACCAGAGAGCCTTGCAGAGCTGTCTTAGGTGGTGGGAATTCACTTGGCTTCTGTAAATATAGTCCTTCCCTATTCAACAAAATATCTCTGCCGTAAAATATATCTCCCTCCCTTGCCAATCAATGTGGTGATCCAGGTATTCATTACTTGTCTGGTGACAGATAATGTAATCAGGTGTAAAAAGCAAATCATCTGGGGCACCTGGGTGGCTCAGTTGGTTAAGCGTGGGACTCTTGATTTCAGCTCAGGGCGTGATATCAGGGTGGTGAGATCCAGCAGGGGTTGTGCTCCATGGGGAGTCTAAGATTTTCTCCCTCTGCCCCTCTCCCTCCTCGAACTCTCTCTCTCAAATCTTAAAAAAGCAAATAATCTGAAGATGGAAATCCCTGGATTCAAATGATGCCTCCATTATACACCAGTAGGCTAGTTATTCAACATTGCTACGAGAACTTTGGTTTCCTCAGGTGCAAAATAGGGTAATGAGAATACATGATTAACACACCATGCCTGAAAAACACTCAGCACAGTTCCTAGCCTGTAGTAATTTTGCAATAGATGGTGGTGTTAGTTGTTGAAGGATGGTGGTAACTGATGATGCTGCTTCCTTACTTGGGTACCTGCTACATTTTGCCCCTTTGAAAATGGTGCTCTTCTTCACACCCAGCACTTAAAGCTCAGTTCATACCGGCCTAAACTTGAACCCACCTTCATCTGCAAGCCATATCCTTAGAGTACTTCAGGTTCCTGTCTCTTCATCAGCTAAGCTGGGCCCAGAAGCACTCGAGAACCTGGCAAAGCTCCTTCTGGCTGACTTGGTACCAGGAAAAAACCATGTCAGACACTTCTTTCTCCCAACGGCTGCAGACGCTGCCTTTCACAATGCGGAGCAGACACCGGGCTCCCAAACCAGTTCCTAATTAACGACACATAATCAGTGTCTTTCAAATGTGCATATGTTATTCTTTGCCCAACTAATTGCACTAAACATTCCGTAGTTTAAGGAGGAGCCTGGTTTATCAGAAAAGCCCGTTAGAACCAGCCCAGATTCAGAGCTCTGAAGATGCAAAAGTTCTGATCCGGGTTCCACCAGCCTGCTGGCGTCTACACAGCCCTTCATTCACCCTCTCTAAGCCTCTCTATAAGTAGGGCCACAGAGACTTTCTACCTTTTAAGGCTATTACAGGTGAGCCAGTCATGGTGTAACTGGGTGGCTCAGTCGGTTAAGCGTCTGCCTCAGCTCAGGTCATGATCTTGTGGTCCTGGGATAGAGCCCCGCATCAGGCTCCCTGCTCAGTGGGAAGTCTGTTTCTCCCTCTGCCTCTGCCCCTCCCCCCACTCATGATCTCTCCCTCTCTTGCTCTCAAATAAAATCTTAAAAAAAAAAAAAACACCTGAGACAGTCATGATCATCTCTGGGAAAGTAGAGACCTACACCAAGGCACATAGTAATTACTCCTGGCCTTTGCTGTTAGCTTGTTTTCTAGGCAGAAAGGGTGGTCAGCCTTGCACAAAAGTGATGTGTGTGTGTGCCTTCTGGGGTGTGGGCTTTACACACATAACCTCATGTGATTCCCCATGGCCATTTCTACCCACGAGAAAAATAAAGCTCCTTCACAGAGCTCCCAAGGGGCTCATCCAGCTTGTGAATGGCTGAGCCGAAATGTGAATCCAGGTTGATCCAACTTAAAACACCCAGAATCCATTCTCCTTGCTCTCTCATGCAAAATATCATACTCCTTGGATACTCCTGCCTTCACCCTGTCTTTTCTGGCTCCCTCCCTTTCCTCCCCTCCCTCCTCCTGCCCCTGACCTCACCACCCTGCCCCCCTGTTAAAATATACTCTCCTCTGTCACATCCTCTGAGGACCCGGCGGCTTCCCTTCTTCAGTGAGTTCTCGTTAACTTGATGGAATATTCCTTTCCAGTTTGTCAGCTTTAGGCTGCCATTCTCCTCCCTCCTCCCAGCCCCAGTAATTTAATTATTCTAATAAGAGCCTTCTGGAAAGAATATGATACTCTCCAATCACACCAGGGATTACCTGCTTACTCTACCTCCCCTGGAAGTTGCCCTGCACAACCATGCTGATGGAAGTTACGTGATCATGGGAGCAAAGCCAGAAGGTTCACTGGGCGCCCAATTTATCGAGATTAATATAGAACAGGGTTATAAGGTGAGGGGGACAGGCAGCAGAGATGGGGAGGTGATGTGGACAAAGCCACGATGAAACAAGTTTATCATGTGTTCGAGCTGGAGGGCCGGCTCTACTTGGACAGAAGAGGAAAACAGATGTCCCTCCTCTCAGAAAGGCTGCGTTCCCTCCTTCTCCTTGCTTCCAAGCCTTTCTGGTCACACAGAGGCGGCTCTTGTGGCAATAAGTTTTAGGTGGCTGCATTTTTGATTTCCCACCAGGTTCTGGGCAGGGAAGGGTAGCCGACAGGGCCTCATCTGAATCAGTTGCAAGAGGATGTTTATTGCACATTATTACATCCAGGACTCCTCTTCCAAGACTGCATAGCAGATCATGGCTGGGAGGCACTGTGTTGGAGCACAGGGAGGATGTCCATCATCTAGGCTGCTCCTCACTTGCCTTCTCTCTGTCTCTTTCATGCTCACATTTGACTACAAAATTTGGGAGCGGGTGGACAGTGGTTCATTGTTAGACCCCAGAGAGAGAGAGAGAGAGAGAGAGAGAGAGACAAAGGTCTGGAAAAAGTGATACTATGCTTTCTAAATTTAGCAAGACATGGTTGTTGCCACTTCTGTCCCTCTCTACCCCCTTCCCGCTCACACCAGAGGTCTGCCATGGGGCCCTTCTAGAGATGGCTGCTGCCCAATGCTCTCCACACCGGGCAGTGTTAGTCTGGGGAAATGTTTTGAACAGTTGCCTGGATATTCCAGACCTCCCACTTTCCTGAGGTGGCTATTACCTTGAAGATTTAATTAAAATTGGGTCACACATCTCTGTTCCCTCTGTGGCAGAAACGCCAGCATCCCTGCGATGTCCCTGGAGATTCGGCCCCTGGGTCCTGCTTATGCTGACTTTTTCACCTCTTCTCTGCTCCCTCCTGAGTTTGTTGGCATCTTTCCGTAGCAAATCATCCCCACTGGACACCCCCAGGTCTTGCCATCTGGTCACTCCCGAATGGCTGCCATATCCAAGTGTTCTGTTGAGCACACGTTTCCAGAGTTGGGGTAAGAGAGAAGTAATGCTACAGATAGCACAGTAACTGACATAAGCCTGCCTATTAGGTATTCCTGTTTTTATAATTCCCTTGAGCCATTTCTGTCGCTTGAGGAGCATTACTGATCACATGTCTCATTTTCTTAGTCACCAACGTCTAGCATTACTGCTGGACCTCTTCCCCTTCAAGAGCTCTTTCTTCCTTCCTCATTTGCCCCACCCCCCAAAATCCCTGTACCTTTTTAGGCAGAATAATTTAGCTACCTCTTACCCCCTCTCTTGGCCATGTGCCAAGTCCTAAGGGATGTCTTTTCACAACTCAAAGTGATCCAGCAAGGGGTTCTGCTAAACCGATTCTAATTTTTCATTTCGATGAACTAAAATTAAAATTCAGCCCTTTAGTGGCTCTAGCCACATTTCAAGGGCTTGATAGCCACATGTGGCTAGTGGCTACTGTGTCAGGCAGTATAGGTACCAGAAAGTTCCATTGGGCTGCAATGCAGCTGAGCCAAGACCAACCCCCTCCCCCGCAGGAGGTGGTGTCACTGGCTATTGGCTATTGGACTAACCCTTTTCCCTGCCGAGCTCATTGACGTGTACTGAGTCCTTTCGCTGTGTGGGGTACTTCTCATGTGTTTTGTGTAATCCTTCTAACAGTTCTCTAAAGTGGGTAGTGTTTTCCTCGTTGCACACAGGAGGAGCCTGAATTTCCCACAGCCAGGGCAGGTGGTCCGTGTTCTTTTCTCTAAGGCAAATGCTTAGGGGGAGTGATGGAAAGATAACACTGAGAAGGTAACTGGGGGCCAGACTGAGAGAGAAAAACGGGAAAGGGCTTTGTCAACCCCATTGCATATTATCTTTCTTTCTTTCTTCTTTCTTTCCTTTCTTTTCTTTCTTTCCTTTCTTTCCTTTCTTTCCTTTCTTTCTCTCTCTCTCTCTTTTCTCTCTTTCTCTCTTTTCTCTCTTTTCTCTCTTTCAGGATTTTATTTATTCACTTGAGAGAGAGAGAGAGAGTGCACAAGCAGGGGGAGAGGCAGAGGGAGAGAGAGAAGCAGACTCCCCCAGGAGCAGGGAGCCCGACCTGGGGCTCCATCCCAGGAACCTGGGATCATGACCTGAGCCGAAGATAGACGCTTAACCATCTGAGCCACCCAGGCGCCCCCCATTGCATATTTTTAATTAAATCTTAAGAATGTTCTTACTCTTAAGGGTCCCAAATGGGGTTACTTCCTTTCAGTAACCCCAAAGACGATTTTCCCAAGGGACGGAATTTTTACTTTGCGTTGAGGGATACCATTGCTTGTGGCAGCTGGGCCCGGCAGAAACATGTTGGGAGGGAGAGATCAGAGCCCTCCGCGGAGGGAAACCAACACGGACCCGCAACTGAGGTGGCTACCGAGCTGGGGATTCCTCCCCCAGGCAAGCGGCTCCAAAAGCTTCCTTCCTCTCTTTGCTCCACGGAGCAGCCTTCCAGGTCAGAGCCACCCCCTCCTGCTTGGGAAAACCTATGTTTCTGTAGATTGAGCCCGGAGCTGACCCAGTTCCATCAGCTCCCAGGGGAGGCCTGGGTTCGATGATGGCGCCATCTGCTGGCCCTTTCTCATGCCGCAGCCGCTACTGGGTTCCTTCTTGAAGCTAATTCAGTGCTCAAGGTTTGGCCGCCGGAATCACTTGTATCACCTGGAATGGGTTAGAGCTGCAAATTCTCGCGCTCTGCTTACTGAATCAAAAAGTAGATTGGGTCGCAGCTGCTCGTGTTTTAACAAGCCCCTCAAGTAATCCTGATGCCCCCTAAAGCCTGGGAGTCACTGATTAGGAGATCCAACTCTACCATGTATTCATTTCTCGAGGCAATAATTATTATTTTTTTTAAAGATTTTATTTATTTGAGAGAGAGAGAATGAGAGACAGAGAGCACGAGAGGGAAGAGGGTCAGAGGGAGAAGCAGACTCCCTGCCGAGCAGGGAGCCCGATGCGGGACTCGATCCCGGGACTCCAGGATCATGACCTGAGCCGAAGGCAGTCGCTTAACCAACTGAGCCACCCAGGCGCCCCTCGAGGCAATAATTATTAATGAGGGCGCCTGGGTGGCTCAGTTGGTTAAACGGCTACCTTCGGCTCAGGTCATGATCCTGGAGTTCCGCGATCGAGTCCCGCATCGGGCTCCCTGCTCAGCGGGAAGTCTGCTTCTCCCTCTGACCCTCTTCCCTCTCGCTCTCTATCTCTCATTCTCTGTCTCTCAAATAAATAAAATCTTTAAAAAATTATTAATGAGCCTCTTCTAGGCAAACATGATCCCCCCCCCCACACACACATAGAATGTAGGATTGCTTGCTGTACCCTCAATCTCTGTGCAAGAGGGAAAGGAAGCATTATGACTACCCTGTTTTCCAGACAAGGAAGAAGTGAGAACAGGAGACAGACCTAGGACCACACACCTAGTAAATAGCCAGGTTGGGTTTCATGCTCAGGTCTTTGCATGTCAGAGCCTGGACTAGTCACCAAACCACACTTCACCAACTTTTCCACTAGTTGGGGGGCTGGAGGAGACGGGAAGGGAGAAAGCTCCCCAAATCATACACCACTGAAACTCCTCGCACTGCCTAAGCTTGCCGGCAACACTCACGGAGGGTTAGATATTCATTTTAGGAGGCTAGCAGATAGGCTGTGTGATGATCACACTGGTCTCACCGCTACCTAGCCAGTGGCTCCCCCTCTCTTCCGTGGCCCATACAGAGCGTTGCTGGGTAGGTTGTGGTGGGAGGGAGTGGGGAGGAGGGGAAGGCGTCCGTGTATTGCTTGGGTCCTGCCAGCTTCAGGGCCTCCTAGGAAGGCAGGAGTTTAACTTGACTGCTTAACTGGGGCTTTAGAGGCAGAGACAGTGGGACCAAACAGAAGCAAAAAAAAAAAAAAAAAATGCTGGAAAGAAGAAGAGAGAACAGAAGGCAAACCCGGGCTTCTCTTTTTACCATTTAACAACCTCTGAGGCAGCCCTTCGTGCCCACGACAGGCTGTCCATCCATAGCAAACAGTCATGGAGCACCTGTTATGAGCAGGGCATTGCACGGTCAGCCCCCTGCCTACAAGGGACACACTGTTCAGGGGAGGAGACACAGGGCTTAAACAGGTTTAGATACTCTGGGTTTAAAATTCCATTGCCTGTAAAAATATGTTATAAATAGCAGTATTTTTTGTAATAATAACAACATTTATTGAGCACTTAACTAAATGCTAGGCCGGGCTCCAGGCCTGAAATGGGACTAGGGTGGCCGAGCAAGTTACCACCATTTTGAAAAGTCCCACTTCTGGTCCTTAGCTCAGCAGGCCTGGGAAGTGGACTTTATTAGTTTCCTTTCTGTTTATCTGGCTCATAGCTCTCAGATTCACAGGGAAATATATTAACCAGAATGGCAATACGTCCCTCTACAGTCATGACTATGACATTTTTCTTTTCTTTTTTTTTTAAAGATTTTATTTATTTATTTGAGAGAGAGAGAATGAGAGACAGAGAGCACGAGAGGGAAGAGGGTCAGAGGGAGAAGCAGACTCCCTGCTGAGCAAGGAGCCCGATGCGGGACTCGATCCCGGGACTCCAGGATCATGACCTGAGCTGAAGGCAGTCGCTTAACCAACTGAGCCACCCAGGCGCCCATGACTATGACATTTTTCAGTTCATCTTCTTTCCTTATGAAAATCTGTAGGCACATCACTTGTGGGCAAGGAATCAAACAAGGGGGATTGGGTGAAGGGATTGGGGCATGTCAGAGAGAGAGAGCCTGATGCTCTCTCATCTTTGGCACTGGAAGCACACCTGGACAGCTCAGAATACTGACCTAGAGGCTCACATGAAGGGTTCAGGGCACCTTCTGCCTGGATCAAGGCTGGAGACACACCCGCCCAGGTATGGCTGTTCATCTTCCTTTCTGCTTCCTTGCACGATTTTAGCCAGGCTGCAATGCAGGTCATCTGATTTCAGCTTTAGTCTCAAGGCTTTCTGGTCCCTTTGACTGGTGTTGTCTTGCCACACTCCCAGGATTATATTCACAACTCTCTTTCAAGGTAGTTTTGCTGGTAGATAAACTCAGTTCCGTGTATCCTGTGCTTTTTAAGTTGTTCTATCAGGAAGATGGCCTTTTCCTCGCCACAATCCCCAATGCCAAGGCTGCCCTTGGAGCTGACTGGCCCACAAGACAGCCCAGCATCTGCTCTCCACCGCCACTTCTCGACCTCTTGTGTTCTCCCCATCTTTACCTTCAACACACACACAGGGACCAGGGGATCGGGAACAAAACATAAGGGGAGTCTTTGAACCACCTGCTTACTTCTCTGTTTCTCCCAAGAGCTATTTCTTCCTTATTCATCGTTGTGTCCCCAGAAGCTAGAATAGTTGCTAACACTGGTTACAAATTAATAAATCAATAGGTGTCTGTTAGATGAATGGAAAGAGTCCTGGCCTGTGATCAATACATCTAGAGTCTAAAATTGTTTCAACACCATCACTAACTTACTTTGGGATCTGTGACTAATCACTTGATGGCTTTGTTCACCGTTTCCCCAGACATGAAGTAGGAGAATCATCCCTCCTCCCTTCCTGCTTCAAAAGGACATTAGGCAGGTGTACCTGATCTCTGCCAGAGATTGGACTTCTGCCGAGTGATATAAGTTATCCATCACTTTTTCCATCCTAAGAAAGGCAAAAAGGCATAAAAGCTTCTGGGCATTAAATACATGTTTTCTATTTCCATCATGTCAGTCTTCCCATGTTTCAAAACAGAAAGACACAACTTGTCCCACCAAGCTCTCAGGAATAATAAGATGATGTCTGTAAAGTATTTGATGGCTCCTAAATTTGCTGCTGATGAATTTGCACCACTGTTTTGGTTAGC
Organism: Eumetopias jubatus; assembly: GCF_037043125.1. NCBI lineage: Eukaryota > Metazoa > Chordata > Mammalia > Carnivora > Otariidae > Eumetopias > Eumetopias jubatus. The sequence goes on from NW_028274819.1 coordinate 94,852,621, forward strand.
AATTGATTCCATGTGCCTGGTTTCAATACTCAGAAAAGCATTTTCAAAATATAGGGATTAGGACTAAAAAAGAGATGCGGAATGAAATGGTCATGTCTAGAATTTAGTGATTTTTGGCTTTGGGTCAAGGAAGCCCCAGCGCACGCTGAGATCATGGGTTCTTCACTGAAGACCAAGTCAAACCTCATGATGCCAGGCCCCTGGACAAAGAGTCTAGGGCCTTGGGCCCCTGCTCCTTCTTGCCCCATGGATAAGCCCCCCACCCCAAGGTGGTTGTCCTCCAGGGGACATTGACTGGTCAGCCCTGTATGATGCAGATGATCCTGGCTCCTTTCAGTTCTCACTGAGAGGCTCTGTGTGCTCTGCCCTCTGGCCAGCCACTTTCTTTCTTTCACTTTCTTTCACATGGGGAATCTCAGCTCTGAACTCAGAAAGCATAATCGGCTGCTCAGATTTTCAAAGGACAGACATAATAGGCAAAAATCCATTTCGAAGCCCGGGGCTCAAGTGAATAGAGGTAATAAAGTGAGGACAGTTTATAATCACTAATCCTCTCCTTGAAGCATTTCTTGGTGATCTCTCTTGATAATCTCCCTTTCCACCTCTCGCCCATGTGTCCATTTTCCCAGCCCCCCTCCACCCTCCTTGACTAAAATACATAAGGAAATGTTTTTCTTATTTAATGAGTTTTTTTGGAATAAAGTTGTATAATCTGCTTTCTTAATTTTAAAAGCAGGAGAGTTGAGCATTTTGCATTGCCTAAAGGAAAACCGAGTTGTTTTTCACTTTTAATTTGGGGGGAAGAAGTGGAGGAGGAGGGAGAGGGTTGACTGTGTGGGTAGGGAAATGATAACCTAGCTTTGACGTGAGTCTAAACTTTTCTCCTTGACCTTAAAAATTTTTCCTAATTCAGTGCCACTCTATGTAAGCAACTATTTTTCCATCCAAGGATGCTGGTTTCTAGCCAGAAGAGTCTCCCTAGGGACCCTGACTTTCTGCACCAGTGGCCTCCTGAAGGACAGGCATGGACTCTGATACTGCAGGCTGGGCCACTTACCAAATCATTCAATCTCTTTGAGCTTCAGTTTCCTTATCTGTAGCTCAATGCCTGACCCGCCCAACTCACAGGCAGTGAGAGGATAAGATTATAAAATAAAGCTGTGGATATGTGGAAGTGCTGTGGGTGGGGTGGATGGAAAATTTTGTGTGAATGGACAATGCTTTATTGCCTGACTTCCAGAATGAGTTTTTCCAATTTACAGATCAACCAGGTCCCATTCATTCTTCAGTAATCACTATCGATCCCTACTTTTTTTCCTCTTCTTTTTATTAAGGAAAAAATGAAACCCATACAAAAGCAGAGAGAACAGCATAATGAACTCCTAGTTATCCATCTCACCCAGCTCCCAAGGTCGAATCCTATGGACAATCTTGTTTCACTTATACTCCTGCCTGCCCCCTGATTATTTTGAAGAAGAAGAAGAAAAAAAAAAAGCTGGGATAAAAAAATACATATATTTCTAAAATAGATATTTTTAAACTTGGTTTGTTTGAATCAAGATTCAAACAGGTTTCACCCACTGCTTTCGGTTGATATGTCTCACTAGTTTCTTTGGTCTACGGGTCAAGGACACGAGCTCCATGGAACCCACCATGTTTTGGATTTGATGGACAGCATCTCTATGCTGTTATTTAATATTTCCTGCTTTCTCTGTGTTTCCTATAAACTGGTCATTGGATCCTGAGGCTAGACCAGATTCCATGTGTTTTTTTTGGTAAGAATGTTGGTGGCGTGGTTGAGTACTTCCTACCTCATCACTACAGGAGACAGGCACGTGGCATGTGGTGTTCCTATTGTGGGGATGTTCACCGACGTTCCAGTGGAGTCCCGATAGGCCGCCGGATCGATCTGTTACACGATGAAGCCCCCCAGCTGCTTCTCACCGAAAAGTTTTAGTTGCCACTGACGATTGTGGTGGTTTTCCAATGTGTCAGCATGGCTGGGCAGGACTAGTTTTCCTGTATGTTTCTGGTTAGGATGAGACACAAGGGAGATTGTTGGGGGGGGGCGGGGAGGGGGCAGGTGAACGGAAGCAGGACCCATTATTATCTCACACCCATGTTGCTTGTCCGTGAGCTCCCTTCATTGACAGGAGATAGCGGCCACGCCTGCAACGTCCCCACCCCACCAGGTACTCTTTCAGCCTCTCCCCCGCCTGGGCCAGTGGGTGTGTGTGAGCGGTTTAATTTAAGATTATGGGATTATTACGACAAAGGCCCTGGGTTCTGCAGGACACCCACACCATCAACATCAGAGGCAAGAATTGCCGTGGGTTTCAGGACTTCTTCCGGGACTCTGCTGCAACTTACATCCGTCCAACTCTTCCAACTGCCTGCCCACACACTTCAAGCTCGAGCCCCGGATCAGACCCAGGCTTCATTAGCGGTTGCAAAATGGTCACATTCTAGTTGTAGCATTTCTTTTGCTGAAATTTTTAGTAGGAATTCCTGAGCTGTAGTCTCAAGAGTTAGAGCAGGAAACTTGTTTCTTTCTTTTCCGTTTTCTTCTTCGCCAGTTTTCAAAAATAACAGTTGGTTCCTAAGCATCTTCCAAAAGTAATCACTTAGTTCAATTTGCTTACTTTTTTTAGTATCATTTTGAACTCACAGATTTTAATATATTTGACATGGCATTCTAGCCTTATTACTATAATGTTCACATTATCTCATCTTTGGCCAGTGGGAGCTCGTTCAAGTGGGTTCTTAGATCTTTTTGACACAACCCTGTGGTCTCTGACAACTTCTTTGCCCTCCCGTCCAACAGAATGTTCTGGGCTGCCCTTTGATGTTTCCTGTCCCAGCCTTGAAATCAGCACTTCTCCAAGAAGGCATGGTTCCTTTTAGTTGGAAATCCGATTTAGAGAACACAATCTGGGTGTAGGGATGCTCATTATTTTGGGGTTAGTCATGGTTTCCAGACCTTTGCAGTGAACAGAGCAAAGAAATAATGTTTTTTTTTTTTTAAGAAAATACATCATACGTTCTTTTCAAATAAAATTTAAGGTTATGGGATTTTCCATTTGATTCATTCAATTTTATATTTATATCTCTCCTGCTAAAAGGCTTGGATCCTAAATATATTAACACAATTATTTATTTGCTATATCCTAGTACACACATACACACTTAATAGTTTTGGAATAATACTAACATAGCATTTATACTAACACAGTATATAGAGAGGCTATAATATATATTCTGAAATATATATAAATGTGTCTATGTACTTGACAGTTTGAGAATAATGATACCGATGTTATAATTACTGAAAACAGCTTAAGATTTCTTTATTATTCTTTTTATCCTTTGGATTTATTCTTCTAGTGTTGTACAAATTATTCCATTTTAAAATACTTGAAAAAATTAGTATCTATCTCTGTGTTTCTTTTTCTTTTTTTTTTTTTCTTTTAAGTAAGCTCCATGCCCAATGTGGGGCTTGAACTCACAACCCCAAGACCAAGAGTCACATGCTCCACCAACTGAGCCAGCCGGGTGCCCCTGTCTATCTCCGTGTTTAAACTATGAACTTGGTAGACATTTAAGTTCATTTCTTTCATTTTGCTCTCAATGTTTAGGGATTGTATTTATGTTTTTTTTTATTTCCTTTTGTAATTATATAAGGCATTAACATGGTTCCAAATTCAAGTGTATAAAATTAGTTACTGTGTTGATTTAAAATATGTCCACAAATGCTTTAACATACCCTTTAAAAGGTCCAAGCCATGCTCCCCTTGAGTATCAGTATCTTGCTTCTAACCAACAAAATAAGATATAAATGGCAGTGTGTGACTTTAAGACTAGCTCATAAGAAATATTACAGTTTCCTCTGCTCTTTTTGGGTAACTTGCCCTGGAGGACACCAGCTTCCACATGATGAGGTGGCTCAAGCAATCCCATGCAGAGATGAGGTCCAGGTGGTGAGAAATTGAAGCCTCCTGCCAACAACCGTGTGAGGGAACCATTGTGCAGGTGGATCCTCTAACCCAGTCAAATCTTTTCACAACGGAAACTCAGACCAACATCTTGACTGTCATCTCTTGAAATACCGTGAACCACAACCACCCAAGCCGCTCCTGGATTTCCAACTCTCAGAATGTATGTGACAGAATAAAAATGTATTCTGATTTTAAAGCACTAAGCTTCTGGAATAATCTGTCATGCAGCAATTGACAACTAATACAAGTACATTCAGACAAGTCTAGTTTCCATTCCTGTCTCTTCCATCTCCCTGAAGTTAACCAATTTTTTCCTTGCTAGTTTGTCCTTCCACTGGTTTTTATTTTATAAATATAAGCAGATAAGTACATATTTGTATTATCCACCTTTCTTAGATAAAACTTAACATATTACACACTCTTCTGAACCTTGCAGGATTTTTAAAGATTTTATTTGAGAGAGAGAGCATGCGAGTGAGCGAGAGCAAGCACAAGAAGGGTGGAGGGGCAGGGAGCTGGATGCGGGACTCCATCCCAAGACCCTGGGATCATGACCTGAGCTGGAGGCAGATGCTTAACTGACTGAGCCACCCAGGCGCCCCCGAACCTTGCAGTTTTCAATGAACAATGTTTAGTGGAGATTATTCCGAAGCTGAATAGAGAGTTTTTCATTCTGTTTAAGAGTTGATTAGTATTCCATTCTGTAGATGAACCACAGATCGGCCAGCCAATTGGAGCTGTGTTGTTTCCAATCGTTAGCATTGCAAACAGTGCATATGAAATAGGATGCGTATGTGTTTTCACAGTTTTGCTGGTTTATCTTTGGAATCGGTTCTTAAGTGCACTCTGCTTGAAATTTTTTTCCTATGACTTCAGCTCTCATGGCTCTCCCTTGTTCCTCCCTCCTACCTCAGAGTTTATTCCATATAATTTAGCATGTATTTGTGCCTTTATTTTGTAATCCTGAGCTTCCCATGTGGATCTTAGTTCTGTACCTAGGAGGCTGTGCTATTAGCCCATGTAAGACACACAATGCCACCCTACTGCTGTCAGGGGATTGGGCTTAATGCTGAATTTGTGGGGATTAAAGATGTGACCTAGAAAGGGAGCGGGACTGCGGTGATGAGGATCAGAGTACACCAAAGTGGGAAATCTTTTTCAGTAGGTATTTCAAACACAAAGCAACTCTTCTTGAAAGAAAAATGTTCTGTCCCCCTCCTATCATGATGGCAAGCAAGGTAATAAAGATTACCTTGAAGATTAATGTGGAAGATTATTAAGATCTAAGATAGGAAATGAGATTAGAAAGAGAACCCTGTCTGTGCAAACCAGCAAAGCAGGCAGCAAACAGCGCACCAAGCACAGTGGCTGGAAGTAAAGTCTCTGCTTCGGCTCAGGTCGTGGTCCCAGGGTCCTGGGATCGAGCCCCACATCCGGCTCCCGGCTCCGCGGGGAAGCCTGCTTCTCCCTCCCCCACTCCCCTTGCTTGTGTTCCCTCTCTCGCTGTGTCTCTCTGTCAAATAAATACAATCTTTAAAAATAAATAGAAGAAATAAATTTTGGGGAAGAAAGGAACATATAGTTGAGCATCTGCCTTCAGCTTGGGTCATGATCTCAGGGTCCTGGGATGGAGCCCCACTTTGGGATCCCCGCTCAGCACGGAGTCTACTTGTTCCTCTCCCTCCGCCCCCATCCCTGCTCATGCTCTCTCTCTTTCTCAAGTAAACAAAGTCTTTAAAAAATGAACATATAGAATTGGGGGAGCAAAGATGAAGAACCTATAACTGGACAGCGATTCTCTGAGGGATGGTCATCCTGGATGTCTCAGAACAGAGGCACATGGGGTGGTGAAGGACAAACAGATACCAGCTTGTGAGCCAGATTAGCTTGATCGACCCTGGTAACCAAACATAGGTTCGACCGCCCAATCAGATCCCCTCTGCACCCAGGAGTGAGAACTTCCTAGTTATGGTTTGAAGAGGCAACAACCCCAACACGATCTCGAAGGGCACAGACCACAGAACACTGAGAGAACTTGGAAAAGGCAAGGCAACAAAGAGAACAAATCAAGCCAAACGCTATCTGGACCGCAGTGGATCTCCCCATGGCCACAGGGTGGAGGGACTAGAACTTGCTTTTGGAGCCTCCCTATCCAGTCTAGGATCTAAGAGTTGCTTCTATTTGTGCCTATCACTATCTAGAAAGCTGCGTCAAGTTCTCATTCAGGCGCAGGCTGAGTCCTTTCTTGTTTTCATTCAGTCTTTAAATATTGTTATATATCTAATGAAGGTGAGGTCTATTTTAGACCAGATTTTGTTACTCACTGGGGGCAAAGGCAAGGAGGCAATGTCCCTTTGCAACGTGGCTACGAGGAGGTCACTACCTATTATGCTTTTGCAAAAGAATACTGACAAGCACATGCAACACAGTAGATTTTCAATGAAACCCTGATACACTGATCAGATCCTTAGCTTCAAATTTTCATCACAATTTTATTCTTGTCCTTGTCTTTCTCCCTGGCCTTCGCGTGAGTTAAATGTCAGTGCACATAAACCTTTATTTAGGCAATAGATGAGCTCCTTCCACAGTTACATATGAATCTACTTTTTATTATCTTAAAATATTTTTATACACAATGTGTAAGTCACTGATGATGCAAATGCACGCCTATAACGGACATAATTCCTGCATTTTAGAAATTGATTGTTTAGTCGGGGAGACTGAGTACACACAAAGATCAAGACCGTCCTTGCTAAGTGACTTCAGTAGCTCGAGAGTTCACTTAGGGTGTTGCCTGCTGGAAAGACCCCTCAGGGGCTGGAGAGCCAGTTGAACGTTGAAGGGCTTGACTACAGATAAACGGAAAGGAGAAAGGAGGGTTTTTGGCAGGAAGGACTGTGTGAGCTAAATCAAGAAATTGGTAAGGTGCCATGTTGATAATATTAGCTATGGTGAGGAGAGTGCGCGTAGCATAGCCCATCAGGAGTGAGGATTTTGCAGCGGGAGGGGAAGGGGGTGAAACTCGGAGGAAGACGAATAGGCAGCGATGTGTAGGATGGAGTGGAAAGAGAGGGGACTGGAGGCAGGCGGGCTGATTCAATGTCTGTAAATAGAATCATCATTTTCACACTAAGTCTGGGAGCCCAAGGACAACTGATCATCTCAAAGAAGCCTCATCTTCATTTCCGATTAAATTTTAATACAGCTTTAGCCTCAAGTGTCCGTCCACATTCGACCTCGGCGTCTACCTATCAATACTGGCATGGAGTGGGGCTTTCTATTCTTGTGTATCCGTTAGAAAGGGGAGGAAATGTTTAAGAGATAACAATGGCTTGTTCATTGTGTCTGGCGAAGTCCAGGCTTGCATGCTTGGACTGCTGAGAGTGGGCACACGCCCGCACACCCCGCCTGTGTACCGAGGATAGCCTGCCCTTGTCCTGGGTTGCTTTTGTGTGTGTGTTTCAGGAATGCGGGAGGCACGGACAGTAAAATATATTAAATGCCTTTGTAAGAGCGAGGTTTCTCACATGCACCATGGCACTTCATTATCCCAGCCATCCCTTCCGTGGTATTAGTCCCAATTTACAGATCAGAAAACTGAGACCTAATGCAAAATGACTTGCTTAGAATTCTGAGCTAATAAACGGCAAGGCCAACGTGTGGACCCAGTTTGGGCTGATTCGAAGGCTGAAGTTCTTTCCTCTCCCCCACACTGTCACACTTGAAGGAAAATGGTGGTAGATTTGGAGGTAGGAGGAGGGGTGGTGGTGCAATGTTTGAAATGAGAGGGATTGACAAATATTCGTTACTTACTGTTAAAGGGGAGAATTGTAAAATAGTGCAGCTCTAGCTCAGCTCTTCCTTGCCCTTAAGCTACAAAAATTGTTGCTGGGAGATGAGAGTTTTCCTCCATGGGGTTATTTGTTGTAACGAAATTTTTTAAATTCTTAATGTCACTAAATCACAATTACTGCTGGTGCTATTAAGATTTTCTGCCTGGGGCGCCTGGGTGGCTCAGATGGTTAAGCGTCTGCCTTCAGCTCAGGTCATGATCCCAGGGTCCTGGGATCGAGTCCCACATCAGGCTCCCTGCTCCTTGGGAGTCTGCTTCTCCCTCTGCCTCTCTCTCTCTCTCTCTCTCTCTCTGTCTCTCATGAATAAATAAATAAAATATTTAAAAAAAAAGATTTTCTGCCTGGGGGCTACCTGGGTGGCTCAGTCGGTTAAGCGTCTGCCTTGGGCTCAGATCATGATCCCAGAATCCTGGGCTCAAGCCCCATGTGGGGCTCCCTGCTCAGCTGGGAGTTGGCGTCTCCCTCTGCCCCTCCCCCCTGCTCATGCTCTCTCTCTCTCTCTCTCAAGTAAATAAAATCTTAAAAAAAAAAAAAGATTTTCTGCCGGGGCAGAGGACCTGAATGGACATTTCTCCAAAGAAGACATTCAGATGGCCAACAGACACATGAAAAGATGCTTAATGTCACTCATCATCAGAGAAATGCACATCAAAACCATAATGAGATATCTTACCTCTCACCTGTCAAAATGGCCAGAATCAAGAAAATGAGAAACGAGCGTTGGCAATGAGAGAAGAAGGACCCCTCGTGCACTGTTGGTGGGAATGCAAACTGGGACAGCCACTGTGGAAAACAGTGTGGAGGCTTCTCAAAAAATTATAAATAAAACTATCAGGCAATCCAGTAATTTCACTACTAGGTATCTACCCAAAGAAAACAAAACCACTAATTTGAAAAGATATATGCACCCCTATGTTTATTGCAGCATTACCTACCATAGCCAAGATATGGAAGCAACCCAACTGTCCCTCCATAGACAAGGGGATAAGGAAGATGAGGTATATGCATTCAATGTAATATTGCTCAGCCATGAAAAAGAATGACATCTTGCCATTTGCAATAGAGGGTATAATGCTAAGTGAAATAAGTCAGAGAAAGACAAATATAATTTCACTCATATGTGGAATGTAAGAAACAAAACCAATGAACAAGCAAATAAGGAGACAAACAAAAAAACCAGACTCTTAAATACAGAGAACAAACTGGTGGTCTCCAGAGGGGAGGTGGGTGGGTGGCGGATGGGTGAAATAGATAAAGGGGATTAAAGAGCATGCTAATCATGATGAGCACTGAGAAATGTGTAGAATTGTTGAATCATGTACTGTACACCTGAAACAAACGTAACTCTGTATGTTAACTATATTTCAATAATTTTTTTTTAATTAAAAAAAGGATTTTTTTACCTGGAAGGCCCCCATACCCTTAACTCATTCTTCAAAATGAGTTCGGCTCAACATGGCCACTCTGAATCCTGTCTCAGGACTTTTCACATCCAGGAACTCCTTGTTCTGTCTGCAGCACCTGGACAGGAACTCAGTCTTATCAATTCTAAAAAGAGAACAATCTTACTGCCAGCCTGTCCAAGCCCACAGGTTGTCCAGAGCCTCTTGATAAAGTTTTCCTAATTTTTCTCACTGGTTTACTTCCAGACAAACTGAGTAAGTGGAGTGTGGATGAGTATCCGTGACTCTCTTTTTCCTCTTGTCTCTTTCCTCTCCTCCCCGACAATTGTCTCCATCTTGACCATCCCTCCGTACTCTCTTCCGGGGCCCTGACTCCATCCTGGAACCCGAAAGGGAAGATTATGGTGCTGACTGCTCTTGGCCATGCTGAAGGGGTGGCAGTAGGCTTCTGTGCCTACTCTTGGTGGGCCATCCTCTAGAATGGGGTCCACAACAAAATACACTAAATAATAGACCTATAAAAAATTACTCAGGCCATTTGGATTCTCCCACGTGGAAAATACAGTAGATTTATAAGGATTTTTTTCATTTATTTCTGTTGTTGTTAATATTTCTAACCGCTTAGCATAACTTTGACATGTAGTATAGTGGACATGTATAGTTTTCCTTAACCAAGCCAGAGCAATGAGAATATTGCATCCCCTGGCCACCATCCGGGCACGCACGGACCCCCTCCAGGTCAATGAGTGTGACACACTTGTGACTCTGTGTGACCTACTGGTAATGCAATATTGTTCTCTACCAGATGGTTCTGAGCTGGGTGGATATAAACGCAGAGTAGCCTGTGGCCATCCTGTCATCCTGTGGGAAGGACCTAACTGAGAAAAAATTTCGAAAAGAGGAAGGCACAACAAGAGATGTAGAGAGAGTCTCTTTTGCTTGAGACGTAGAGTTGACCATGTCAAGCTAGGTACTGCCTGGACTTCTCAGTTTTGAGAGCCAGTACATCTCCTTTGTTACTTAAGCCAGTTGAAGTTGGGTTCTTATCACCTGTAACAAGAAGTTCTCACAATGTAGTTAATTAAGCTCATGAAATCCTTCCCTCTCCAGTCAAAGCCTCCCTACCCACAGAGAGGAAAGAGGGAAGAATGTAAAGGGTGGATGGAAGCAAGAAACCCGGTCCTATGCAATCATATGGTAATAATTTATCTACATGCCTGTAAGATGATGAGCGCCTTGCAAGCATGCATCCCCGGAGTCTAGCACAGTGTGTAAACAGAGTTAAGACTCAGAAAGTATTTATTGGTTGAATACACTTGATTTATTCATAGTTTCTAAGCTTTGGAGTCAACTCAGCCTGTTCAAATCCTGACTATTATTTACTCGCCGTGTGATTTTGGCCAAGTGACTTTACCTTTCTGATTTTGATTTCCTTATCCGTCAGATGAACACACTAATAATAGTACTGACTTCACAAGTTGGGAGAATGGAAAAAGATCATGCATGGTGCATATCACATGGTAAATATGCCGTGATGGGCACCAGCTCTTGCTGTTATCAAACAAACAATGATTGGGATGTAGACTTTCCCATATTGAAATTTCTATAAAATGCTATTCGCTGTAATGACATATATTGGTTTATTATATAATTTAGGTACCAGTTAACCCTGAGCAATGTGAGGGTGAGGGGGACTGACCCCTCGTGCAGTTGAAAATTCCTGTATAACATTTTTTCAGAAGAGTTTATTTATTTGAGAGAGCGAGAAAGAGAGTGAGCAAGAGCAAGAGAGAGAGGGTGAGGGGCAGAGGGAGAGGGAGAAGCAGACTCTCCACTGAGCAGGGAGCTGGATGCCGGACTCCATCCCAGGACCCTGAGATCATGACTCGAGCTGAAGGCTGACACTTAACCTGCTGAGCCACCCAGGCGCCTCCTGTATAATTTTTGCCTCCCCCAAAACTTGACTACCAGTAGCCTGCTGTTGATGGGGAAGCCTTAGCGATAACATAAACAGTCAATTAGCACATATTTTGTATATGTATCATATAGTATTCTTACCATAAAGTAAGCTAGAGAAAGAAAATGTATTTATTGAAAAAATACTGTATCGAAAAAAATCCACACGTAAGTGGACCCACGCAGTTCAAACATGTTGTATAAGGGTTTACTGTCTAGCCATGTGATCTTAGGCAAGGTACTTAACTTCTTTGAGCCCAGTTTACTTCAACTGAGCACGAGTCTACTACTGCACATATTGGTCCTTGGATTAAATACCATAGGGCATATTAAAATGCCTCGCTGGGAGATGGTAGTCGGAGCAGGCAGCCTGGAAGCTGAGCCTCAGGCATCCATGCCCTGCTTATTTCTTTCTCTTCACAAATGCTACATTTAGGCCAACAGACGTTCTCTGTTCCTTGTGCCCTGCTCTGCTTGCTCTCACCTTCTAACCTTTGTTCTCTGCTCCCTTGGCCGGAGCCTGCTCCAGTCCTTGCTTGCCCACATTTTAGATAGCCTGGCGGCCCTTTGAATGCTCTCTCTTTCATGAAGGCTTTTCTGATCCCCCCCCCCACAAGCTGGCTTTTCTTCCTCTGTACTTCGCAGCAAGTATTTATACCTTTCTTGTGCCATCTATATTTTTACATTGTATCATATCAGTTTTATCATGTCTCATCTCCTAGAGTGTTCCAAATGCAGATTTGAAAAGTTAATGTCCCTTCATCTTTGCAACCTCTTCCATGCTGGCACACAATGATGGAAACAAAAATGGGTGCTCAGTAAGTATCAGTTGAGTAAATGATGCCGTGAGAAAGCATATGAATGGAGGATCATGAAAATAATTAAATTTATGTTCCTGCTTCCTCCTTCTTAAATGATGACATTTTCCATTGCCTTCAGTAATACCCCTTAAGTCATATTTGCAGGATTCCAGCATTCATTAGTGAATTCATGAACAACTGACCTCAAGGAAAATTCCAAATTAGCAAAAAGGAGCATTTCTACCCTATTAGCAGTATAGCATTATTACAATTATAATGTTAAGGCATTTTACAAATTGTATTAATTATGCATCCATCCATGCAGTCAGTCAGTCAGTCATTTATACAAAAAAAAAAAAATGTGTTTGTCAATGTTGGCGAATTCCCTCCTACACTGTTGGTGGGAATGCAAACTGGTGCAGCCACTCTGGAAAACAGTATGGAGGTTCCTTAGAAAGTTAAAAAAGAACTGCCCTCTGATCCAGCAATTGCTCTACTGGGTATTTATCCAAAGGATACAGATGTAGTTATTCAAAGGGGCACGTGCACCCCAATGTTTATAGCAGCAATGTCCACAATAGTCAAACTCCATTATGGAAAGAGCCCAGATGTCCATCAACAGATGAATGGATAAAGAAAATGTGGTATCTACATACAATGGAATATTACTCAGCCATCAAAAAGAATGAAAACTTGCCATTTGCAATGATGTGTTTGGAACTAGAGGGTATGATGCTAAGCGAAATAAGTCAGCCACAGAAAGACAAATACCATATGATTTCACTCATGTGTGGAATTTAAGAAACAAAAGAGAGAAACATAGGGGAAGGGAAGGAAAAATAAAATAAGATAAAAACAGAGAGGGAGGCAAACCGTAAGAGACTCTTAACTCTAGGAAACAAACTGAGGGTTGCTGGAGGGGAGGTGGGTGGGGAGATGGGGTAACTGGGTGACGGGCATGAAGGAGGGCACGTGATGTAGTGAGCACTGGGTGTTGTATGCAACTGATGAATCACTAAACTCTACCTCTGAAACTAATGATACAGTATATGTTAATTAAATTGAATTTAAATTTTTTAAAAAATTGTATTTGTCAGCTGAAAAGAGCACCATGGAGGGGGATAAAATAAACTCTCGATTGTGTGATTCCTGCCTTCACAGTCCATCTGGGAAAACAACAAACTAGTGACAAGTTCGCTAAGGCAAGGTGTTGGAAGACAGATCCCTACAGAGACAGGAGTCCGGGAAGACTTGGCCTCCTTTAGGCAGTTCATTTCAAACAAATGTACAGACAAAGGAATTAAAATCCATTATGATTTGAAGATTGAAAATAATTTCAGGCACTGCCCTGAACTCAATGTTCATTGGCAATTTTCTGGATTTGACAAAAGCCTTCTCTAGCCTAGTAGGAGATGGAGAATAATTAAAATGTCAGTAGAACTACTTTTGGATTTCCATGAAATTAATACCTGTGGTTCTGATTTTTCCTTGCCAACCTGCCCAGGTAAATCTGAGAAACCAATTTAAAAACTATTCATTCCTTAAGAACGCAGGTGTTATCAGGTGCCAAACACATGGGCGATATGGTGATGGGGCTGTGTTCCCACGAGGAAGACAAACCCTTGGGATCCATCCCTGACCCTGGATTCTGGAGCTGAGTGGTGCACTCTACCCCCTCCACTTCTTAATTGTCTGCAGGTTTCAGAGTACCAACTGTGGGCTAGAAAGAGACTAGAAATCATTTCATGTCACATGCTACAACCTGGATGAACCTTGAAGACATTATGTTAATGACAATAAGGCAGTCACAAACAGACAAATAATGTATGATTCCAGTTATATGAGGTACCTCGAGTTGTCAAATTCACAGAGATAGAAAGTAGACGAGTGGTTGCCAGGGGCTGGGGAGGGAAGAATAGGAAGTTGTTTTTTAAGGGGCCCGAGCTTCTGTTCTGCAAGATGAAAAGGTTCTGGAGGGTGGTTGCACAGCAATGTGAACGTGCTTACTACCAAAATCGTACACTGAAAAATGGATAACATGGTAAGTTTTCTGTTACATGTGTTTTACCACAATTAAAAGAAAATCCTTTCACCACCTCCTCTGCCTTCAAACTGGACAAAACTTTAATGTGCCCCAACAGATGGGAATTCCTTGTATACGTAAAGATCTGGAGAAAATACTCCACCATCTACTTCTGGCAAGCCTGCGTGCCAGGCTCTGGGTCCTCCTTTATGAGGAGTTTCATATTTAAATGCACCAGAATACCTTTGGGGCAGTGTGAACCTTTTTCCAAATTTTGCCCCTCAAAGCCCCCCAAAAAACAAAAAGCCCCAAACCTAAATTCACCAACTTTGGGCACATTAGAAGGCAAGTTTGGATATCATTGTATGAAATCATTGTATGTTTCCTTTCTCTCTTCCCTTCTGCCAGGTGGAAGCAGGAATGGGATATTGGCTATTGTGGTCGGACCAGGTCGCACAACTTTTAAAAAAAGAGGGAGTCGTGAATGACAGTTAATCCTTACCGCCAGGCACACTTGTGAGTGCTTTGCATATATTAACTCATTTAGTCCCTGTAACAACACTGCGAGGCAAGTATTCTTACTGCCACTCCTATTTTGTTGATGAAACAATTTGGCAGAGAGGTAAGTAAATTACCCAAGATCATACTCCAGAAAGATTTGGAACCGGGATTGAATTCCACGCAGTCCAGTCTTTATGACGATGTTCTGCAGCCCCAGCCAGCACAGCCGCGAGACCCCATCAGGTAGGGTTCCCATGCTGTGTCCTGTGCTCTGGGGGACGCCCACTCCCACCGGGCTGTACCTCTTCCCATGGGGAGAGGAGTCTATGGGCCATGAAACCATGACCATCTGAACCCCAGGCCAGGTGCCCTGACCCCAGTGTCCTCTTCCCAAACGGTCCCAGACCTGCTTAAGGGCCTGCACTGCCTTCTTTCCTAGGTCATCCTTTGGGGGTGCTATTGCACCCCCAGGGTATGCACTCCTGTGACCAAACGGTGCTCAAAGAGTGACTGTCTGTGGGGAGCACGGATGGAGCCCAGATGTGTGGGCTCAGGTATCCCCACAATGTAGGTCAGAACCAGAAGTGGAAAGGGAAGGGAGGGGCACCTGGGTGGCTCAGTCAGTTGAGTGTCTGCCTTTGGCTCGGGTCATGGTCTTGGGGTCCTGGGATCGAGCCCCGTATTGGGCTCCCTGCTCTGTGGGGAGTCTGCTTCTCCCTCTCCCTCTGACCCTCCTCCCTGCTTGTGCTCTCTCTCTCTCTCTCTCTCAAATAAATAAATAAAATCTTAAAAAAAAAAAAAGAAAGAAAGAGAAGGGAGAAGGCCACAAGCTGGGGTCGGTGGCAGCCAGCATGTTCAGGCACAAAACTCCAAGGAGTCTGAGAGCTCTAAATGTGCACTAGGCCCTCCAGGTCATTGCTGTAAAGATTTGTTTGTTAAAGTAAGAGAATAGAACATATTTTATTTAACAGTTTATTAGCTTGTTCCGAACTTCGAATATGCAGAGACAAGTGGTCCTCCACTGACAGTCTTGTGGGGGCCCACAGAAGTTAGGGGTGGGCCCGTTCCCCATTAATCTGCTTCTCGGGCTGGCTAGCCCCTCTGGAGTGCTCCCTACGGGTCTGGCACTGTTGTGAGCACTTGACACCTCTTCCCGTTTGGTCCTCATAATGACATGAGACAAATCCCCATTCTCCACGTGCAGGTTCATGTGATGAGAAGCTGAACTAGGGGGCATCTGCGTCACCACCCTCACCCCACAATGAGACTGACCTACAAAACAAATCAATCAATAACTCTCCTTCGGGGACTCTAAAATCCTTTAAAAACACCAAATACGGGAAATAGTAGTCCTATTTAGATGACTTTCAGATTATCCCCTGCATTGTTTTCCTCTGCCAATAAAATCAGCACAACCCAGGGCCAATTGTAAGCCATTCTGATAGAAGGTACCGACCCGGACGGCGATCCTTGAGAAGGATGTATAAAATCCGTTCCCATCTGGTAGGTGTAATTCTGGGGACCCCGCTGCCTGGACACTCAGGTGAGACTCAGTGCGTCCTGAGTTTTCTAGAAGAGAGCTATTGCCCACATGATCTCATTTTAACCCCATGGTATCCTGTGATTGAGAAGATTCAGGGACTCTTTGCTCATGTTACAAAAAAAAAAAGGAAATGGAAATTTGAATCTGTCACTGGAAAAACCAGGCCTGGGTTCGAGGTCAACCTCTTATTCTCAAATTATCACCCTCATCTTTGAAGAAAACCTTAAGGATGATAGATGTTCATTTGGCCTATAGGGATGCCTTCACTCTTCTGAATACAGAGTTAAAAAGCCACTGCTCTTTTCCATAGGGACGTGTTAAAAAGGTAGTTACCAGGGGCGCCTGGGGGGCTCAGTTAGTTAAGCATCTGCCTTGGCTCAGGTCATGATCCCGGGATCCTGGGATCAAGTCCCACGTCGGCTCCCGCACCCAGTGGGGAGTCTGCGTCTCCCTTTCCTCCCTGCTTGTGCTCTCTCTCACAATCTCTGTCTGTCTCTCTCTCTCTCAAATAAATAAAATCTAAAAAAAAAAAAAAAAAAAAAAGGCAGTCACCAAACCTATCAGCACCTCGATGCTAACTCAGAGCCCTGCTGGGGGATTAGGAACCTCAATGCCATCTGCAAATCTAGGATTTCTATTCCACCAAGATGCATGCGCTGTCAAAGTCACTGAGCTGAGAGGACCTGACTACCACACAATTATTAGCGACACTGTCTCCTTCTGCCCGTAACTGTCACAAAGCATAGCAACCTGCTCTAAGGAGAGAGATGTCTTCCTCTACAAGGGACTCTTCAGTTTCTCTCTGGTGCCCCTGGTGTGGTCATTATGGAGATGGAGAGAGCCAGGGCCGCCAGAACTCGGCACTCACTATGTTCCAGCTCTCATTTAATTGGCTTTTTTTAAATACAAAGCCATCCGTGGAGAGAGGGTGGATGGGTGGTCTTTTCATGGACCCATTATCAATAACCACGTGCCAAGGCTGGCCTGCTTTGTCCTCTTACTTAAAAATAGGAAGAGAAAGAGGAGAGGTTGGGAGAGGGAGGAGGGGCAAGGGATAGCTTGCTTTTCTTATTTTCCCTTAAGCTTGAATCTGAGCATTTGCCTCTGGCTTTCTCTCTCCAACTAAGCGAAAAATTGTAAAAGTGAAGCAAAAAGACAGCCTAATGACAGTAGTCAAATATTTCCAATTTGAAAATTATGCAAAGGTTGGAAAGGGACATAGGATTATAATTGGAGGGAAAATATTTTGGGTTTTGTTTGGGGCGCACGGTTTCATGTGCCGGGTTGTGCCAAGGCTTGGCCTGAGAGCCTCAAGCCTGCATGCACCTGGTCCTTCCCTGGTCCCATCACATCTCATATCTGCATCTTCACGCTTTCCATTTTGCACAGTAATTTGATTAGCATCTTAGGTCAGGTTCCCCAGGAAACAGACTCTCAGGGGGAGGTTGACTGGGGTTGCTCTCAGAAACAGCACCTATAAGGGAGAGAGGGAAGCAGGAGAGGTAGCGGGAGATGCTGAGGCACCATGCAGTAGCCCTAGGGGCTGCAGGCAGCTCCAGAACTGGGATGGCCCTTTACAGGTACCCTCTGGAGTGCTCCCTGTGGGTCCCAACTGGGATCCCAGGGGGGCTCAGCCTCTGTAGCTCCATATAGACTTGACACTGGTGGGGGGCCTCCTGTCGGGGAGACATGACCTTGGGCCAGCAGTTCCCTGCAGCCAAGGGCAATTTCCAGAGAAGGAAAGAGATACCAGAAAACGT
This sequence comes from Eumetopias jubatus, assembly GCF_037043125.1. Lineage (NCBI taxonomy): Eukaryota > Metazoa > Chordata > Mammalia > Carnivora > Otariidae > Eumetopias > Eumetopias jubatus. The sequence continues at coordinate 94,870,456 of NW_028274819.1, forward strand.
GCCTTGGTCCCGAAGGGGATCGGGGTAGCCCACTGCATTATTCATTGCAGTCGCCTTTTTCTCCTCAGAATACAAGTTGATAGAGGCAGGTATCCCCAGTGGGATACAGCAGCAGGTGCATAATAGGTGCTCAGCGGATGGTTGTCGAATATAGAATGAGTTAACGCTTTTTATTCTACAGACTTCTTTATTGTTTGAAACAAGGAGACAGATGCATTCATGCAGCACATTTTCCTAGAAATATTTACACAAATATCTCCTAAGGCCTAAGGACGCTCTCCTAGGTAACCGTATTAAAATTATCCATTTAAGAAATTTACAGGGCGCCTGGGTGGCTCAGTTGGTTGGGCGACTGCCTTCGGCTCAGGTCATGGTCCTGGAGTCCCGGGATGGAGTGCCACGTCAGGGTCCCTGCTCAGCAGGGAGTCTGCTTCTCCCTCTGACCCTCCCCCCTCTCATGCTCTCTATCTCATTCTCTCTCTCAAATAAATAAAATCTTTAAAAAAAATTTAAGAAATTTACATTGACAGAATGCGATGATCCAATACACAGTCTATGTTCAGTTTTCCAATTATCCTAATAATGTACTTCCAGCTTTTTCTCTCTCTTTCTGTTAGTCCGGTCTAGAATCGCACCTTGCATTTAGTGGTACTATCTCTTTAGCATCTTTTGATTGAGAAAGTTCCTCAGCTTCTTTTTGTCTTTCATGACATTGATATTTTTAAAGCACTCAGTCTAGTTGTCTAATGCAATGTCCCTCAATTTGGTTTTGTCTGATTGTTCACTCATGATGCATGCAGATTAAACATTTTTTTTAAAGATTTTATTTATTTATTTGTCAGACAGAGAGAAAGCACAAGCAGGGGGAGCGGCAGGCAGAGGGAGAAGCAAGCTCCCTGCACAGCAGGGAGCCCCATGTGGGACTTGATCCCAGGACCCTGGGATCATGACCTGAGCCCAAGGCAGATGCTTAACCGCCAGGCGTCCCCAGGTGAAACATTTGTGATAGGAACACTATATATGTGATGCTGTGTTTTTATGGATCACACTGGGAGGCAGATGAGGCTCTTTGTCCCAATATGGGTCATGTTAAATTGGACCCTTTGGTTAAGGCAATGTCTACCAGCCTTATCTGTATTAAAAGTAGACTTTTCTCTTTGTATTTAATAATCGTGAGGTGATACTCTGGGACCGTATGAGTATCTGTTTCCCCAAAGTTGTTCTGTCAAGGACTTTAGCATCCACTGATGATTCCTTCTTAAATCAAGTGTTATCGTGATGACTACAAAATAATGTAACACTTTTGGAAATAAAAATATCTCATCTGGTTCGCAAATAGTAATTGTGGAATCTCTGTAGTTAGAAATTCTACATCTTGTATACAACCAATACATCAAGTGAAACGTAAATAAACATGAAGACAGGTTGCTTTCTTGATTAAATTTTTTAAAAAGATTGTATTTACTTGAGAGAGAGAGATTTAGAGAGAGAGAGCATGAGAAGGGGGGGTCAGAGGGAGAAGCAGACTCTCTGCAGAGCAGGGAGCCCAACATGGGGCTGGATCCCAGCCTCAACTGACTGAGCCACCCAGGTGCCCCTTAATTAAAATTTTTAATGTAATTACATTTTTAATTAATGATTTGCCTTTTGAATGATATTTTTAAGTTTTTAACCAAGCATTTATAGCTTGAAAAGTCAAATTGTTCTACAAGGCTTGTAAAGGAAACAAGCAATTCCCTGCCCTACTTCCCCTACACCCTACCCCCCCTCCAACTCCTCATTCCCACTTCTCAAAGCCATTCACTTTAGGCTCTTTTAGCTACTTGTTTCCATGTTTCTAGATAACATACCTGCCCTGTTTCTTGATTTTCAGTTTTTGGATATTTTCTATTGACTTCCTAGCAGGGACAGGACTGTCTGGTTATCTGGCACTCTTCCCTCCCCCCGACCCTGACATGGAGGCATGTATGCACACACAGCTCCTTCCTCTTTGTTCTATAGCCAAACAGAACATACTTACAATCTTGATTAGATTCCAATGTACTGTTCACACTGTGATGACCACGTAATCATTGTTCACAGAGCTGTGCAGGGCACTGTGCTTCTATTTATCTATTTTTTTGTACAATTTCAGTTTTGCTTGATTTCAATCATATTCTCGCTTCTTCCTCTGCATCGCTTTCTAACTTCCTGGCATTAATTCACTCCCAGACTCTAGGACAGCAGTATGACTCTCTTCTTATTGTATTCATTTACATCAGGTAAAATGCATCGGTTTCCTGTTCCTCCTGGTGACGTAGATTCAGGCTCCTCCATCCCTCCTCTCTATGTTGTATCCCCCGTTGATACCATGTCTGTCTCTTTCTTGGCTTCTTCCCTTATTTTGATGGAGAACATCCTCTAGTAGTTTTCTATGAGAGGCACACATGCTATAAATATTTGGAGATCAGGCACAGTTGTAACTTGCATGACTTTATTCCCTGATACTTTTCCTGAATATAGAATTATAGATTGGAAAGAATTTTGCTTTGTGATTTTTAAGCATTGCACTAATGTTTTCTTACTATTGAGAATTCTAGTGCCATTCTTATGGCTTATCTTTTACACGTGAACCACTTTCCCATCAGGGAGCTTTTGCAATGTTCTCTTCATCTCCAGTGTTCTGAAATTATAGCCTGTTGTTTCCTGCCGGGGGTCTTCTTTCACTCATTACACCAGGCACTCGGCGTAGAAACTCATGATCTGCAATTCTGGGGAATTATCTGGAAGTATTCCTTTGATCCTTGTTTTCCCTCAGTTTTTCTCTTTCTACAATACCTGTCTAGAACTAATTTTCTGTTATTTCTCCCCTCTTTTCTTTGCTGTTTTCTGCCTTTGTTTTGTTTTAATTGTTGCTCTATTCTCTGAGGCTGTGGCTTCAAGTTTATCTTTTAGTCCTTCTACTAAATGGCTCCTAAATTTTTCAAATTTTCTTCTGCTCCTGCCTTGTTCTGTTTTTTCCAAGTTCTTCTCATTTGTATCAGTTTGCTAGGAGCACAAGGGTGCTGCATAATGGACATCCCCAACTCACTGGGTTAAATAGCAATAAGCACTCATTTGTCACTCACATGGCAGGCCTGTGAGTCGGCTGTTGTGTCTCTGGTCTATATGTTTCTCACTCTTCTGGAACAACCAGCTATCAAGGATACATTCTCATGTGCATGGTGGAAGCTTAAGAAGGCGAGTGCCAGCATAAAAACTCATTTCAATCCTTTGCTTATGTCACATCTACAAACATCTCATTGATTGAAGCAGAATCCATGACCAAACCTCACACATCAGAATTGGGTTGCACATTTGTCCACCCTGGAAGGGAGAAAGGGTAAATATTTGCTGAACAATAAACCAAACTTTCACATTATTCTTCCCGTGTATTTGTTTGGGTTTCTGTCTTTCATGTTAGAAGCTTTCCTAAAATGTGTGGTTGAGCCCTGCCAGTTCTGCTCATTCAAAAGTGAGGCACAGAGAAAGCAACTGACCAGCTTTATGGGAATGAGCTGGACTTGCTGGCTGCTGAGCTGTGTAGGATAATCTGGCTGGGTTGTTTCATGGGGGAGGACCACTGCTGGTTAAGTACCAGGGAATCTTGTTCTTTGAGCAGCTCAGTTTCTAAAGAGAAAAATCTTCCAAAATTCTGCAAAGGAAGTGTAACACTGACTTTCAGCAATCTGGGAATCAAGTGGAAGAAGGGGGCCAGGGATCTCATCTCACTATTTTAGTAATAACTCCCATTTTCAGGGTGGTTCCCCTGCCTCAACGAGGCCTGGTATCCCTGATCCCAGGGATCTCTGGTTCAGCCTCTTCAGAAAGTAGCCCTTTAGGCTTCTGCTGGTCGGTAGAGGGGAAGTTGCCAGCTGAGTAGGGTGGAGGTAGAAATCTGGGGTCTATCTGCTTCTTAGGTAGACTTTCAATAAATGCTCCCATTTCTAGATCACCCTGGACACCCCCCCACACACACACACTGAGGGACCTGTGCCAGCCATTTCTGAACATTCCGGAGTTCCATAGCATGAATGTCCTCACTCCTGGGCTTCTCCCCCTGCAAATCTAAGGTTTAGCTTTCCCTGGTACATGACATCAACTATCAACTGTCCAGTTTCCAAACTTTTATTCTGTCCTTTCCTTTTCTATCCTCTATCGTATTGTGGTTTTGTGCATTTTCATACTCTCACTGTTACTTTAGTTCTGGACAGAACTAAATTTAGGGGCACTAACACAAGTGCTTAATCTACCACCTTTTACCAGAAGTTTCTCAACGTATTAGTATTTTCTCAGTAACCTATGTATCTAGAATATCTTTCCATAGCAAGTGGGGAGATGACTTTTTGCTTAATTATTGTTGTGTGCAACTCAATCAATCTTCCAATTATGGTCATTTGGATCATTTCTAGCCGTTTGTTATTAAAATAATGTTAGGTGGGGTGCCTGGGTGGCTCAGTCGGTTAAGTGTCTGCCTTCGGCTCAGGTCATGATCTCAGGGTTCTGGGATCAAGCCCCACATTGTGGGGCTCCTTGCTCAGCAGGGAGTCTGCCTTACCCTCTCTCCCTCCCCCCAGCTTGTGCTCTCTTTCTCTCTCTCTCTCCCCCTCCCCTCAAATGAATAAATAAAATCTTTAAAGAAAATAATGGGGACACCTGGGTGCCTCAATTGGTTAAACGTCTGCCTTTGGCTCAGGTCATGATCCCAGGGTCCTGGGATCGAGTCCAGAGTCGGGCTCCCAGCTCAGCGGGGAGTCTGCTTCTCCCTCTGCCCACCGCTCCCCCGGCTTGTGCTTTTTCTCTGACAAACAAATAAATAAAATCTTAAAAAAGAGTGAAAAGAAAAAATAAAATAATAAAATAATGCTAGACGAACATCTCTGTGAATATTGATGGATTTTTTTTTTCCATTGGTGGATATTTTTGAACAAAAGTTCCAAGCAGTGTAATTGCTGGATGGGAGTTTTAAGGCTTACTGCTTCTGGAAGCGCTCCAGGAGCAGCAGGTACCTGGGCTCGTGCGGGTTCTGCCTGTGCAGATCTGGTGTCCTAGGGACTTGTCCAGCCTGCTCCCACGAAACCTGATGCTGGGAACCAGCGGTCTCGTATTCATGGTGCAGATGGAGCCCCTGGGTCAGGTTTAGAGCAGAGCATTGATCCCAAGATTGTGCACAAAGCAGTCAGTGACTGGGTCCTCTTCAGTGCCTAGGTTTCTCTCCTCACCACAAAAGATTTTAAACTCCTGAAGCAGAGAGTCTGCCTCGTCTTCAGCAGTCCATCAGAGGACCCAGCTGCACTTCCTTTTCCCTGAAGCTGGGCGTGGATAGGACGATCCCCGGATGACTGATGTTTGCTCTGACTGTCTCAGTGGCACCTCCGAACATGCTTCTTATGGAATAAATGGTAGAGAAGTGGGATAGTACCAACTACCAAAGCCCCGATGAAGTCGTGACTCCGTAAGTCCCAGGTTTGGTGACAACCCCCGGGGGGTGGCTCGGAAATGACTCCCAGTGTCTCCTTCTTTGCCCAGGAATACGAACCCCATGTGTCAGTAATCTGGTTTGGGAGCAAGCCCCACCTGGCCTGCGCCCTCCCCCGGTGCACTTTGCAGCTGTCTGGCTGATCCCTGAAGCATCTACTGGTCGGGAAGGAAGGTAGATGAGATTAACTTGTCTAAATCTGTGCTCTGAACAGTCTGAGCAGGAAAGAAGTGAAAAATCCTGGCTGCGGCATTGAGTAAGAATGTCTTGTTTGGGTATTTATTGGTCACATGTCAAGCAGGGTTAAAATGCAAGGATCAAGTGGGAGCAAAGCCACAAAGACAAAACAGAGAACCCAACACCTAACATTTTTTTCTCACTGTTTTGTTGAATCCTGCTCAGGTCTACTTCATCCCTTAAAGAGGCTGATGATATATTGCTTGTGCCTCTTTTAACATATCGAGGCAATATATATCTATAATATATTTAAAATAGAAATTGCTCCTAGTAATAGACACCCTTTACTGAGTATTTGCAGGAGCCAAAAGCTTTACATGCATTATCTCATTTGGATGCCCTTAACTCCTTGTGGTGGGTATTTTTATGACACCCATTTTTTACCCTCATTTTATAGATAAGGAAATAAGCTAAGAGAAGTTGCAGACAATATCCACAGTCACGGGCTAGTAAATCACGGGATTGGCGCCCAGTGTTCTGACCCCGGAGCCCGTGCTGTGTCCTACAGTACTTACTCTCATTTCTTCAAATTACCTCCCAGTCTTACCAGGGCATGATTAAATGCACCTGTTTACAGTTGTATTAAAGTGTACAAAGTGTTTTGTACTCTGCTCTCTCCACTCCCACTTATTGTATCAATCACGTTTCCATGTCTCTCCCATCGGGATAATTGTAATTTACATTTTAATAGGCTTACAATAGTTCACTGAGTCATCATAGCATCATTTACTAAGCAGTTTCCTTCTGTAGGAGTTTTATGTTTTCACTATATTTGGTTAGCAGAGACAACAAGGTAATGGACTTCAGGCTGCTTTTACATTAAAAACGCATATCTCCTTAGGATAGATTCCTAGCACTGGGTTTTGCCACATATTATCATATTGCTTTCCAAAGTGTTATACTAACTTAGAGTACTGCCAGGAGTGAGTTAGTAGCCCAACTTCTCTGTATCCTCACTAGAATTACCTAATGGAGCACTTTCAAAGAGGAATATGAAACATATGGAGGGCTATTATGATTATTGTTGCAATGAAAATTATTACCACCAATCAAATTGTTCTTGGACCCACTTCCCCTCATTTCTCTGTGGTTCCCTTCCCTGTTGCTTTAATATCCCCATCGGAAGTCACAGTGATGAGTTTGGCTCCATTACAAGACACCGGCAAAATGGATAGGAACTGAAAAAGGCAATCCATTATTCAGATACCAACAGCTGGTGCTAAAAATTGCTCCTTCTCCCAACTTCACAATTTCCATATCACACTCACTTGCATTAACAAAAAAAGAAAGAAAGAAAGAAAGAAAGAAAGAAAGAAAGAAAGAAAGAAAGAAAGAAAAGAAAAGAAAAAATTGGGAACACTTTGGCCCCTACCCCTCATTCCCTCCTCAGTTTCCCTGTTAAATAGTCTCCCCTCCAATGTTGACCGATCCTCTCCATTCCCAAAGCCACGAGACCAATTCTGATCCTCATCATCGCTTGCTTATGCACACGTTTTACTTTTTTTAAAGACATTTTTTATTTTATTTGTGAGAGAGACAGAGGGTGAGGGAGACGCAAGCTCCCTACTGTGCAGGGAGCCCGACACGGGCCTCAAACCCAAAACCCTGAGATCATGGACCGAGCCAAAGGCAGACGCTTAACTGCCTGAGCCACCCAGGTGCCCCTGTGCACACGTTTTATAACAGGACTCCCTTCTTCTCCTAACCCTCCCCACACGCAGCTCCCCATTAACCATCCTGAGGCTCAGCCCCTGCTCGCTCATGTCTCTGCCTCCAAGTTGGCACCAGTTTTCAGGAGCATTAGGAGTGGCATCCAAGCTGGGGTATGCGGTGCCCCCCATGGTGTACACCCTCCTCCTTCCCAGCCTTGTTTCCTTCCACTTTCTCCATTTGTTCCCTGCATGCCCATCCATCCTTGGGACCTGGTCTTTCTGGGTCTACAATGTGCCTCGCTGGACAGGTGTTACATACCGAAGCTGGGGCACCATTCCCCCACCTATGTTGATTTGTGTCAACTGCTCTGAATCACCCTTGGGCTGGGGGAACTTGGGAAAGTCTCTTACGCATCTTCAAAGCCACATGAGCGTGATGGCACAGGCTCTCGGCAGCTTTTCTGCCTGTAATCTTGCTGGCTCCCTTTCCCCATTTAGCTTGTGCATGGCTGCTAGAATTATCTGTCTGATTGCAGGCTGGGCCATGTCCCTGCCCTAGCTGCCCACTGTCCCCGCTAAGCAGGGAGCCCGATGCCGGGCTTAATCCCAGGACCCTGGTGTCATACCTGAACCAAAGGCAGATGCTTAACCGACTGAGCCACTATTTCATGGCTCAAGCCAAATGGCACGTCCTCGGGAGAGTCTCCAAAGACCTTCACAGACAGAGTTAGGCATTGGTGAATCCACGACACTGTCGACTTCTATTTCATACTCACAATATGTTATACTGATTGGTTGCAGTCTCTCCTCACTAGATAGAAAGTCCTCTAGGGGAGGGACCATGTTTGATTCATTATGGCTTTCCCGATGCCTGGTGTCTTCTCTAGTACAGGTAAGTTGCTTTTGGATGAAAGTGTAGGCAGAGTCGTGCCTCCTCTAAAAATGGGATTGGCCAGATCCCCAGCCCGATAATTTCGTGAAGAGCCCAACTATGTAGAATGGGAAGATCTAGCTTGGAACGGAAGTGGACCCTGACCCTTGACTCTCCCCCTCTCCTGCCCCCATTAGGGAAAGGACCGGGCATTTCTCCAGGAGCCTCTTGGTTGTGGATAGAAGAGAGGAAGCAGGGGCTGCCCCGTCGCTGTGGCATGAGAGGCTCGGGGGTTTCCTCCAACCCCCCAGGTCCACACATCTCCAGACTCAGGGTTAAAGGAAGAAATCAGTGGGTGGGCAGGAAGTGATGAAAACTGGGAGTTACTAACTCATTGTCTGCTTCAATGGGCTGCTTTTCAGTTTTGAAAACATAGGTTTGCAGACCCGGAGAAAAGCATACACGTGGTACCTATGTTTCCCCAAAGCATTTAGCCACCTTATACCTGAACAACACTATGTTTCTGTGACTCCCAAAGAAGGGAGTCTGCTGGCTACCAGCCGTTGTTCAGTTCCAAGCCCACACCGCACCCTCTTCTGTGTGATGCTGGACCCCAGACACTGTAGCCTCACTTCTTTGCCAGAGGATCCCTGTGAATTATAGCCAACAGGGTCACTAGAGGGAGACGGGAAAGCAAGGGGAGGAAGGAGGCTGAGGGAGCTCCCATTCTTGTTTGCTTGCTGTTCTGACCAACATCACTGGGACAATGCTTCTTTACCCATAACAGTGCTGGCTTCAGGAGCAGCTGGTTCCAGTTTCCAGAATCTTCCACTCTCCCGGAACTAGCCCTGAGGTGCCCCCTCAGGTGTGCCTGCACCAGTCTGCCGGGGGCTGGGGTTCGTGCTTTTTCAGTCTTCCAATCCCTGCAACCAATTTCTCATATTAAATTATCTCTGTTAAAATAAAGGTATGGCTTCTCTTTTCCTGACTGGACCCTGACCTGTCCAGGGAGAACAGCTGTTGGGAAGCCTCCGCTAATGTCTGGCTCAATTACAAATTCAGAGTCACCTCTGATCATGGTGAATTATAATAATAATGATTACCATTTTCTAATATCTGTGTCATATACCATGTGACAAGATTTGAATGTATGATGAAAAACTGAGTATACAGAGGACGGTGGGTGGCTAGACCATATTTGACCACAGAATTCTGACCAGGACTCAGGCGCTGACTGCCAGCTTCCCTAATTTTTGCTCCTGCTTCCAACTCGGGATCAATCAGAGAAAGCCAATTGTGCTCCCCAAACCAATCACAGAAGAGGCCCCGCCTCTAGTCGGCCTGCCTCCCACTTTCCCATGGCAACAGCCTCCAATCACAGTGCCCCTGAAGGCTTCTCCTCTCTCCCCTCCCCTGCCTGCCGATGAGTCTCTACAAACTGAGTGATGGTGGCGGGCTCCCTTGCTATGGCAAGTTCTGTTTGTTATTTGCGTGATGTTCATTTATTTCCACAAGTGATGTTATTTCTTATTGGCATCAAGCAAGGCAGACATAATTACGTCCATTTTACAGATGAAGAAACTGGCACTCAGAGACGCCCAAGTATATAACAATTAGGTGACGGATCCGGGATTCAGACCCGGGTAAATCTGATTCCCAGTCCTGAACTGGCCCTATCCTACCTCTCATGGCACTCCTCAGACAGTGCTTACTGTTTCCTGCCGTGATTATATCTTCCCGAGGCTGTCTCCCTGAGCAGCCTATGCCTTCTCAAAGTTAGGAGGTGTAACTTAACAAATGTTGTATTCTCGGCCCTTATTCAAGGCAAGACACACAGTTGATGCCTCTCAATGTGATACAGTAATAATGCTGAGAAAATGTCTCTGATTACCCTTCCCCAGGCTGAGAAACCCTTTGAGAAGGAAATAAAATCAGCTGAGTGAATGGTCTAGGATGTACTGAACTCTCGTTTTTCTTCCTGGGCTGTGGTGTAGACACTGGACATGAATATGGAAGGAGGTAGCGCCATCTGTGCATCGATGGGGCTTGCAAGCAGGTACCAGTGGGACCAGGGATCTGAAGGAAGCAGGGGCCAAGACATGCTTATGCTGTACCAGCATGAGGTCAAAATGAACAAAGTTGTCCACGTCCAAAATCAGTCATCACCATGAGTTAGATGTTTGAAGTTATGTGAGGAAAGTGGTTGTCTCCATCTCCCCACACACAAGGATCTTATGTACTGTTGTCAAAACACCTGTCTGAGCAAATACCTTATGATCTCACTCACTCATATGTGGACTTTAAGAAACAAAACAGACGATCATAGGAGATGAGAAGGAAAAATAAAATAAGATGAAAACAGAGAGGGAGACAAACCATAAGAGACTCTTAACTCTAGGAAACAAACTGAGGGCTGCGGGGGGGGGGGGGTGGATAACTGAGTGATGGGCATTAAGGACGGCACGTGATGTAATGAGCACTGGGTGTTATACGCAACTGATGAATCACTAAATTCTACTCCTGAAACTAATAATTTACTATATGTTAACTAAACTGAATTTTTAAAAGTTTTAAATTTAAAATTTTTTAACAAGTTAAAACAGGCATCCGAATAGGCAAAGAAGTCAAACTTCTTTGACAAAGAAGTCAATCATCTTTGCAGATGATATGATACTTTGTGTGGAAAACCCAAAAGAAGGGGTGCCTGGGTGGCTTGGTCGTTAAGCATCTGCCTTTGGCTCCGGTCATGATCCCAGGGTCCTGGGATCGAGCGCTGTATCGGGCTCCCTGCTCGGCGGGAAGCCTGCTTCTCCCTCTCCCATCCCCCTGCTTGTGTTCCCTCTCTCGCTGTCTCTCTCTGTGTCAAATAAAAAAATAAAATCTTTAAAAAAAAAAAAGGGAACCCAAAAGACTCCACCCCAAAACTGCTAGAACTCATACAGGAATTCAGTAAAGTGGCAGGACATAAAATCAATGCACAGAAATCAGTTGTATTTCTATGCACCACCAAGAAGACAGAAGAAAGAGAAATTAAGGAGTCAATCCCATTTACAATTGCACCCAAAACCATAAGATAACTAGAAATAAATCTAACCAAAGAGGCAAAGAATCTGTACTCGGAAAACTATAGAATACTCATGAAACAAATTGAGGAAGACACAAAGAAATGGAAAAACATTCCATGCTCATGGGTTAGAAGAACAAATATAGTTAAAATGTCTATGTTACCTAGAGCACCCTATACATTTAATGCAATCCCTATCAAATTACCATCAACTTTTTTCACAGAAATGGAACAAATAATCCTAAAATTTGTATGGAACCAGAAAAGACCCCGAATAGCCTGAGGAATGTTGGAAAAGAAAAGCAAAGCTGGCGGCATCACAATTCCAGACTTCAAACTCTGTTACAAAGCTGTCATCATCAAGACAGTATGGTTCTGGCACAAAAACAGACACATAGATCAATGGAACAGAATAGAGAGCCCACAAATGGACCCTCAACTCTATGGTCCACTAATCTTCGACAAAGCAGGAAAAGAATGTCCAATGGAAAAAAACAGTCTCTTCAACAAATGGTGTTGGGAAAATTGGACAGCCACATGCAGAAGAATGAAACTGGACCATTTCCTCCTACCACACACAAAAATAGACTCAAAATGGATGAGAGACCTAAATGTGAGACAGGAATCCATCAAAAGCCTTGAGAACACAGGCAGCAACCTCTTCGACCTCAGCCTCAGCAACTTCTTCCTAGGAACATCACCAAAGGCAAGGGAAGCAAGGACAAAAATGAACTATTGGGACTTCATGAAGATAAAAAGCTTTTGCACAGCAAAGGAAATAGTCAACAAAACCAAAAGACGACTGACAGAATGGGAGGAGATATTTGCAAATGACATATCAGATAAAGGGCTAGTATCCAAAATCTATAAATAACTTATCAAACTTAACACTCAAAGAACAAATAATCCAATCAAGAAATGGGCAGAAGATATGAACAGACAGTTCTGCAAAGAAGACATCCAAATGGCCAACAGACACATAAAAAAGTGCTCAACATCACTCAGCATTTAGGAAATACATATCAAAAGAACAATGAGAGGCACCTGGGTTGGCTCAGTTGTTAGGCGTCTGCCTTTGGCTTGGGTTGTGATCCGGGGGTCCTGGGATCGAGCCCTTCATCAGGCTCCCTGCTAGGCGGGAGGCCTGCATCTCCCTCTCCCACTCCCTCTGCTTGTGTTCCCTCTCTTGCTGTCTCTCTTTCTGTCAAATAAATAAATAAAATCTTAAAAAAAAGAAAACCACAATGAGATATCACCTCACACCAGTCAGAATGGCTAAAATTAACAAGTCAGGAAATGACAGATGTTGGCGAGGATGTGGAGAAAGGGGAACCCTCCTACACTGTTGGTGGGAAGGCAAGCTGGTGCAGCCACACTGGAAAACAGTATGGAGGTTCCACACATGCACCCTAATGTTTATAGCAGCAATGTCCACAATAGCCAAACTATGGAAAGAGCCTAAATGGCCATCGACAGATGAATGGATAAAGAAGATGTGTATATATATATACAATGGAATATTATGCAACCATCAAAAAATGAAACCTTGCCATTTGCAACGACGTGGATGGAACTAGAGGGTATCATGCTAAGCGAAACAAGTCAATCAGAGAAAGACAATTATCATATGATCTCACTAGTATGCGGAATTCGAGAAACAAGACAGAGGATCATAGGGGAAGAGAGGAAAAAATGAAACAAGATGAAACCAGAGAGGGAGACAAACCATAAGAGACTCTTAATCTCAGGAAAGAAACTGAGGGTTGCTGGAGTGGTGGGGGGTGGGAGGGATGGGGCGGCTGGGTGATGGACATTGGGGAGGGTATGTGCTATGGTGAGCGCTGTGAATTGTGTAAGACTGATGAATCACAAACCCGTACCCCTGAAACAAATAATACATTATGTTAATTTAAAATTAATTAATTAATTAAAACAACAACAACACCTGTCTGAAGAACTGGAGAAGGCAGAGACCAAAACCCCACCCCACCGCACCCCCTAGTCTGAAATGCCAGGAGGACTCGCAGACACCAGGGCTGGCCACCAGGTGGCAATAGTGCTGAGCTAATGGGCTCTGGCTTTCCGCCCACGCCTCCCAAGAGAGGCCACATTCACGAGAGGCCAGTGACAGCAGGTAAAATAAAAACTGGAGCTGGAAATAGGGCTGCTCTTATAATCCCACAGCGAGGCTTTTATGTGATTGTGACATTTATCATTAATAGGGCATTTGTTCAGCAGCAAAGGCCTGAATTAGCAGTGGTTGAAGAACTGAATCCAGCCTAATATTTGGACTACACTAAGCAAGGTCATATGAGGGCTTTCAGAGAAATGACCTGAACAATCTCCTAGCAGAATTAGTGTAAATGAGGTTTTCTTTGATTAGCATCATTCTGCTTTCCCGGGGCTTTCAAAATTACAGGATTTCTGAGGATCACAGTTTAATTGCATAATTGTACAAAAATAATACTTAATAAAGAACCTAGCAAATAAAAATGACCACAACATTTTCCCAGCTATTAGGAGCTACTGGAGGCAGCCTGACATGGGCAAGAGAATGGGTGTCGGAATCGAACTTGGGTTTGAATCATAGCTCTGCCTCTTCCTAACTGCACGTTTGGGCAGGTTTTTCAATCTCTCAGAGGCTGTTTCTTTGTCTATTAAATTAGGATGGTAAGGTGTACATCCGCAGCATCTGTAACTGTCTAGTACAATGCATGGCACGTAGTAGGTGTGGAGTTAAACACACACACACACACACACACACACACACACACACACACACACACACAAACCCTTCCCCTGTTCATCAAATGGCAGGGCTATGCATCGATAATTAAAGTGGGTATTCTACCCTTTTTGTAGCCTGTATGCCCAGGATTTTATTCCTTTGAAAGCACTTTTCATCTACCATCCCATTTTGGCTCACAGGTTTTGAAACACAGCTACTGAGGGCAGTGCTAGAGCCTCCTCCTGCGTGGCTGGCTTTCAAAATCCCTCCACTGTCCTGAGGGGAGACTCTCCGCTGAGGCAGGAGAGGGTTAGTGTGATTGCGAGTACCTTCCCTGCCTCAGCTCCATCACCTCAGAAAGGTGGAAATTGGATTGTGGGTTTGGTCTGGTTTCAGGTGGGCAAACTCGAAGGGCAGGGTGTGGTTTTGAAATATCAGAGGCCTCTCTCCAGATCTTCAGGAGGTCAGACTACCTCACGATTTCTTACCCTTTCCTAAATGCACAGCCAGAAGGCCAGGTGGGAGCCAGGTGCTGAGGGTCTGGTGTGGAGGCACGGGGAAAAGCACTGGAGCTGGATACTGCAGACGTGGGGTCAAGACCCGGTTCTGCTACTCTTGTGTAATAAAGAATTTGTCTGGTCTTTGTCCCTGGTTCCTGGAACCGAGCCACTAAAACCCCTGGAGAGAGTCTTACCCATGAGCCCCTTGGTTCACACCTGAGTCTATGGTAAGGAGATGGCTCCGGATGGAGGCTGGTCAGCCTCCACCCTGTGACTGGAGAGGTGGGGTTTTGAGCTTGGGCAGGAGTGGGGGGCTGGAGATCAACTTATTAATCATGCCTGTAGGATGAAAGCCCAGTAAAAGTTCCAGACACAAGCTCAGTGAATTTTCTGACTGGTGAACACATTGATGTGATCTGGAGGGTAATGTACTCTGACTCCATGAGGAAAGGACACAGAAGTTCCTCATCCAGGACCCTCCCAGAACTCACCCTGTGTGTCTCTTCATTTGGTTGGTCCTGATGCATGTCCTTTAGGGTAAAACTATCATTGTTAAGTATAGAATTTTCCTGAGTTTCCAGGGTTGTCTAACAACTTACCACACCTAAGGGAGGGAATGAGAATACCCCAGATTTGTATCTAGTTGGGGGCCTGGAGCCCCCACCGGCAGCTGACATCCAAG
This sequence comes from Eumetopias jubatus, assembly GCF_037043125.1. Taxonomy (NCBI): domain Eukaryota; kingdom Metazoa; phylum Chordata; class Mammalia; order Carnivora; family Otariidae; genus Eumetopias; species Eumetopias jubatus. The sequence goes on from NW_028274819.1 coordinate 94,885,687, forward strand.
TGGAGGCAATCTGTTGGGGACGGGGCCTTTCACTTGTGGGGTGTGCACCTACACGAGCCGGTCAAGGCAGAATTGAACTGCAGTTTACCAGTTGGTATCAGAATAGCTATTTACAGGTACCTGGTCTCTGGCAAGTCACTCACCTCAGGCTTAGTTTCTTCATCTATAAAGCGAGGTTGTCTGTGATGACTACGTAACCAACTCACGATGAGACAGTATCAGTGAAAGTGTGTGGTGAACTGCCTGGTGCTATATACACCCATTCCTGTTCCCATTCCTGCTGACTCACCCAGTGACCTTAGGCACACCCAGCCTCCCCGCACCTCAGCGTCCCTATCAGGGAGAGGCACTCCTCAGGTCCTACACCTCACTGAATTTTTACAGGGTGAAACTGAGTCAACCATGTAGGAAAGCTTTGAAAAATACTTCAGCAATTGCACTACTAGGTCTTTGTCCAAAGGATACAAAAATAATCATTTGAAGGGGCACCTGCACCCCAATGTTTGTAGCAGCAGTGTCCACAATAGCCAAAATATGGAAAGAGCTCAGATGTCCACTGACAGATGAATGGATAAAGAAGATGGTGTATGTATATAATAGAATATTACTCAGCATCAGAAAGAATGAAATCTTGCCATTTGCAACAACATGGTTGGAACTAGAAGGTATGATGCTAAGCGAAATAAGTCAATCAGAGAAAGACAAACGCCATATGATTTCACTCATATGTGGAATTTAAGAAACAAAACAGGTGAACATAGGGGAAGGGGGAAATAAAATAAGATAAAAACAGAGAGGGAGGCAAACCATAAGACCCTCTTAACTCTAGGAAACAAACCGAGGGTTGCTGGAGGGGAGGTGGGTAGAGGGTTGGGGTAACTGGGGGATGGGCATCAAGGAGGGCACGCGATGGAACGAGCACTGGGTGTTTATGCAACTGATGCATCACTGAATTCTACTCCTGAGACTTATACTACATATTAACTAAGTTGAATTTAAATTAAAAAATAGGGGCGCCTGGGTGGCTCAGTCATTAAGCGTCTCCCTTCGGCTCAGGTCATGATCCCAGGGTCCTGGGATCGAGCCCCGCATCGGGATCCCTGCTCCACAAGAAGCCTGCTTCCCCCTCTTCCATTCCCCCTGCTTGTGTTCCCTCTCTTGCTGTGTCTCTCTGTGTCAAATAAATACTCCATAGTACCTTGAAAATCAAAGTTACTGCCTATTTCCCCCCTAATTTCCAAATGCATTACATAAAAACAGCTGAATTCATTTTTACTGAATTTTGAGTGTTTGGGATAGTCAGACTTAAAAAGTGGACCACAAGGTAATAAAAGAAATTCACCCAGAAAGCCCCAGCAACACCTCAAAGAGCTAGACAGTCATCCTCCTGAGGAACAGAAACTAAAGGACAATGAGATGCTTTAGCGATTGCCATATGCAGGGTCCCAAAGACATGGAAATGCCATATCAGGAGAAACCAACCAGGGATTTTTGACAGGAGCCCTGAAAAGTGTAGACAGTTAAGAATTATGAGTGTTGATTTGCAGTGGGTTTCCTTTTTGCATAATTAATGATTCTTTCCAGTAACTCCAGTCACGTTGGCTAGTAGATAGATACAAATCTAATGAAGTGATGGGTTCAGATCGATTATAGAAATCAAAATGAGAGATGTTTCAAAATTATGAGACTCATGAATAAAGTCCTTTCCCTTCTCATTTCAATTTGGTTCCTCTAATCAGCCAGGGTGGGGTGTAAGGAGGTGCCTTTCTTCTGTTCAAGAAAAAAAGAACTGAAACAGGCTGCATTGTGCCCAAGTCTTGCGCTGGGACCTCAGCCTGTGCGAAGTGGAAATCTTCTCCTAACCCCCACCAGCCTGCTCCTCCTTCCATGAGAACGTGGCTAAGTTCCCGATCAAAGTGGGATCTTAATGGAGGCCACTGCTCATTGCCTTCATGAGAAACCCGGGGTTCACGCTCTTCCCTGCCCCCCATTTCCAATCTGTTAATAATATCTCTTCATTCTAACTCGTACAATTATTTCTCAAATCCATTTCTCTTCCCCCAACCCTCAGCTCTGAACCTTGTTCAGGCCCAGACAGGTCTGTGAGTGAACCTCCTACTGGACCCAGATTTGCTCAGGAAATTGGAAAACTGAGACCACAGTTTTGGGGAAGTGGGCATCAGTGGCTTGAAAGGGTGAGGAAAGCAAAAGCTACCAATGTCCCTGTCTCTTTGCCAAACATGTCTTAGGAAAATAAGACTACTGTGAATTCTTATGTGAGCCTCATAGTTTGTACCAGTTTTATCCAGAGCAGGATAACCTTTGCTTTATATCCAATTATCCTCAACTCCACTTCAGAGAATGTCACTACCCCTGGAGTTTCAGTCTGAGGCCATCAAAGACCAGATCAGTGGAGGAGATGAGGAGAGGGAGCGCTGGAGCCTCAGGTCTGCTGCCGTTGCCATGACAATGGTGGAACCTCAGGCTCCACCCATGTGAAATCTTCCGACTCTGGGGATGCTAGGCAGTCAGTTTAAGGGTTGAACCTAACATCTTTGCAATTACGGTGATTATCTGAGCAACTGACTGCAGAGTCAAAATGGGGTCTCAGAGGAGCTCGGGTCTGAGGTATATTCTCAAAAAATGCACTTCCCCCCATGAACACGAGTAAGAGGATAGAAATAGACAGGGGAGGGGAGAGTGTTCAGAAAGTACCAGAAGACAAACGACACAATGAGTAGGAGAGAGAGCAAAAGCACAAGGTCCCAACCATGGGGACATCCATTTGTGCCCTCAAGTGGTCCACAAACGTGTCTTGAGCATCTACTAGGTGGCTCACCCTGAGCTAGACACTGGTGACACAAAACAAACAAAATAATCTCTCTTCCTTCGGGTGCTGCTTGGAGGACAAGAGGAATATGGAAAGGGATTGAGAACCTAGATGGGAGAGGCAGGGGCCGTCGGTACTTAAGTTCCCCTCTTTGGGAGCTGCACCACAACTTGGTACTTTTCCTACGTGGCTCTTTACTTAATACTCATAACATCTTAGTGATATCCCCATTTTACAGATGAAACAACCTACCGTAAGAGGTTAAATTTCTTGCCCGTGCCCCGCCACAGTGACCGCATGGCAGAGCTAGGTTTCAAACAAGGCTCTCCATTTCTAAAAACTCTCCCGCAAACATATTGAAAATCCCCACTCTGTTTAATTCCATCTGTGCGGAGACTCTGCCCAGGGAGACAGACCAAAGCTATTCTCCAAGTAAAAAAAAAGAAAGAAAGAAAGAAAGAAAGAATTTCCCTCCACAAAGGTTTAGAGTGAGGAAAAGATGCCCAGGATAAGCATTTTAATGTAAAGAATGAATGAAAGTGACGGAAGAATAAAGCAGCCTTCTTCCGACAGGCAAGCCCTCCATTCTGAAAGAAAACTGATGGCCAAATGAGCAAAGGGGGAGAAAAAGGAGAGAGAGACACAAACCAAGAAACAGACTCTTTTTTTTATTATTATTATGTTATGTTAATCACCATACAGTACATCATTAGTTTTGAATGTAGTGTTCCATGATTCATCGTTTGCGTATAACACCCGGTGCTCCATGCAGTACGTGCCCTCTTTAATACCCATCACCAGGCTAACCCATCCCCCCGACCCCCTCCCCTCTAGAAACCTCAGTTTGTTTCTCAGAGTCCATAGTCTCCCATGGGTCGTCTCCCCCTCCGATTTCTCCCCCTTCATTCTTCCCTTCCTGCTATTTTCTTTTTTTGTTTGTTTTTTTAACATATAATGTACTACTTATTTCAGAAGTACAGATCTGTGATTCAACAGCCTTGCACAATTCACAGCGCTCACCATAGCACATACCCTCCCCAATGTCTATCACCCAGCCACCCCATCCCTCCCACCCCCCACCACTCCAGCAACCCTCAGTTTGTTTCCTGAGATTAAGAATTCCTCCTATCAGTGAGGTCATGTGATACATGTCTTTCTCTGATTGACTTATTTCGCTCAGCATAACACCCTCCAGTTCCATCCACGTCGTTGCAAATGGCAAGATCTCATTCCTTTTGATGGCTGCATAATATTCCATTGTGTGTGTGTGTGTGTGTGTGTGTGTGTGTGTGTGTGTGTGTGTGTGTGTGTATCTCACATCTGAAGAAACAGACTCTTAACTATAGAAAACAAACTGATGGTTTCCCGGGTGGTGTGTGGGGGAGGGGGGATAGGTGAAATTGGTGAAGGGGATTAAAGAGCACACTTATCTTAAATCACTATATCATACACCTGGAACCAATATAACACTATGTTAGCTACACTGGAATTAAAATTAAAAACTTAATACAAAAAAAAAAAGAGGGGCGCCTGGGTGGCTCAGTTGGTTAAGCATCAGACTCTTGGTTTGGGCTCAGGTCATGATCTCAGAGTCCTGAGTTGGAGCCCTAAGTCGGGGCTTGGTGCTCAGTGGGGAGTCAGCTTGAGATGCTCTCTCTCCCTCTGCCCCCGCAAAATAAACAAATCCTTAAAAAAAGAGAAAAAGAATGCTGATCATATCTGCCCTCTATTTGTGAAGCCTGGGCTACTTGCCATTAACTAAACAGAAGTCTCCTAAAAACTGAACAAACCATCCATCAGTGTCCCGTATCAGATGCATTCCTTTCTAAAACCCAGGCTTGTGCCTAAACACGAAGTACGTTGCTCAAGTCAAAATACTGTTCTACTTCCTGTCCTCTGCTTTGAAGAGATGAGGATGCCAGCAAAGTGAGTTGTTCCTGTGATGAGATGGAATAATAACTATTTGCTATAAATAAATACATTTTTAAAAAACTGGTACTTAAGAAGACTCCCCAAACCAAAAAAGCTATAGATGACATTGAAAGGCAAATAGCTCTGATTCCTCTTTTCTACTCTAAATCCAGTTCAGCTGTGAGTCCCATGAGCCCTTCCTCCACAATGTGTCCAAAGCTCACCCACTCCTCACCACCCAACCCCTAACACCTGTAATCAGGGCGCGGTCACATCTTCTGTGGACTGCTACAGAATCTTCCCTGGTCTGCCTGCCCTGCCACTTCGTGCTCCCTTACAGACCATTTGCCAGGCAGCAGCCAGAAGGACCTTTTAATAATGTAACCGAGATCATGCTACACCCATAAAATCCTTTAATGGTTTCCAGTCACATCTAAAATAAGAACAAAATTTGCCACGGCCTTGCTATCTCTCTGTCCCTCTTGTTCTCTCTGCTACAACCCCAACAGCCCTCATTTAGATCTTCGGGACAGTAGAGTATACACACTCGCCATTCCTTCTGCCTGCAAAGATTTTTCCCAGCTCTCACATTTCTGGCTCCTTCTTAGCATCAGTTTCTGGATTAAATGTCACCACTCAGAACAGCCTCTCCCTACAGCCCTACGAATGCAACAACCTCCTCCATCACTTACCAAAATCTAAAACTAGTAATTTGCTTTCATATTTCTCTTCCCTCCTTGAAAGCAGAAACCCCATTGATCCTTTGGAAATCATGGAATCCCCAGAATCTAGAACCACACCGGACACATTATTAGTGTGCTGAATGTTTGTTGAGTGAATGAATGAAAAAATACTGTAACTTTGAGGGCAGACCTAGGGTTAGTGACTCAAATATGTAAGGGTCTTTATTATTAAACAAGAAAACTATGAGTATGCCCCCAAAAGGCTGCAGAAGCTCCCAGCCAGGGTCTAAAAAAACATTATCAGTCCAGACAATAATACTTATACTGTCTTTTTCTTGCTCTGCCATTAAAAATCAAGAACGATGTTAAGCCAGAGGGAAAGAGTATTGGAGTTTGCAGATGGGATTGATGATAAAGAAAAGGTCAGGGGTGCCTGGGTGGCTCAGTCGGTTAAACGTCTGCCTTCGGTTCAGGTCATGATCCCAGGGTCCTGGGATCGAGCCCCGCATCAGGCTCCCTGCTCAGCGGGGAGCCTGCTTCTCACTCTGCCTGCCGCTCGTCCTGCTTGTGCTCTCTCTTTCTCAGATAAATAAATAAAATCTTTTTTTAAAAGTATATTGAAAAAATAAAAATTTATATAGAAAAAACCCCTGGCATGAAACATGGCATATGCATTGACCAGTTGTGCCAAATGCTGTTTGAACACCTGATTCCCCACAGCTGCTGATAACATTTGTGTCTCGCCAAACCAGCATGGGGTTAATGAAAATGCAAATGACCATGGAAGCTCAGGGCAGGAGAAGGAGAGAGAGGAGAAAGGCAAGCCTTTGCCTTTCACCAAACGGCCCTGCGGAAGTTTGAGTCAATGAAGCAAATTACAGGCTCCCTGCGTCCTGCAGGATGCAGTGAGACGGGTTGCCCACAAGGGGGCAGAAGCCAACCAGTTGCGAGCTTCGCCCCGTTGGGCGGCGGTGGGACCAAGTGTAGCTCTAAGAGAGACTGTCATTGATTAGTCTCTGTGTCTGTTTTACTATCCTTTTGACCCCGAATACGGAAAGGTTAGAACTGGGTGCCCGTTTCTAGAAATAACTCCTCAGATGAGGCTAAAAGCATCTGGTGTCAAGTCTTTGATGACTTCCCTGCCCATCGCACACAAAACTCGGTCTTGTTGCAGAGCCACCGGGAGGTGGGAAGATGACCTAGATTTAAAAATCACCTGAATAGAAGGCTGGCTTCCCGTCCTGGTGACATCTAGCCCCTCCACCCTGCTCCGTCTGAAAGGAAGAAAGCCGTCCGCCTCCCCCGCGGAAAGACAAAGAAGCCCATCTGAAGGCACCAGAACGGTGATTTTTTGAAGCCAGATTCAGGACCTCCTCAAATCCTCTGATCTCAATAGACCACACTATTCACTCCTAAATCCCTGGTCCCCGAGGCTTAGCTTGACCAAGAAAGAGAACTAGTAATGTGATCAGACACTGAAGACCAAAGCCAAATAATTTAACTACTGTCCAGGGGCACCTGGGTGGCTCAGTCGTTAGGCGCCTGCCTTCGGCTCAGGTCATGATCCCAGGGTCCTGGGATCTAACCCAGCATCCGGCTCCCCGCTCAGCGGGGAGTCTGCTTCTCCCTCTCCCACTCCCCCTGCGTGTGTGCCTGCTCTCGCTGTGTCTCTCTCTGTCAAATAAATAAAATATTTAAAAAAAAATTTTAACTACTGTCCAATTCCACCTCTATGGCTTATTTCCTTTAGCTGTATTTGTGATCTTGATAAAGATTAACACTTCACCACGCCACCAGCACCACACGCGCGCACACACACACACCCCTACACACACACACACACCCCTTTCCCCTGGTCGTAAACCCATAAAAACACGACGCTGGCTTTTATCTAGAAGCAATGGCTCCCAGACCTGTGTGCATCAGAAACACCAGGAAGCAGACTGCAGCCCCCACCCCCCCCCCGCCCCTTGAGTTTCTGATGGAGTAAAACCCAGATGAATGTTGATATTGCTGGTTGGGGAACCACACTTTGAGAACCACTGTCATAATTACACAGAACAGAGAGATTTGTCTCTCTCTCTATTCATTGTGTTATCCTCAAGCACTAGAATGCTCAGAAACAAATACTTCCCAAATAAGGAAAAGAAACTAATGTTCACGGAGACTCCTGTAGGACGGGTGCTTTGCATTCATCATCCTATTTTATTTAATCTGCACAAATTCCTGGAAAGTAGGTATTATTATCCCCACTTTCAAATGAGAAAACAAAGGTTTCAAGAGGTTATTTGACTGTGATCATCTCTCTAGCATTACCGCATGGATTCCATCAGCTTCCAGAGTTCATGCTGAATATTCTATCTCCCATGTGAAAAGTGGGTGCACAGAAATGAATAAAAGTGTAACAATAAGCAGTTTTTTTGGAGGGGGTGCCTGGGTGGCTCCGTTGGTTAAGCATCTGACCTCAGCTCAGGTCATGATCTCATGGGTCCTGGGATGGAGCTCCACGTCGGGCTCTGAGGTCAGCAGGGAGTCTGCCTCTCCTTCTCCTTCTCCCCCTCCCCCCACCCCATGCTCTTTCTCTCTCTCTTTCAAATACATAACTAAAGTCTTTTAAAAAGATAAGCAGTTTTTTTTTTAAGGCGAATAAGCAAGCAGTGTAGGAAAGCTTTGCAGACACAGTATCAGAGGGGGCTCACAGTTTGCCCCAGTGCCCAGGAAATAGCTCTCGGAAGAGAGGGCAGACTAAGCAAAGAGGCCGCTGCTGTTTAGGACGAGATTGCTACTAGCATTTCTAACTGCCTCATAGAATAGAACACCATACGTTATGCAGAATAGAAAGTAGTTTCTATTTTTGCATTCAAAGAAGCGTATTTGTATAAAAGGGTGTTGGGGATGCTTGTTAAAAAGCTTTCTACAGATCAGAAATCCCCAGGCTGGAGGTCTGATGAATTTCAAAAGTGGAAAAACTAAATGTGAGGCAATGTTTAAATGCCTGAGAAACTGATTAACATCCCTCACAGCTTTTAGGTTTCTGCCTCAAAATGGAAGTGTTTGATTCCTTAAAGCACTCCCTTTTGGGTTTTTTTAGGCAAACATAGGCATTTTGATCCTGAATGTGTGTGTGTGTGTGTGTGTGTGTGTGTGTGTGTGGCGGAGGTGGTGGGGGGGGTGGGGGGGAGAATTTCAGTTCAAAGTAATGCAATGTCAGAAATCTACCTTTTGCATAAAACAATGTTGATATCCAAGACAGACTCCTAGTTGGTGTGTCTTGGAGAACAGTTAAACAAATTTTCATTAACAATAATCAGTGTGGAAAAAAATCAAATTTCAACACGTGAGGTGGCACACAATTTAATTCAACCAACAGAGCCTCCTCTGCAGACAAGGCATTACCTTCCAGAAACTTGCGAGTTAAGCAGAATAGTATGATAGACATATTAATAATTATGGTAACTGAGATACACTGATGCTTGTGTCCTTTCAACAGTCACACGTTGAGATCCCGACTCCCAGGGGGATGGTAGTTGGACATGGGGCCTTTGGAAGGTGATCAGGTCCTGAGGGTGGAGCCCCATAATGGGATTAGAGCCCTTCTAAGAAGAAACACGGGAGCTGGTTTTTCTCTCTGCCTCCTGAAGATACGTTGAGAAGGCGGCCATCTGTAAATTAGGAAGTGAGCCTGCACTGGACACCGGAACTGCCGGCACCTTGATCTTAGACTTCCCAGCCTCCAGAGCTGGGAGACACGAGTGCTAGTCAAGAGCCCCAGTCTGGTCAAAACAGGCCAAACTGACAAAGACAGCAACCATGAACCAGCTGGGGAGGAAACAAGTACCAAAAACTGCTGCTTTCTTTGTGGTTCCTCCCACGTGTCTTTCTAGTCCCATCAGGGCTTTGTCTCTGTCCGCTGCCACCCAAACTATTTCCGCTCTTCTAATGGCCTTGTTGCCCCTGACTCTGGTCTATGAAACACACTGCCAGCAGGTTACCCTCCTAAATTCCAGGCAGTTGGCTGTCCCCGCTCAGTCTTTCTGTGGATCTTAGTTGCCTGCGAAGCTGAAACACTATTTAATATTTGGCATATGCTACGTTGAGATACGACCCACTTTGGTGGGTCTGTCTCATGGCTTGCCACAATTTCTAAGAGTAGGAATTGTGTATTCTTTGTCCTTATATTCTTAGTACTCAGCACAGGATGGGTACACAGTAGGCCTTCAATACACCCAGCTGACTTTGACAAAGGCTTTCATTAAAGATATCAGGTCTTGTTTACAATCCTCCATACTTAAGCCCATCCAAGATAAACCTGAATGGCAGAGTCATAGCAGCATCTCTTGGAGTGACATAAAATTAGAGGCAAGAGTTAAGACACCTATAGACTTATCTAGTGGATGCATCTGTTGCCCCCCAAGAAGATAACTGCCCTGCTCCAAAGTCAATGTCAAGTATCACACAACAATATCACAGCTGGGTAAGCACCCTTTCAGTCTGCTTATATTTACTTCTTGGGTTAGGAGGGCATGGCCCCCTACAAAGGGGACCAAACTAGGAATCATAGATGCTTGTTGGCCATAGAATTATCTGAAAGACCTTTGACCAACTGGGTGTGAAAAGCCTTCTGACAACTCTGCTAGACTCTTCAGACTAATTAGCAGTTTTTTATTAGGGACTTCAACACAAATGTGCCTTCTGGTTATCAAGCTATTACTCCTGTGTGGCCTCTTGATCTCCTTTTTTGGCTACTTTTTTTCTAACTTGAAAAATGGCAAAGTAAGATAGTTCATTTCCTCTGATCTCTAAACATAGTTTTTGGTTATTATCTAGGATTGGAAGTAATAAATTAAAATAGCAGAATGTACATAAGTTGCAAAATGCTTTTCTCACTGCTCTCCTCACCACCCCTCCATTCACCACAGTGGAGGCTTAGCCACTCACTTCTGTTCAGGAAAAAGATTACAGTGAATTAAATGTTAATCTGAGAACAACACAGCACTGGCAACGCGTACAGACAGGTCCCACCAGCAAACACCACTCACCAAGAACAGCTGTATACAAATTTATTATTTATTGAAGAGCTGATGAGCCAGAGAAAATTTCAGCTGTGAATCAGTACTTTTTGCCTATGGTTGATTTCCAACTTGGCAAAATTAGAGAATCACTATCATGCCGGGTTCCTGGAATACAACGTAGTTGAATGATTCAAAGAGGAACTGCTCAGAATTACTGGCTCTGAGTAGTGTTGGAGGGGTCCTCAAGGATTTTCAGTGTTTTAAATTTAGTATTTCAGATTCAGATTATTTTAGATTTCAGAATTTTAGTATTTCAGGAGTTCCTTATTTTAGAAGTCTTGCTTTTACGTATTTCTCAAATCGCTGGAGGCAAAAACCTTACTCACATGAGTATAATGAGCAGAGTCAGAAACTTAGCCTCTCCTGCCACCCACTACTTCCGGTGCCTCAGCCTGTGTACTTTCCAAATTAGAAACACAAAATCTGCTAAAAAACCATCATGGCTGCCCTCTGCATTCTCATCCACTGCTGAAAGCCCAAATCCGTACCCAGACATGTAAGCCCTCCAACAGGTGACCTAACAAGGAGCCTGAGTCCCCCTCCTCATGTCTCATCACTCCCTTTATGTCCCAGTCAGACAGTCCTATCTCCAGTCCCACTGACTTGTTTTGATCCCTTTTGACAGTTGTTAGACAGCTGTTGTAAGGCTAACAATTGTTGATCACCTATTGTATCAGACGCTACACCAGACACATTCATACTTTATCCATTTAACCTTCATGACAATGCCACAAGGTATTTTTCAAATAAGGGATGAAATTCAGAGACTTGTGACATCATAGTAAGGGTTGGGTTATCTGTGACTCCAAAACTTCAAGTCTTCCCACTACATATTGTCCCCTTGCTCTCGGTGTATCTTCCCTGTTCAATTTCTCCTCTATAAATTCTACTCATGCTCAGGACCCAGAACTAACTCTGCCTGCTCCTGAAGTCTTCTCCTTACTCTTCAGAGACATCACCCTCCTTGGAATTCATAGCACTTACTGATACTTTAGTACTCTTCATAGGATTGAATTACTTACGTTTTTTGTGCATGTGTGTAGTATTTCTCCAACTAGACTGAAAACTCCTTAAAGCAGGAGTCACGAGTTGCTCGTAGTGTTTACTCAGTGCAATGCACAGAGTAGGGGCTGAATAATTAATTATCTGTTAAGGAACATGACACTACTAGATGTGTCTAATACCATTCTTGCTACAGTCTGTCTCCTGCAATTGAACTAATTCAGGAAAACATCTAGCTAGCTTAAGAGAAAGACAGATGCTTAACAAACAAATGGAGTCTTTTGGAGAGGATAAAGAGAAAGAATCAGGTTTGGAGGTGGCTTAGAGGTTTATACTGTCTTTGATGATTATTAAAATGGATAAAAAGTTAAAAGAGATCTTTGATGATGATCATAAAGGATAAAAAGTAGAAAGAGATCCATGATTATAATCAAATACTAAGTGGAGATTAGGACAAGATCAATATGGCCAGACGACTGGCTAAGTCCTCCCAAGAAAGCACCCATGATAAGTGACAGTCTCTGAAAGCATCATTCTCACTTGCCTACAAACATACATTTAGCACCTGCTCTATACAGGACATCACTAGGGCTGCAAAGTGGTATTAGAGTCTGCTCAAAAAAGATCCCCAATTGAACTGGCAAGAGAGGACAAATACCTCTATAGAAGAGCAAAAACACCAGGAAAATTTACCAGCTACCAAATAAATGAAGTACATTAAAGGTCTGTGCCGGTGGAGGTCAGGGAGGGAGAGACTCTGTGGGTGTCGCATCAGGAAGGGTTAATGGGGAAGATGGAACTAGGGTCGTACCTTGCAAGCAGGATTACCCAGGGAATGAGTGATGGGAAGAAAATTCCAAGCAAATGAGTGGCAAAGACTCATATTCCTTATGAAGGCCATGGGAACAGATGAAGTGGCCAGGTAATAGAACATCCATGCTCAGCTGTTTATATTGTAGCCCTGTGTGATGGTTACCTGACTGCATTGCCTTTTACACCATTGCAAACTGAGGCAAAACAAAAACAATGAATGAAACAAATTTGTAAGTTACTAGTTTGTGACAACTTACAGGTAGGAATCAGGTGATATGTGTTTTGAGCTTGGTGCTAGGGACTGTAGATTAACAAGACAGATTTAAGACATGGCCCCTGCCTTCAAAAAGCTAAATACCTACTTTGCGAGCAAGATGAACTCCTATGGAAATGTTTAAATGTACTTTAAAAACCTGTATAGTCAGTGCTAACTTATATTCTGACTGTATAGCACAAACATATTTTAAAGATGAAAAAAATATTAGTATGGACACAGGTGCTTAGTAGAGGTAGAGTTACAGTAAGCCCCTTGAGGTGGCTCATCAAAATGCAACTTTTGGTCGGGCTGGGTTTGCCCCAATATCTACTTTCACAATCCAGTTTCCACCCAGCCCTGAGAATCTCTTATAAGTGTTTCAGAAATGTTCAGTTTTAACCTGAAGACTTCATGAAGGAGAACAATTTCAAGTCCAGGCAAGAGCCATCTGACTTGGCAGCTTGGAAAGTGGGAGAAACTGATGACACCATTCTCCTACTGGCTTCCATTTCTGCTGAGATCCACCAAGTGAGAGACACCCAGCCAGTTTGCAGTATATTAAAAGTGATAGACACAGTCATCCTGTAAGGGGCGTTGAGACTCACAGAACTGAGTCAGTGTATTATTCACGAGGCATCTTCTAATTTTTTATGGTTATAAAACCCACGAACCCAGCCTACGGCAGAAGCAGCTGTTTTATGTTGCCATTTAAAAGTCCGTCTGAAATCCTACATGTGTCTTATTTTAACAGGTCCCAAAACGTTACAGCAACACCGAATTCAGCTCCCGAGCTTCCTCAAAACTCCTCCCACACAATTCTCTTCATTATCCCTGTGATCTGTAGAAATCCAACAGCCCAGCCAACGTCTCCTCGATGAGTCAGGCTTGTAGGAACAGGATGCATAGGGCTCCTTCCCCTGGGAGCACAGTGTCTCCCTGGTGGCAAGTTGACTTTCTCAGCTCCAGTGACCTCAGGAGAAGGAAACGATAAGCTCTTCCAGTGACTGACAGGCATGCAGAACCAGCCAGAGAAGCAACAGGAATTCAGCCACTGAGGAGTCAGGTGGTCCGTGATGTGTGATGTTCTCTTACTGTATGAGGAGAAGCACAAGAGTACAGCGTCTCCATGGAAGAAATGAATTAATAATGAATGAAGTCATCGTTCTCTATAAACTAGGTGCTGGGTTGAAATGGTGAAAGAGGTACCCATAACGACATAAGGTACCATTTCTGAAGAGGACGTGTGCCAGCCACTCTTTTAAGTACTTTTCCTGTATCACCTCATTTTGCCCTCACCAATCTCTGGAGGATGTGCTATTATTATCTTATTACCCTCATGGTACAGAGAAATAGAGAGATTCATTAGCTTGCTTGACTTGACCTGTAAGAGGCAAAGGTAGGATTCGAACCGACACACTCTCACTCCGTAACCCAAGCTCTTCATCTCAATGTTCTACAGCAAGATTTAGAAATCATTTAGGACACATACAGAGAAAGGAAATTACATATTCATTCGTGGTCCCTGGAAGGCAGGGATTACAAAATGGCTTGCAATTAGGGGGCCAGCCAATGGCTGGGCCCAGGATTGGGGCACAGTGTGAGGACTGCTATGAGGGTTGTCAGCCCAGAATTCACACAGGAGGACAAAAGAGGGGTTGGGTAAAGCTTCCTGGAGAAGGTACCGCTCAAGTGAACCTTGAGGCCGAAGTGTAAATTAGAATTGGAGAAGAAGCATATGGTAGATTGATGGTAAAAATGCCCACCATTCTTCATTCCCCTTTGTATCCTTGCCCCTTGCAATGGCCTTTGCAGCTTTTCTCATGAAAATGTTGTCTATTTCTCTGTGTCTTGAATTCCGTAACTTGCTTCGGCCAATACCGTGCAGTGGAAATGCGTCAGTTCCCAGCTGTAGCCTCAAGGGCCTCTCATGTTTTCCTCTCTCTCTCTTGACATTTGCCACCAACAAAGCCTGTGAAAAGCCTGGGCTAGCCCCCTAGATGCTGACATACCACATGCTCCCGTCGCCCTTGTCACCCCAGCCAACAGCCAGCAAAGCATCAGACAGAGGAGTGAACCCATAGAGACCAGCCAGCTCCCAGCCAAACCACCAGCTGAATACAGAGACCTGAGTGAGCTCAGTCAAGGTCAGCTAAGCCTGGCCCTGGTTAGCAGAGCTGCCCAGCTGACTTCTAGCCTCATGAGGAAAAAATCAAAGTTCACTGCTGTATGTCACTGAGGTTGAGTGGTTGTTACACAGCAGTCTTATTATAATAGAAGTAGGTAAGTCCTCTTTTGTAAGACTAAAGCCAGTGTGGTACAAACTGTACTGTAATCCTTCCACCCTGTGTTTGCTTTAGAAAAGAATATAGGATTCTTCCATTGGTCAAAGGCTGGGTTTCTCGACATTGACACTCTTGACAGTTTGGGCCCGATCATTCTTGTAGGGGATTGACTGCTCTGGGCCTCATAGGATGTTTAGCAGCATCCACGGCCTCTACCCACTAGATGCCAGTAGTAATCCCAGTTGTGACAATCACAATGTTTCCAGACTGCCAAATGTCCTCTAGGGGGCAAAATCGCTTCCGGTTAAGAAACACTGGTCCACAAACAGATGCAAAGAAGTTTAGTTACCCAATACCCAAAGTCTTCCCCATCCCCAAATCCCAGCAATCTTTTCTCTAAGATAGTTCCAGGGGTAAACCCAGCTCAGACCCCATATGCATACAAGTGCCTTCCCTGGGAAGATGTGGTTTTGGACTGGCCAGAGCCAGGTGGGGCTCAACAGGGAGGCTTCTGGGAGCTGCTCCAGCACATGTAAAGCTTGCTCTGGATGCTCCTGCTGGCTCAGCAGACTGAGTGTTATCCATACAATGACATTCAAAAGAAAAGAGAAACAAAAACACAGGCCAAGAGGCAGGAATCACAAGGCACCTTCTAGATCAGACCACTTGTGTCCAAAATTTTCTTCCAGTTTCCCCCTGACTTAAACTCTTCCTCCCGGTATATATTTTTTTTCCTAGCCTGCTGTGAAAAAGAGCAATTCATCATCACATTCCCATACATATCTGGATATTCAGCATAAGGATTCCAGTGCTGACTCTCCTCTATCAGCGGACACTTTCTTAATTTGGGGCTAAGAAAGATGGTTAGCATTTCTCCTATTCCAGAGTTGAAGTTTAAATCAACATCTCTGATCATCACTGTGCTTCCCAGGAGCTAATTCCACCTCATGAGAGAATGCCAGATCCAGGGCTTGGAAGAACTTGTCTTTTCTTAACAGCACAGCTTGATCACTTCATTTGCTGGTTCCAGAAGATGGAAAGCAGAGGAAGAAAAAGGCTGAGTATTTGCTAATTTCTTACTCACCCTTGACCCACACATTTCATTTGATAAACATATTTGAGACTTGTGTCCACTGGGGCCTCCAGCAAATTGCTGATCTTCCCCAGGCTTACATTTTCCTCTAAAAATACAAAATCACCTCTTACTTTTCCTGCTGTACAGGAAAAACTGACAGATTTGGCACAAAAGGATATGTGCGTCCCTAAATCCATGAAAAACAAAGAGAACATCCATTAAGAAAAAGAAGAACAAATCCAAGTTGAAGCTACCCTGAATTCTAAATCTGAGCGTCTCCCAGGCACCTCTGTCTTCGATTTATTTACTTTCCCAGTGGAACCGTGCCCAGTTGTGCAGTTTAGGAGTTGCTTCAGAAAAAAAAGGTGAAGTCATCGATTCTTGGCGTCTCACTGTTGGATGCAGCCAGACTTTATGGAGATGAGCTATTAGTTCACTCTCTCTGTAATTCAATTGTTATTTTTCCTGGAGGGCTTGGTGATGATGGTCCAGCTTTGTGAACACATGGGCATATTGGTGTGGAGAAGCAAGAAGAGGGTTTGAAAGTTCAGGTAAGGGTTTCCGCTAAGGTTTCTGGGAATTCGCATCAAATCTAGATGTTAGATATGACAAATTAACCACAGGTTTCAACAAGTATGACTCTTTGGGCAGAATACGAAATGCAAATATGGTCTCTACTAGCCAATGGCAAAGGATGCTCCAGAATGCACCGTCAGAGGTAGCCAGGCATTATCTGCAAGGCTAAGGTGACAACCTCAAGGTGCCCTGACCATCTGGGCCCATCTAGAATCAGCCGGTGATGCTCAAGAGCACTTGATACCCAGCCAGGCCCATGTCCGTACAGAAGGCTATGGATATTAAACTGGAAAAGAAAAGGTAAAACAAGCCAAAAACCGGCTTCCTTGCCTCTACAAACCTACAAATACGTGAAGAAGAGAAACGACAATCTCCATCGTTTATCGTGTCTTGCGGAAATCAGCGCTTTTTCATAAATTATCTCAGTTGAACCTCAAAGCCCTGTAACGTACATAGGAGAGAGATCATAACCCAGATTTTTAAATGAGGAAACTAAGGATGTTGGAGGCCTGTCCCTTGATCTCAGGGCAAACACGCAGAGGAATTAGAGGTGGAAGCCAGTGTTCCTAACCACAGAGCTCACGTTCTTCCATCCGTGTTTGCTTCTCCCAGCAGATGTGGAGCATTCCAAAATGTGGCCCCGGGGGGAGGTTTCATTGACCCCAGTCCCTTGCAGCAACACCCCCCCCACCCTTATCCCCAAACCAGCCCCAAGGAATTTAGCACCAAGGCAACAATCATCTCAGAAACTGAATGCAAACTGGTTCTTGTTCCCTTTGTGTGAAGTCTTGGGTCCTCTTAGACTGCTCTGTTTCTCCGGGGATTGACGAATATACAGTAAATAATAGTAACAACAGTTAACAAATCCTAAGTGATGAAATGTGGTAAATGATACTAGTAACAGTTCACAGATCCTAACTAAAAGGTGCCAGTAGATAGCTTTGCTGGCTACAGTTGGGGTTTGGGTTCTGTGGAGGGTGCCCAGCCCAGGGTATGAGTGGGAGCTGAGGTCAGCCTGTGGCACCCCTCACCAGCCTTGCCCCCTCGCACAGGGCTGTGTTCACCCATGGGAGGGGCACCTGTTTATCATTCCTCACCTCGATGGGCTGTGTTCCTGAAAAGTAGCCTCTGCCAAGAGGGTGACCTTTTCCTAAATCACACCGAGGTGCCCGGTGGGCTAGTGGCAGCTTGGTAGTATAGCTATGTTCTCACATTTACAAAACCCTGTGAGGTGGATAACATTATCAGCATCATTTTACAGGTAAGGCAAGCAAAGCTTTGAAGAGATTAAATGATTTGACTGTGCTAGTAAATAAAAGCGCTTCTCTGCTGAATCCTATGGGGGTCACCATGCTCTCACGCTGCCTTCCCAGGGAAGTTGAGTCAACCTCTCCCCTATGGCACGTTGAGACTATTCCCACACAGGCAAGGTGCCATTGTGAGTAAGCTTCAGAAATTTAATTCAGGGAAGCAATCTCACGATAATCAGAAAAAACTGTTTCAATCCCTTGTGCTTACAGATCTGAGCCAAGATCCTCAGGCAACAAGTTTTCATAGGTGATAGGAGTTCACACTTTATCATTCCTATTTCCCAAGAAAACCAGAGAAACAAAACTAGTGCTATTTTTCAATGCAATGAGGAGGTGGGGCTAAGATTTTATTTAAAAAATTAAAAGGGGGGCGCCTGGGTGGCTCAGTCATTAAGCATCTGCCTTCAGCTCAGGTCATGATCCCAGGGTCCTGGGACTGAGCCCCACATCGGGCTCCCTGTTCAGCGGGAAGCCTGCTTCTCCCTCTCCTACTCCCCCTGCTTGTGTTCCCTCTCTCACTGTGTCTCTCTCTCTGTCAAATAAATAAAGAAAAAATCTTTAAAAAAATAAAAATAAATTAAAAATAAAATAAAAAATTAAAAGGACCTGGAGAAACAGAATAAAGTCTGGCTTCCTGATCCTGAAGCATTGATATGGCCAGAAACTCCCAGGCCTGCCCCTCAGGCCCTCTGGTCCCCTTCCTCCCCCATCTCCATAATGAAATATTCTTCCTCCTCAGCTGTTGTCACAGTAACAGTGTGGGTCACATGGCCGTCACTTTACAATCTGCTTATGGAGCTGCTTGTAACCCTCACTCCGAGGCATAGTGACAGCTCATTTAGAATCAATCAAACATTTATTAATAGAGAGAGAACCAAGGGGCACACTCTCTTGATTGAAATTCTCTGGTCCTTGGCAAGGGCAAGAGCAAGGGGGGTGGAAATAACTCTCAGGTGGAGGCTGGGGGAGGCCATATCGTGTCGGGGGAAAGGAATCCTCTCTTGAAGGTTGGACCCATGAAGGTTCAAAGCCCAGCCCTGGCTCAGTGTTCTAGGCAAGGAATGAAACCCGACTGAGTCTCCATTTCTTTCAAGATTTTGTTGTGAGGCTCAATGATAATGAAATGCATAAAGAAAAGGCACCACCCCTGGGAAGGACTTAATCAGTGGCAGCCATTATAAACGAGCAAGTGGTAAAGACGGGAAGTGGATGGAACCAAAAAGGAAATTGTGACTTGAGGCTGACGGCTAAAGAAGTGGGATTATTTAACCCAGAAGCTACTTTCAAGCAGAAGTCCTTTTAAGCACAGAGAGTAACAAGCACTAGGTGGAGAAAGGCAGGGAAAGGGAAAGGCAGACTTGTAGAGAAGCTGCAAGGAGGAACTCATGAGGATGAATGAGTTCTATGTTTTGTTTTGTTTTGTTTTGTTTTGTTTTGTTTTGTTACCAGCAACAGAACTAGGGGAAGGTCTTGCAATATCTGTTGTTCTTTCGTCCAGTGTGTGATCTCATCTTTATGGCATAGGTGGTCCTGCTGGACGCCCAACCAACAGCCGTCTGCCCAGTGCCTGGTTTGCACGAAACCCTTGTTAAATAGTTGTTGAATAGGGGAGCCTGGGTGGTTCAGTCAGTTAAGGTTAAGCATCCGACTCTTGATTTTGGCTCAGGTCATGCTCTCGGGGTCCTGGGATCAAGCCCTGCGTCAAGTCCCAGATCGGCTCCGTGGTCAGTGGGAGTCTGCTCGTCCCAGATCGGCTCCGTGGTCAGTGGGAGTCTGCTCGTCCCAGATCGGCTCCGTGGTCAGTGGGAGTCTGCTCGTCCCAGATCGGCTCCGTGGTCAGTGGGAGTCTGCTCGTCCCAGATCGGCTCCGTGGTCAGTGGGAGTCTGCTCGTCCCAGATCGGCTCCGTGGTCAGTGGGAGTCTGCTCAAGTTTCTCTCCCTTTGTCCCTTCTCCCACGTGTGCTTTCTCTAAAATAAATACATTCTATAAAAATCGTTGTTAAATAAATGAATGAATGAAAAGCAAATTATTTAATAGACCTAATGATCCCATAAGAACACTTGGGCTTTATGAAAAAAAGGAGAAACTGTTGCTAACACCCAATTTCTTCTATGTCCTAGTTTCTTACATCTAAATATGTTAAATATTCTTCCTGGCAAAGGCATTTGGAAAAAAAAAAAAAAGGCAGAAATGTCCAGATGGATCTGACATGGGTGACAATCCCCAGAAGTGAAAAAGCTCAAAGATTGATGAATAGACCTCCTCCCTCCAGACTGAGCCAGGGGAGTCTCATCCAACATTTTTCCATTTGATTATTTACAGCCAAAAGGATGCAGCTGACTATACAGTCTTCCAGCCTCCCGCCTCCTCTCGGCCAGCTCAAGTGGCTGACTTGAGTCAGGGCAGGATGCCGTGGCCAGGGCTGTGCATGGCCACCAGGAGCAGAACGCCTCCCTATCCGTGACCTTATCCATGATCTGCTTTCCTCCTTTCCATGTCTTCTCTCTGGCCCCTTCCCCTCTTCTTTTCCCCCCTTTCCCCTTTCTCTATTCCTTCATTTTCCTCTTCTTTCTCATCTTTCTTTACCTGTGCTCAGGGATTGTTATTTGACATCAGTGTTACTCAGGGCTAAAGAACATACCGCTTTTTCAATAAGATAAAGTTGCTTTGTCACTCCAGGTCCCCGAAGACTCCAACTGTAGGTCCACATTCAAGATCTTACATGACTAATCCATTTAAACTCCACAGCAGTGAGAACTAGAAATCCTTACATGACTTTATCCTTCTCCAAATCTATCCGAAGTCACCTTGTCTTCGCCCACCCTACCCAAGATGACCCCAATCTCTCTCTCCCAAGACTGTTAGCATAGACTGGTGTCACAGAGTGCATCAGCCATTGCACCATGGCATCTGTATAGAAGGATTTCGGTGACATCTGCTTCCAAGTCCATCTCCGAAGTGGGTACCCTGTTTTCCCTGGATTGTAGCTACTAGTGACTTCTTCCACAACTTGCCTGATGGAAATGTAGCTTATTAAACCTGTCACTCTTCTGCTCAGCGCCTCTAATGGCTTCCCATTTTCCATAAGATAAAAGTCCTGACGTTCTGTCTGTCACTTCAAACCCTCAAATACCCGGCCCCAATTCACCTGTCCAGTGAATTGCCCAGATGAACATGCCTGTGCATTCATTGCACTTTCCCACCTCCTTGCCTTGTCTTGCTTTTCCCTTTCCCGCCTCCACCAATCCAACTTGGGGACCCTCTTTCAAGGCCCTACTTAAACACTCCTCCCTAGGCATCTGGCCCTGAAACATGAAATAATCACATTTTTCTCTGCTTTCCTCTAGCTCCGGTGTGGTGCTTACCTTATACTGCCCCATGTTACAGAGAGCAGCTCCTCGCATCGAGCACCTACCGCGAGCTCAGGGTGGCTCCAGAGAGCTCACAGTAATTATCTTTACTCCTCACCACATACCCATTTTACAGATGAAGTAACAGGGATCCCACCCAAGGTCGCAAAGCTGGTCAGTGATGGGGCTGGAATTTCAAACCAGGCATATTGGACTCCAAATCTCTTTCCATTATGTCAGGCTATCACAGAAGAGATGCGGGCTGGGCACTCTTATTCACATCCGTTCTTTCAAAGCATGAAGCCATCCAGGGCTTATGTAAGAAGGAAGGCAGCAGGTGTCAATGACTTGTTTTCAGCAGCATCTATATATCTCATCTATGAGATTACAGACTTTTTAAAATGTATGTGTATGTCTCATAATTCCTTGTTTGTTATATGAGTAAGCTTTTTTCTTTAAAGAAATGGACTTACGTTATGTAGACACTCCTTGTGCTTTCAAAGGTTACTTTCCTTGAGACCATCTAATTCTTACTAACTTTTTAAAAATACATAAGCTCAGGGGTGCCTGGCTGGTTCAGTTGGTGAAGCACATGACTTTTTTTTTTTTTTTAAGATTTTATTTATTTATTTGAGACAGAGAGAGAGAGAGAAAAAGCATGAGTTGGGGGAGGGGCAGAGGGAGAGGGAGAAGCAGACTTCCTGCTGAGCACAGAGCCTGATGCGGGGCTCGATGCGGGGCTTGATCCCAGGACCCTGGGTTCATGACCTGAGCCAAAGTCAGTTGCTTAACCAGCTGAGCCACCCAGGCACCCCAGCACATGACTCTTGATTTCAGGGTTGTGAGTTCGAGCCCCACATTGTTGGTGCAGAGATTACTTAATAAATAAATAAATAAATAAATAAACTTAAAAAAATACATAAGCTCAGTTCTGGAGAGAATATACCAACTGTCTAGAGGCACACAACAAAAGCATGGCAGGGCCAGGATGAGGCAGGTCTTGGACCCTGGCTGGGTGATTTGCCACTTGCCCACACTGGAGGTATAGGCATTTTATGCATATCCCCTGAGCTAGTTGTCAACATTTAATTCTGGACTGTTTCCAGGCTGGAGCATTCAAGTCCAGGTCAGCAGAAGCCTGTGAGTTGCAGTGAGAAATTTCAAATCTGACATTTGCCAGTTCCCATCGAGCTCCGGGTGGGAAATGTCCTGGGTTTCGTCCATTTCTAATGTCACAGCCAATCTAGTGGAAGAGATCACCTCCAGGTAAAGTCATTCAGAACAAGGGTTTGTCGTTTTAGTGCCATTCAACGGAGACAGATCATGGGCCACTCTGCTTCCCAGGGGGTGGGCTTGGGATGAAGGACAAAAGCCAGTTTTCCCTGCACCTCTGCTTTCTGCACCCCAGGGTGGTCAGACAAATCCCCATGATGACAAAGCCCTTGACAGAGCTTCCTGGGGCTCAACTCCCAAGAACTCTAAACCCACAATTCTAGTCCTGGTTCTGTTGCTGCCTAGTTGTGTAACTTGGAACCACTCACCAGTCTCTTCATGTCCCCCTTTCCTCAGCCCTAAAAGGGAATAAAGGCACTATATCACAGCTCGACTTTTGAGGATTAAACGAGCATGAAAGCACTTTGTAAGCTATAGATGACTATAGAAGCATAAAATGCCAATTTTTCAGGTTATATGAGGCTAATGCCTGATTTCCTGCAGGACACAAAATGCTGGGGAGGTGGGGTGCTTTGTATCTAGAAACAGAGAAAGTAGCCTGCTTTGTAGATATCTGTTTAGATATGTCTCAGCACCCAGGAAACTTGTCATTCTTAGAGCAACCTGCTTTTGTTCATCCTCACAAAGAACAGAATGGGAGGAAATTGTCAGTTGTTCATTTATTCATTCCTTCAGGGAACATTTATTAACCACTGAAATGTAACAGGCATGACACTGAGCTAAGTGATAGGAATACAGAAATGAATATCAAGTTA
The DNA here is from genome assembly GCF_037043125.1 of Eumetopias jubatus. NCBI lineage: Eukaryota > Metazoa > Chordata > Mammalia > Carnivora > Otariidae > Eumetopias > Eumetopias jubatus. Next base: position 94,908,836 of record NW_028274819.1, read on the forward strand.
TATGTATAAACATTTAGAAAAAAGTCTAGAAGGATATCCAAAAGGCAGGTTCCTCCCTCCCTCCCTCATTTCCTCCTTCCCTCCCTTCGTTCCTTCCTTCCTTCCTTCCTTTCTTCCTTACTTCCTTCAAGTAAAAGTAATTTCACAGAACTCTAAGTCCTGTGTCGAAGTAACTCAGATGTGGTCAGTTGTGGCTCAGTGGTGTCTGCTCAGTCACCCTCAGGCAGCTCCTGTAGCAGAGCCAAGACAAACACAAAATCATGACATTGACCCACAGAAACAGCCCAGCTTTGTCTTCCTATGGGACCCTTTTTATCTCTGAGGAAACTTTTCCAAATAGATTGAAGAATCCCCTTCATTTCTCTTTTGTCTGAATTGGGTCACATGTCCATTCTAAATCACTGGTAAAAAGAACAGTCTCACCAGTTTAGACCAACGGTTCTCAAAGTGTGTTCAGGGACCCCTGTGGGACCCCAGGCCCTATCAGGTCTATGAGGTCCAAACTATGTTCATGATAACGTTAAGATTCTTTTTGCCTTTTTTATTCTCACTCTCTCACAAATGTACAAAGAGTACAAAACATTTACAGATATGAAACTATCACTTTTTGAGTTTGGGCATAGTAGCAAATCAGAATATCAACAATTATCTAAAAAGGGTATTAAAATACTTTTCCTTTTTCTAACCATCTATCTGTGAGACCACATTGTCTTCATATATTATTTAACCAAAATAAGATATCACAACAGATTGAATGCAAAAGCAGATATGAAAGGCCAGCTGTCTTTTAATCCAGACAATAAAAAGATTTGCAAAAATGTAAAACAATGGGGGGACCTGGCTGGCTCAGTCGGTAGAGCACATGACTCTTAATCTCAGCGCCGTGAGTTCAAGCCCCACATTGGGTGGGGAGCCTATTTAAAATAAAATAAGTTAAAAAAAAAATGTGAAACAGGGTCGCGTGGGTGGCTCAGTCATTAAGCGTCTGCCTTCAGCTCAGGTCATGGCCCCAGGGTCCTGGGATCGAGCCCCACATCGGGCTCCCTGCTCCGAGGGAAGCCTGCTTCTCCCTCTCCCACTCCCCCTGCTTGTGTTCCCTCTCTCGCTGTGTCTCTCTCTGTCAAATAAATAAAATCTTAAAAAAAAATGTGAAACAATGCCACTCTCACCAAATAATTTTAGTTTGGGGAAATGTATTTGTTATTTTGTCATAGAAAATGTTCTGTGTTAACCTGTGACAGATTTATTATTGTTATTTTTGAAGGAACTAATAGATATTTTGAAAATTTGTTGTAACATCAAATACTGTAAATATTAGTAAATGTAACCTACAAAAACTAAAGCTCTTTGGGGTTTTCAACAATCTTCAGGTATAATGTGGTCCAAAAAGTTTGGGAATCCCTACTTAACCAACTCTGGATGTCATTGCGTTGCATATGGGGTGAGGTAGACCCTAAGCTTTGCTAGGAAGGAAGATGTAGGAAAATGGCAGTTGGCGAAGTACCCACAATGCCTATGGCAAATGTTTCTTAGTTCCGTGGTTATCAGCTATTGTTAGTTTCTTCTTTAATTTTCCTTATATATTGCATGAACTTTTTTTTTTTGGTCTGAACTTTTAAGTGAGAAAATTCTGCTTTTATGAGAAGAAAAAAAATCAATAAACCAGTTTTTACTTTAGAATAAATAAGTAAAGACAAGCATGAGTAAGATCCCCATGTACAGAAGCAGAGAAGCCAAGCACTGAGGATGAGCCAAATGCAAGTTGTGACTTCCACTTCCTAAAGCTTGGGTGTGAAGAGAAGGGGAGGGAGTGGTGAGGTTGGGTCCAGGAAGGGTGGGCTTCTTGTACATCAGAGACACAGAGGCATAAGCTAGCTGAGGGAAGGATTCAGGGGAGGAGAAGCAGTAGAAAGTACAGGAGAGGCAGAGAGAAGGGATGGAACAATATGGGGGAAGGGGCTGCAGGGGAGCAGAGGGGGAGGCATGAGCTTTGGACAAGAGAAGGAAGTCTTCTCCCAGATGGGTAAAAAGGGCCAAATACCAATCCAGTAGGCATGAAACAGCACCCATTTGTCATTCAGAGAATTGAGATAATGCCTTGATACTCCATGCTGTTGATTCATCTCAATCTTTTCAACTCTCACTTCTCAAGTAGCATGGGGTTTGGAGCTATTCAAACAATACTAACTCAAAAAAGGGGAAGAAAGTAATAACTGATGTTGGATCTTCCAGTAGATCTGAAGCAATAAAAAATAACTGTTTATCATGTATTCGAAGGAAATAAAAATGCAATAGATGTATTTGATACAAGGTTCAGCTAACTAAGGCTGCAGGACAAATCCTGCCCCATACCTATTTTTGTTGAGTCTGACAGTTAAGAATGGTTTTTATATTTTTAAATGATTGAAAAAAATCAAATGGAGACTATTTCATGACATGAAAGTTGCATGAAATTCAAATTTCAGTGTCCATGGACAAAATTTCACTGGAACACCTACATATATACAAACAAATTCAATAAGAACATGCAGGTATGATCAAAAGTAAACTACTCACAGCTTATAGAATATTTATTAATATTATGATCTATTATGATAGATTTATTATACTATGATCTATTAAAGTAGGTTTATTATAATATAATCTATATTAATATTCTAATCTCCCATCTGGGAGGGCTTCCAAGAGAAAGTGCTTATCCATTTAGAAGAAGATAAGGGCAGTAGTTTGGCAGGAAATGGGAAGGTCAAACTATGGCAAGGTATCTGTTAAATGCCACCCCCCACCCCCTGTGCCAGGGATGCTGGATGCTGTAGGACAGAGGTCCTAGGAGTGGTGTGGCTTGCGGGTTACAGAGAGCGGAATCCCAGACCATTTCCCCTTGGGCCACTGTTGTCCCCACAGGCACCTTCAGCTGAGGCAGTGCCTCCGCCATCACCCCATTGTCTGAGTGTGTAAGGGGTGGTGGTAAGAAGGAAGACAGGTGAAAAATGGGGTCCTGGACCTTGCCTGAGAACACCAAAATCTACCCGGGGAGCTGAGATTTAGTCACTGCAAAAAAAAATGAGAGAAAGCTCACAGGCTATCTAGCTTGGTACAGATTGTATAAACAGTTCCAGACTCACCACAGCCCCACTTATGACTTTCTGACTCTGCAGTGATACAAAAGCGATCCTCATCCAGTAGAAACTGTACTTGGCATTTTGAATTTTGCTCTTCTCCCAGGCTGGTAATGTGTGTCGGATACTCTGTTGTGATGCTGGGCATCTGGAGGGGCTGCCGGCCTTAGTTACCCGAGATCAGAGGGTCAACTATTGATACCCTGACAACACTCTGTACCCACACAACCATGCTGTTTCTCACTTCCGGTGCAGTATCCAATCAGTTACATGAGATATTCAACACTTTATTATAAATTAGGCTTCGTGTGAGATGGTTTTGCGCAACCGTAGGCTAATGTAGGTATGCTGAGCACTTAAAGGGTGGACCAGGATGTTGGGTAAGATTAAGTGTATTAAATTCATTTTCAATATTTTCAACGTACAGTGGGTTTATTGGGGTATATATAACCCCATCCGAAGTCGAGGACCACCTGTCTATGCGATGGCATGGCCTGGGTTCATTATGATGAATCTTAGCAGAGGACCCGGAACCTAGTATGTGCTTAGAGTATAACTGAATGTTCTGCCAGAATGGTTTCCCAAAGTGAATGAGGGAAACGTGTGAACAGACATCTTATTTTTTGGTCTTGCTTAACATTGTTCAGAAATCCCAGCCACCGTGAGGTCCAAACCCACTTTCCACAAATTGGTTTTTTTTCTTTCCTTCTTCTGTTGTTACCTCCTTCTCTACTCAGCACTCCTTCCCAATCTGTCTCCCCTTCCTGCCCTCTTTCCCACCTGCTTCCTTCCTCCTTCTTTTCTGGTCATTTCTCTCCTCCTATCTTCCTGTTTTGTTTTCCTTCTTTCACCATAGCAATGAAATATGAAATGTTCAATTTGCAACAGGAGATCACCACTAAATAAAAAGACAACTCTCCCTGGCTTGAGAAACAACTTTAATAATCTCTAATGTCTAGTTGTTTTCAATCCTACTATTTTATATGGGCATAATTTTACATAGCTGCGATCATAAAGTCTATCAAAGCCATGTTTGCTGAGGGCAGAAATTAAAGATGTATGTGAGCTCTTCTCAGTTTTAATAGCCCACTGTTCACTAACCCAGAGTCAGAGCTGCAATAAACAGTCAGACATGTTCCTTGCAATTGGATGTCAGTGAGCTCTAAAATGGGAGAAAAAAAAGGAAGCAAAAAAAATCATCCACTTTCCAATAGCAATGCTACAGGGTAGGAGCACTCTCAGGAGCCCCTTATCCTCCCCACACAGAACCAACCTGCCAAATTCAGGGTCCCCATAGCTGGATTAAGACCCTCATTCTCTCCTCCCCTCCTCATCCAATAACATGCTAGAAAATGAGCCTGTTTATTTCAAAATATGGGCTGCTTTATATATCTATAAGCTATCATTTTGCATAAATGCCAGTTTGGGAACCTGGAATCAGCTGCTTGCAAAATCACTTAGCTCAACTTTGATATTCTTTAGAGAAAAGTTATCTGCTTAGCCAGCCAGCCCTTTAATTGGATGCCAACCTTTGGGGCTACGAGGTTAAGAAACAAAAATCAACTGCTAGTGAACCAGGAAGCAGTTGCATTGTATCTTCAATGAAGAATCAGCCTGGGCCTGGGGATTTTCTCATTGAATTTTCATAATAACTCTGTGGTACAGGTAATATAATTATCCCGTTTTACAGAGGAGGGAACTGAGGCTCAGTCTCATGTCAGAATTACACATGGTGTTAATGGTGAAGTCAGATCCCGGATCCTGAGTCCTGCCTCGTCAGTTTAACTCTAGAGTTTGTATTTCAAACCCTCACATCATGCTGCTTCCTCATACCTTGCTAGGGGCCATGTCCTCTGGGAAACCTGACAACCAGGAGACATTAAAATTTCCTCTTGTCTCCTCCTCCTCGAGCATCCCAAACAAACTTCAGTAGAGCCCTCATCATGGCACTTACCTCTTGTCTCTCACCTGGACTGTGAGCTCTTCAAGTACAGAAAATATGCCATTTTAATGTTTGTAACCCCGACCCCTAGCTCAAGCTTCTTCCTCAGTAGATGTTATAGGCCGAATGGATGGTCCATGAGACACATCCCTCGTGACCGTGAGGGATCATACCATGAAGTGTGAGTTCTGACTGGTGCCCACTTGTATTCTCAACCAATATCCAAAACCCACCTTTTAAAGTCATTCCTTCTTTCCACCTCTTTGTCAGACCTTGGCACTCTTTTTCCTAATTGCAACCTCTTATACAGGTACCATTTTCCCCCTTCAGCCAACACATAAAATGTATGTATTTTCCACTTTGGTTTAAGGTGTTTATCTCGGAGACCATGAGCTCTTTTCATTGTTATTCATATTTGTTTGTTAGAGACTATACATTCTAAATTTTTTTTTTTAACAGAAGGGATTTGGTAATAAATCTTGGCAGAGGACCTGGAACCTAGTAGGTGCTTAGTAAACGAACAAACATAATTATCCTGGAACATCGTTCTTTTTTTTTTTTAAGATTTATTTATTTATTTTAGAGAGAGAGCATGCGAGCAAGGGGAGGGGCAGAGGGAGAGAGAGAAAGAATCCTTGAGCAGACTCCCCACCGAGCGTGAAGCCCAACATGGAGCTTGATCCCAGGACCCTGAGATCATGACCTGAGCCAAAATCAAGAGTTGATGCTTAACCGACTGAGCCACCCAGACACCCCTGGAACATCTTTCAACCTAGCACCACACACAATCCGACATTCTGTCGGGATCTGTGCATTCATTCATTCATTCATTCAGTAAATAAATAAATGGTTATTACATTCAAAGTCACATGTTACAGACTGAGAATTCAAAGATGAAACAAACAGGAGCTTAGCCTTCAGAAAACAGGTCTACAAGGAGAAAGAAGGAATGTTCCACCAAAAAGAAATAGAGAATGTGCTCTGACCATTTCCAGCTGAACAGATAGAGAAGACTTCATAGAGAAAAAGGACTTTGCACAAGGCCTTGAGGATGAGTAACATTCAGAAATTTGGCAAAGAAAGAGACAGAAGGGCATTCCAGATGGAGCAAAGAATTTGAGCAAGAGCAGAGAAGTGGGAAAGCCTGGGGCATGTACTTGGAACAGAGCAAAGTTCATTTGCTGGGGCATGGAGTAGAAGAAGAGGCAGGATGAGGAACGGAGATGGAAACGTTTGTGGATGCTGGATGAAAAAGCAATCCTAATGAGGACATCAAACCTTGGAAGAGATCCCCTACTTCAAAGAGCTCATCAGTGCCATTTCTCTACCAACCAGTGAAGGCCTTGTGTGACCTTTGACCCCATGGTGTTGGCCACTGTCCACTGTGTGATAGAGTCTCCTCCTAGCAGATACTTCTCCCTTTTAGCAGATTTTCACTTTTGGAATTATCACCCACATCATAATCACATTTATAAATGCTTTGGCCCTTCTAGAGCTTGGCACATGCAAGAATCTCAATAGTCGGCACATTATTAGGAGCTCCCATAGCATGTTGGGAGGACACTGCCCCTACGTCCTCCCTCCCACCCCACTCCTTCTCCACCACCCACCTCATTACAAGACAGATTCCAGTTTCAATTACCACTAAAATGGTCACTACCCAGGGTCTGTTGTGCAGGGCACAGTGCTGGTTGCTACACATAAGTCACATTCTCTGCGAGCTTGAGTAGATGGTTTTGCCTCCCTATGCCTTAGGTCCCTCATCTGCAGGATGGTGGTGGAGGGGAGGGGAGGTTGGTATCACCTGCCTTGCCAGAATATTGGGAAGATGGACAAGGTAATATATATACAACGCTTAACACAGTTCCTGGTCTATAAGGGTGCTCAATACATGGTAACTATATACTGCGGAAGTTTAAAAGGTGTATGTATTTATTGTATGTATGTATTTACATATATGTATATCCACATACAGACATATGGAGATGCAGTGATTTTTCACAGTATCTGAAGAGATAGGGAGGGCACTTTCCTAAAGGAATGAATCCCATAGGATAGTTGAAGCATTTGTTCAAGGTCAAGAATAAATCGATGGGGGAGTGCCTGGCTGGCTCAGTCAGTAGAACATGCAACTCTTGATCTTGGGATCATGAGGTTAAGCTCCACCTTTGGCATAGACATTACTTTAAAAAAATTAATTAAAATAAATTGATGGCTTGGGTTAGAACCCAAGGCTCCCTTTTCCTTGGACCAGATTCTTTCCAGCACAGCGTGAGGCCCAAGTGCATTTCAAGAGCACCTGTGTATAAGAACAAATAAGAATCAGGAAATGAGCTGAAAGCATCTATGAGCAGAGAAGGCAGGGGAAGGAAACTGTCAGCTCTCCTTCAGGCTGCTACTTCTTGATGAAGTAGGTCCCGTTGTTAAGCACCCCAACATAGAGGCCACTTCATAAGCTATCGATCATATTCTTCTTCCCTCCTCTGGGCTTTCTTTAAATTCTTGGTAAGTTTCCTTCAGAGACAGAAGCCACAAATTGAGTTTGCTCTTTCCAATAAAGGACTGACCCAGCCGAGGTCAGAGCCTCTGAGCCTTGCAGTCTTTGTGCCCTGGCACCCACACCTCCTGGGCTCTCCTCATGTATCTTCGGGGCGCCCCGAAGAGCATCGTGCATCCAGTTTTAAGGACCAACGTCCGCACGTCCAGGCACACAGGACTGGGGGGAGGGCAGGGCGAGCAACGAGGACAGAGGACGGGCCAGCAGGCAGCCAAGGAGGAAATGGGCCAACGGGCTGATGCCCTGGAGCTGCCAGGAAGACTCAGAGGCCCACGCCCAAGGTGTGTCTGAAAGGCAGCAAGAGCGGGGTGCCCATGATCCAGGCCAACGGCGCTGCTGATCGACACGGCTCCAGCTGTCTTTCTTCCTTCTTCAGATTCTAACGTTTTGATCAAGAAGAGTGTAAACGGAAAGGCGTGAGTTGGATGTCTCAGAGCACGGGTGCAAATAAACCCAGAAAACGAAGAGAGCCAGAAATCCTCCGCTAGGGCTAGCCGGCGAGCTCAGGTGATGGCGATTAGAGCTCCGGGAGGGGGCAGTGGCCGCCGGCGGGGGGCGTGGTTTCTCTGCCCAGACAGCTGACCCACAGGTGTCCCCCCACCCCCACCTCGTGGGCTCCTGTCCCCCTCCCCCACAGCACTGGGGTGCAAGAAACCGTCAAGAACCCCAAACTCCATATCCAGGAGCTAACAAGATTCAAGCTGAAGAAAATCAGCCCACCGGCTTAAGGGAGTTTTCCTTGAGCTTTTAATAATAGACCGTTTTTTGCTTTGCTTTGCTTTGCTTTGCTAGACTTTTAACAAAGAATAAGTTGTCAGAGAAAGGGACGGGCAAAGTTACCTTGAGACCCTGTATCCAATTGTGCTCCCTGATGCTGCGATGTGAACCCCAGATTCTCAAGAGTCCTTGAAAAAAAAAAAAACAACAAACCAGGGAGTCAGACCACCCTTGTGTTTTCTCCTGCTGGTACCCACCAGAGAAGCAGGCCGCAAAGGGGCCCCTCAGCCCCACAAGTAACCCCGCCTCCGCCTCGGCCTCCAGGGCGAGAAAAAGCCAGAGACCCAAATTAAAGTGTTACCTTGCTGGCAAAAGGAGTGTGAAGAACTGCTGTGGCCTTTTCTAGCAAATCCAATGAGCTCATGTGTTTTCATTGGAAGGTGTTAAATATTACCAGCGAGAGGGCATTCTGTGGGTATTGAGGTCGAACGTTAGGATTTCTTTTACCCCTTTAGAATTTGAGCCTAGGTCCAGGCATGTTACATTGAGATCATAAAACTGGCACAGCGAACTTTCTGGAAACTTTACATAGTAATCACTATTATTGTTTAAAAAAAAAAAAACCCCACAAACCCGTCTGATCTCAGAGAGAGCTGCATTAATCTCTTTCTGTCCCCCTGAAATAATCCCTGTGTGAAACTTCCATGGAGCATCAGTAATGTGCAGTGGCTTTTCTCTCCCCACTTCCTTACACCCCACTTGCTGTTCAGTGGAGGCCGGATCCATGACTGGTTGCAGATTAACTGACTGGCCTGGTCACTCCCCAGAGAATCATTATTATCTCAGAATTTTAAGACAAAGGGAAAGTCATCACTTTTGAGCTTCCTTACCCAGGCAGGTCTCCACAGGCCATTTGGAAACCCTCAGCCTAGCACTAAAAGATGATTTTCAAAGAAGCCAAACTGGAAGAACCAGAGTAGGTGGGTGGTTGCGCCGGGGGGTGGTGGTGGTGGGGGAATGGGGAGATGTTGGTCAAAGGGTGCAAACTCCCAGCTATAAGCTGCAGAAGATCTGGAGATCTGCTGCACAGCATGGTGACTGTAATTAATAACAGTGCATTATGTACTTGAAAGTTGCTTAGAGAATAAATCTTAAATGTTGCCACCACACACACACACACACACACACACACACACACACACATCATAATTTCTGAGGGGACAGAGGTGTTAACTAACCTTACTGTGGCAATCATTTTGTAATATATACATGTATCTAATCATCACATTGTACACCTTAAACATAACATATTGTTATATGTCAATAATATCTCAATAAAGCTAGAAAAAAGCGAACAAAGAAATAAAGACCAGAATTGAAACAAAGCCTAAGTAAATGATAATTCCTAGGGTTTCTTCCAAGAGGTGCTCAGTGTAGAGAAATCACTTTATTTTTTTAAAGGTTTTATTTATTTATCTGACACACAGAGAGCGCACAAGAAGGGGGAGCAGCAGAGGAGAGGGAGAAGGAGGCTCCCCGCTGAGCAGGAGCCCAACCCTGGGGGCTCGATCCTAGGACCCTGGGATCATGACCTGAGCCGAAGGCAAATGCCTAACTGACTGAGCCTACCCAGGCCTCTGAGAAATCACTTTAAATTGTAGTTAAAATACACAAAGCAGAATGATTCAAGGGGAACCCATGGTTTCTAGTAAAATATGTTACTAAGCACAGGGGCATTTTACCTGGGAAGTGACTGAATGCTGGAGGGTGATAGAATGTGTGTGTCTGTGTATGTGTGTGTGTTAGTAGCATGGTGGTGGTGTCAGGCGCCCAAGTGGGATATTCAATATTTTAAGCATCATTAAAAAAAAAAAGTCCCTGAGAATGAACTGGTCTGGCAAGAAATTATTAACAATCTGCTTCATCTTGGAAAGATCAATGAAGTCAACCCTCTCTGTTTCTCCTTTGGTACCACTGTCACTATACCCTAAGAAGCCGCAGCCCCTGAGAAGGCACTTGAAGGGTCACTCAGGCACCCATCTATTACTTCAACTCTGTGAGGCATTAGGGTTAAGGAAGTTCAGTCATCTGGCTCAAGCACATGTATATGCAGATGTCAGTAACCTTCATATACACAAGTAACAAACAAGATAAAATGAAAGAAAAGACCTGTTTTATAACAATTTTTAAAAACATAGCAATACCTGTAAATAAACTTAAGAACTATGCAAGACGAATAAAACTTTAAAATACTGAAACTAAACTGAATGGAAAACCTGACTCAATGTAGAGGCGTACCATGTTCTTTTTTTTCCTTGCTTAGCATCTTTTATTTATTTATTTAGTTTTGAGTGTCAGGGGTACAGTTTAGTGATGCATCAGTTGCATATAACACCCAGTGCTCATTCCACCAAGTGCCCTCCTTAATGCCCAACCCCCCACCCACCTCCCCCCCGCAACCCTCAGTTTGCTTCCTAGAGTTAAGAGTGTCTTATGGTTTGCCTCCCTCTCTGTTTTCATCGTATTTTATTCTTCCTTCCCTTCCCCTATGATCCTCGATTTTGTTTCTTTTTTTTCTTTTTAAGATTTTATTTATTTTTTTGACAGAGAGAGACAGTGAAAGCAGGAACACAAGCAAGGGGAGAGGGAGAGGGAGAAGCAGGCTTCCTGCCAAGCAGGGAGCCTGATGCGGGGCTCGATCCCAGGACCCTGGGATCATGACCTGAGCCGAAGGCAGACGCTTAACGACTGAGCCACCCAGGTGCCCTGCTCGATTTTGTTTCTTAAATTCCATATATGAGTGAAATCATATGGTATTTGTCTTTCTCTGACTGACTTATTTCGCTTACTATAATACCCTCTAGTTCCATTCATGTCATTGTAAATGGCAAGGTTTCATACTTTCTGATGGCTGAGTAGTATTCCATTGTGTATATACACTACATCTTCTTTATCCATTCATCTGTCAATGGACATCTGGGCTCTTTCCATATTTGGGCTATTGTGGACATTACTGCTATAAACATTGGGATACAGGTGCCCCTTCAAATCACTATGTTTGTATTCTTTGGATAAATACCTAGTAGTGCAATTGCTGGATCACAGGTAACTTTATTTTTACCTTTTTGAGGAACCTCCATACTGTTTTCCAGAGTGGCTGTACCAGTTTGCATTCCCACCAACAGTATAAGAGGGTTCACCTTTCTCCACATCCTCGCCAACATCTGTTGTTTCCTGAGTTGTTAATTTTAGCCATTCTGACAGGTGTGAGGTGGTATCTCATTGTGGTTTTGATTTGTATTTCCCTGATGAGGCTTACCATGTTCTTTGATAGCTAGACAAGAGAGCATTATTAAACAACCAGTTCCCCACCCCCCCATATCTGTAAATTTAATGCACTCTCAATGAAATACCAAGATTTTTTAAACAAACTGACTCTAGAGCTGATGTGGGGAAAGAAACATGCAGGAATATCCTGGAAATGTTTAAAAGAAATGTAATGAGGAAAGTAAAATACAAGCCTTAGCAGATATTAAGTACATTCTGAAGCTACATTAACATAAATCATGCAGTACTCATACAGTGAATAGACAGATCATGGACTACACGAGGAAATAAAAACCACAAATACATAAGACAAACTGGTGTATAAAGCTGGGATCTTGGGGCGCCTGGGTGGCTCAAGTCATTAAGCACCTGCCTTCAACTCAGGTCATGATCCCAGGGTCCTGGGATCGAGCCCCGCATCGGGCTCCCTGCTCAGTGGGAAGCCTGCTTCTCCCTCTCCTGCTCCCCCTGCTTGTGTTCCTGCTCTCGTTGTCTCTCTCTGTCAAATAAATAAATAAAATCTTTAAAATAAATAAATAAAGCTGGGATCTCTAATGAGTGGATTATTTAATGATTATTTGATAGATGGCTTAGGTACAATAAGGTAACCATTTGGAGAAGAAATAAAGCTGGAATCATACTTTACATCTAATATCAGAGTGAATTCCCAATGAATCGAAGATTTACATGTGAAACATAGGACCATAAAGGTACAAAAAGAAATCTAGGAGAGTTCTTTTGTAATCTCAATTGGGAAAGACATTTCTAAATGTGACACAAAGCTAGAAGCCATAGAATAAAATATTGACAAACCCAATAATATCAAATAAAAAGTCCACATAGTGAAAATCATCATGAACAGAGTTTTTAAAAAAAGCAATCTAGGGGAAAACAATATTTGCAACTTGTGTGTTAGATTAATGAACCAATAGAAAAATTGGGCAGTTTCCCCAAAAGAAATACATGACCAAAATGTTTTCTCGTTATTAATAAAAAAAACAAGTGAAAATTACAATGAGATAATATGCCCCTTTTCAAAGTCCAAAAATTTCACAACACACTGCTATAGTGTCGGCAAGGGCTCCCATATATTGCTGGCAGGAGTAGAAACTGATACAACCTTTATGCAGAGTAATTCCTCAAAAATTAAAATTTATATGTCCTTTGACCAACCAATTTCACTTCTGGGAATTTATAGGTGTACAAAATGATATACGTACACAGTTATTTAGTGCATCGTTCCCTGTTCTTTCAAACAATTGGAAACAACCTAGATATCTATTAATAAGAGAATGGTAAAATAAATGATCATAAATTTATCCAGCAGAATAATATATAGCCATAAACAATAATGAGGGAGCTCTTTAAAAAAATTTTTTTTAAAGATTTTATTTGAGAGAGAGCGAGAGTGAGAGAGAGCACGAGTTGGGTGAAAGGCAGAGGGAGAAGCAGACTCCCTCCTTAGCAGGGAGCCTGATGCAGGGCTCGATCCTGGGACACCAGGATCATGACCTAAGCTGGAGGCAGATGCTTAACCAACTGAGCCACCCAGGTGCTCTGAGGGAGCTCTTTATGCACTAAAATTGGATAATCTTCAGGATATACCATTAGATGAAAAAAGCAAGTACAGGAATTGTGTAGCACATTCTGCCACTTACTGAAAAAATGAGCAAAAAGAATATATAAACGCATTTGGCAATATACTTAGAAAATAACACTGGATGTTAAGGAGGTTGTCTTTGGGGAGGAAAAATGGGCGTGGATGGTGGTGGGAGGCTAAATCTTTACCATACACCTTTTTGAACTTTTTAAATTTGAACCAAGTGAATATATCGTCTATTTTAAAAAATGCCAAATACATGGGGCGCCTGGGTGGCTCAGTTGGTTGGGCGACTGCCTTCGGCTCAGGTCATGATCCTGGAGTCCCGGGATCAAGTCCCGCATCGGGCTCCCTGCTCCGCGGGGAGTCTGCTTCTCCCTCTGACCCTCTTCCCTCTCGTGCTCTCTCTCTCTCATTCTCTCTCTCTCATATGGATAAATAAAATCTTTAAAAAAATGCCAAATACAAGTTTAAAAGATTTGACAGGATAGAAAGAGCAACATGACAAATTAACGGACGTGCCTAAAATGCATAAACATCAATGTACAAGAAGAACTCGGTGTGCTCTGAGCAGAGTGACTTCGGTTGTGTGATGTTATGGAAAGAGCTTGGAATAGGGAGTTGTCAAAGCGTAATTTCCTAAAACACTAAAAAAACAGGATTCTCTTACAAAATAGAATGAAACTTGTCAACGATTTTATCTAAATGATTAACCCACAAGGGCATCAGAGAGATGGAAGCACTGATTTCAAGAGCAGCTGAGGAAGTGGTAGAACCCGCAGGGACAGGCACACCAAAATAAGTCTTTTTAAAATAAGAGACAAATCTAATTCATGTTCTCCTGGGGAATAAAAGCATCTTTTCTGAAGGACAGAAATAATTTGTATCTCTACAAATAGATACATGTCAGGGGCGCCTGGGTGGCTCAGTTGGTTGGGTGTCTGCCTTTGGCTCAGGTCATGATCCCAGGATCCTGGGATTGAGCCCAACGTCGGGCTCCCTGCTCAGCCGGAAGCCTGTTTCTCCCTCTCCCTCTGCTGCTCTCCCAGCTTGTGCTCTCTCTCTCTAACAAATAAATAAATAAAATCTTTAAAAAAAATAATAGATACATGTAGGACCCATACCTACCAATTAACATGTAACTTCACAGAGTCTGAGCCCTGAATTCATTGTAAATAACAAAATCAAACATCAGTTTCTTCTCCTAGAGACAGACCTAGGAGTTTATTCTCCTAGAGACGGACTAATTTGCTGGGCCCAGTGCAAATGAGAATTCAGGGCCCCTTGTTCAAAAATTATGAAGAATTTCAAGACAGCAACAGTCGAGCATTAAACTGAGTTAGTGGGCTCTCTTAAGTGCAGAGTTGTGGGTGACTGCACAGATTGCAACCCATGAAGCTAATCTTGCCAGGAGAACTAGATAAACCCCCGGAGAGCTTTCAAATAATGCCCCATGATGACACGAGAGGACACGCAGTCACCCTCTTGCTTTACTTTGGGTCATTTTTCATTACAGAGTGGAAAGAACCCCTTCATTGTTATGTGATCTTGGGCAAGTTAACTTAATGTCTGTAAAGCTCCCTTACCTCGCTGGTAGATGAGGATTAAAAATAATCCTTGCCAGAGGGCTGGGGGGAATGATGAAATGGGTGAAAGGATCAAAAAGTACAAACTTCTGGGGATGTAATATACAGCATGGTGACCGTAGCTAGTAATCCTGTGTTGTATATTTGAAAGGTGCCAAGAGAGTAGATCTTCCAAATTCTCATCACAAAGAAAAGAATTTGTAACTATGTGTGACAACGAATGTTACCTAGACCTCTTGTGGTGATCAATTCCCAGTATATACATATATCGAATCATTATGTTGTACACTTGAAACTAATATATATGTCCATTATATCTCAATTTAAAAATTTCTAGTAGTCACATTAAATGAGATAAAAAAGTGAAATTACTAATACATTTTATTTAACCCAACATATTAAAATATAATTATGATATGTAAGCAATATTAAAAATTATTAATAAAAAAAGCCTTGCCCTATCTACTTCTTAGGGTTGTAATGATTTCTAAATAAGACACGCATCTGACAGTTGGATACACTGTAAAGTCCTATACAAGACTATGCAAATATTTAATATCAGAGTGGAGTTTTGGCAGTCAGCCTGGCAATTCCTTCTGATTCTCTTTCTCATTTTCTTTCTTTCTTTTTTTTAATTTTGATTGATTGATTGATTGATTGAAGTATAGTCGGCTCACAAGGTTACCTTAGTTTCAAGTGTATGACACCGTGATTCAACAAGTCTGTATGTTATGCTGTGCTCATAAGACAGATGGAAGATAGCTTCCATCTGTCCCCATACAATGCTATCACAATACCGTTGACTATAGTCCCTATGCTGTACCTTTCGTCCCCATGATTTATTCATTCCATAATGGATTCTCTTTTGAGAGTCAATTCTCTCAACTTAGAGAAAGCTTCCTGGATAAAATGACCTTGGATTGCATTATAAGGGGAGGAAGAGAATGGGATGTGGCTGTCAGGAAGTGGGAAGTTGTCCAGACATAAGTGACAGTTTGGACAAAGCCTTGGAGAAAGGAAAGGGTGAGCCCATCCCAGGAGACCCCCCCAAACTGCTAGCTTCACAGCCTGGCAGGAGATGAGACCCGACACCGGAAAAATCGTGGTAACTCACCTAGTTTGTGAAATATCAGGGCAGTGACTGTCAAAATTTCCCCAAAACACATCTGAAGGCAGAACAAAGAAAATAACTCTCCAAAAAGACCAGCTGGGACACTTCTCTTATTTATTTATGGGGGGGACACTTCTTTTAATTCTTGTGTTTATCTTCATAATTTCATGAACATTTTACAGGCTATTCTATCACATATCCAGGGTTATTTTAATATTAAAAACAATAATCCCCCCAACAAAAAAAAAATCTTGGGTAAAATTGAATACCCTCAAGATGTCCCATATTTATTCTGTGGTTCCCATAACCCAGAGGCTTAAGTATCCCAGTCTAAAAGACACTGTACTATTAGCCCCTTACTGTAATATTGTTCATGACATCTCGATGATCAAGGCTACTGCCCAGAAGCTTCTGCACTTGACTGACTGAGGCCCTTTCGGCACTTCAGGGACCAGAACTCCTTGGATGGCGTCCAAAAGAGGACATGCCTTCTGCAGAAGTCTCACTCGGAGGCCACAGTTACGTCCAGCCCTCTCTGCAGTCCTTTTTCTTTGCACGTACTCCCACCACCCATGAGCCTCCAGCTTTACCCCTTCCTGATCCCCAGAGGGCTAACTGGTTTAAGGGGATTTATGACTACTTGAGTTTTCCCCAAATTCTTTTGCCCCGTTTAGTTTTTCTGCTGCATAATTGGGTATGGAGGTGGAGCTATAGGGCAAGGGAGGGGTGCACCGTAGACTCAGAACTGAGCACTTTCCATGAAAGGGAAGAATAGTCTCTAAAATCTTCCAGTTGCAGACCACCCAGGCTCACTAGCTCCTACCTACTGCACTGAGCCCCTTGAACCATGCACATATTTCTGCTCTCCAGAGCCTCAGCCTCCGGAGCAGAATTATCATTTGTTTATGATTAGGACCAGGCCGCTGAATGCAGAAAGTACACTCGAAAACTCAGATGGCAGCCCTTCCAACTGATCTAACAAGAGCTTCTTGTGTATTTCCTTTTGTTAGCGTCTGTGTATGTTGCTCAGAGACTTGGTGACGATTTGAAAGAGCAAAGTTTATGACTGCCTCTGTGTCTAAAAGAGGAATTAGGGTAAACTGATGGTTCTTCCTTGATCGCTTCTTCCATCCTCAGAGCTTGTTTTTATTACCAGGGGCTGCTGGGTTGCAAAATGGGAGATCAGAGGAGCATGTAAAATATATTTCCCCATTTGCATCAAAATGGTGGAGGTTGTGGGAAAAATGAAGGAATGGCAGGTGGGGATGGCCTTTGGTGGTTGGTCCACAGCCAGGGTGTCACTGTCACTTCTCTGCAGAGGGATCCCTGGCAGGACTCTCACCTTCACCTCCCCGCAGAACTCTTGCCAATCTGAGGACCAGACTCGCGACGTGGCTCTCTTTTCCCCACTCAGAAGGAAGAGGAGGAAGAGGAGACCAGAAGCACTAGGTTCTCAGCTACAGGACCAGCCCTGCAGCAAGCAACTGAGACCCATGCTAAACAGAGATGAGAGTCATTATTTCCTGCTAGACTAACACCTGAAAACCGGAGTCTGAAGTGGAACTTAAGGACACAAATTTCCAGGCCCCATCCCAGAAGGAATGAATCAGCCTTGGGGTGGGGGAGATAGGAATACATCACATCAAAATCCCCCCCTGTGACTCTCCTGTGCGAGCAGGGGAGGGGACCCCTGAACCAGGCCAGCACTTAGTATCAAGTGGCTACACCTGCCAGTCTGACTGAGACGATTTCAGCTCTAAAAGTTTGGTTCAAGGGCACCTGGGTGGCTCAGTCGGTTAAGCGTCTGCCTTTGGGTTAGGTCATGATCCCAGGGTCCGGTCCCTGCTCAGCAGGGAGTCTGCTTCTCCCCTGCCCTTCCCTCTTCTTGTGCTCCCCCACCCCCGCACTATCTCTCAAATTAAAAAAATAAAAAGTTTGGTTCAACCTGTTGTTCCACCATGGACCCCCCCCCCCCACCGCCCCAACACACACCATAGCCCTACTGTTTGTCCTGATAATGCCGGGAGATTGCAGTACCCTTGATCACACTGTTTGCTCATTACTTTTCACTATCTGTTAGCAGTCTTGCCCCATGGGGCAGCTCAGGTCCCTCCTGGTGTAGATAACTAATAATCCACATTCAAGCTCATCCCACCAGCCAGTCCTTTCAGTTCCTCAAACTCAACATAAATGCATTCGCTGGGTCCTCCTCTCAAGCAGCTCCTTCTCTTGGCTTCTATGTTTCCTTCCGGTCTTAGGATGGTAATTCTTCCTGTCATCCTGGCTTGAAATCAACATTATGATCGATTTCTATCTATCCCTTCCCATATGCCATGCTCTTCTAATCAATCACCACACCTCGTGACTCTCGATTCACAAGCTGCCCCTCGTCATCTCCTCCTTAGGCATACCGCCTCTGCCCCAGCTCAGCTCTCTCTACCTCTCCCCTGAAATGCTGAATGCCTTGAAGGTGAACTTTGCATCCCCAGTTGGTCCCAAGGCACTCCACCCACCTCCTTCAACCATTTCCCATCCCACCACCTCCCTTTAAGGGGTTTACAAGTAAATCTGACCCATCTTTGTAAAGTCTGTTACTCCCAGATCAAAAACACTTAACAGTTTCCTGTACCTACTATAAAAACCCTAGACATTTTTTCTATGACTTGGCCCAATGCCACCCTATTGGGCTACCTTCACCCACAAGTTTCTTAAGCTCCCAAACTGTTAGCACTTGGCAGATCCCTCAAAATTGCTCCCATTTCTCCTCCTCTGAGCCTCTACCCTTGCCATGTCTTTCCTACTCCTGTATTGAAATGTTATCCATCCTTCAGGGCCCCAGCTCAAAAGTTACCTTCTTCATGAAGTCTTCCATGATCACTCTAGCCCCATGTGACTTCATGCTCCCCAAGATGAGTATACTTTTCTTATGACATTTTTTTCATGCACTGTTCTTACTGACATTATTTGGTTGTATGCCATAGCTGTCTTCCTAGACCATTTGTTTCTTTAGGGTATGTTTCTTTACTCTTCTTAATATCCCCCATTGTGTCTAACCTAATGCATTGCACAAGAAGCAGCTCAAAAACTAAGTGTTGGGGTACCTGGGTGGCTCAGGTGGTTAGGTGTCTGCCTTCGACTCTGGTCATGTTCCCAGAGTCCTGGGATCGAGCCCCACATCGCGCTCCCTGTTTCTGGGAAGCTGCTTCTCCCTCTCTCGCTCCCCCTGCTTGTGCTCTCTCTCTGTCAAATAAAGAAATAAAATCTTAAAAAAAACCAAACACCCCAAAAAAACAAAACAAAAAAACAACTAAGTGTTGACAGACTGAATAAAGGTAGAAATTAATAATGGATTGTGTTGGGCCGAGGAAGGCTGATCGTTGGTACACTCATTATTAAATATTCAATATTCAATATTGGAATATTTCCATTCTGGTAGTGCATCTTCTGCACTACTTCATGCTGGTAAGTGTCAGCAGCTACTGCTCTAGATTCCTAGTAGCCCCCAGCTTCCCTGAATCCTCCTCTGAGAGCCCTGAACAACTTGCATGATCCAGCACCTACAGAGGTAATGCTTAACACAGCAGAAAAGTCTCCAGAATGAGTTGATGCCTCCACAGCAATTTTGAAAACCACCCACAGGGAGGAGCAACATGATAATCAAATAGGTCTAACGACATTGACATTTGGACCGGATACCGCACTTGCCTGGGCACAGAAGGAACTAGAAACAGAGATGATTTCTGCACATCTTAGAATAGGAATGTTCCAGCGCCTAGAAGTCATATTAATGTTTGTGTGATGACTAGTGAAGCGGGGTGGGTATTTCCATTAGTATTAATAACAACCAGCATTTGACAAAGCACTTTACTAATCTATTTTTCTCAAGAAGTCTTGGAAGCAACTGTTACTACCTCATTCACAAGTGGATAGATAGTAGCCGAGGGCCAGATAAATAGCAGTGTGCCCAGGTTCCTACAGTGAGAACACAGGCTGTCTGAGTTCATAGATCTTCTGCACTATTTCGTACTGCTTCTGTATCAGGCAGCAATAATATGGTGCTCCTTGATAGAAAGAAAGAGAGGAAGAAAGAAAGAGGAGAGAAAGAAAGGAAGGGAAGGAGAGAGGGGGGAGAGGGGGAGGAAGAAAGGGAGAGAAAGAGAAAGAGAAAGAGGGAAAGATGGGAGGGAGAGAAGGAAGAAGAAGGAAAGAAAAAAGAAAGAGAAAGGGGGAAAACCCAACTTATAAGCAGTAAGCAGGAACATTTTGAGGCCTTCATAGACATTTTAGAGGCCTCATACCACATTCTATTAAGCATATTAAAATATACCTAATCTTGGGGCTCCTGGGTGGCTCAGTTAGTTAAGAGTCTGATTCTTGATTTCGGCTCAGGCCATGATCTCAGGGTCATGCGATTGAGCCCTGAGTCAGGCTCTGTGCTGAGCATGGAGCCCGCTTAAGATTCTGTCTCCCTCTCCCTCTGCCCCTCCCCCTCCATCTGCTCGCTTTCTCTCTCTCTAAAAATAAAATAAAATATATCCAATATTTAACTTTTAACTGTGAAAATCTTGTGATATTTTTTATAATTTTACTTTTCAAAATTTGGCCTAACAATGATTTCTTGGCAATCAGGAATTCTGCCAATGATGAAAAACTAGCCTGTAGATTGTTCTCGAATAGGTAAAAATCTTGTGATAAGTGTAACAATGAAAGAAAATGGCATAATAACATCTTCGTAGACTTGGTGAGGTCTATTAATTTTATTTTCACATTTTTCTTTCTGCACTATGAAGCTGGTTACATGTTTTTAGATCTTCAGCATTGTTAGGTCTCCACCACCAGCCCTAGAGAGAAACAGCCCTGGTTGAAAGTGTTGGAGGAGGGTCAGCCTGCAAACCTTTTTATTTTTTTTAAGATTTTATTTATTTATTTGAGAGAGAGAATGAGAGAGAGAGAGAGAGAGAGCATGAGAGGGCGTTGGGTCAGAGGGAAAAGCAGACTCCCTGCTAAGCAAGGAGCCCGATGCGGGACTCGATCCTGGGACTCCAGGATCATGACCTGAGCTGAAGGCAGTCGCTTAACCAGCTGAGCCACCCAGGCGCCCCCAGCCTGCAAACCTAACCGGGACCCTTGAAGTACCATGGAAATGCCATGGGCCACCTCCTCCCCAAGTCGTCTACATATATCTTCATACAAGGTGCAGGCTGTTGCTTCCATGGAGGAGTTTATTTCAAATCCCAAGTGGACCTCTTCCGGAAACCCCTCCCCACTCTGGATTTGGCCAAGCCACTGGGAGATGAGCAGCAGATGGAGAGCTGAGCGACACCAGGTGGGAAGCAGTGCAGCCAGTGGGCTTGAGGCCGGCCAGCTCCCTGCCTCACCCACCCTGGGCCCAGAGAGAGAGGCACAGAGTGCTTACCAGTGAACACTGTTTACTTGGGCCACCTGAGTGCATTCCTCACCCAGGGTGCCGTCAAAGAGGATGCTAAACAGTCCTCCTTTGCTTTTGGGGTTGCTACGACAACCAGGAATTTGCAAATCAAACCGGACCTGGAGAAGAATTCTGTCCTTGGCCTGAAGAGTTAGTGGTTCCAAATGGTTCTGCTTACAGTTCCTGGTGTCCCCTTTGACACCTGCCAGATAGAAGGATCTCTAAACTGGGAATTTGGAAATGTCCCAATGAAAAGGTTATTTCCAAGCTGGCTGAAGCTGCATTAGAAGGAATGTAGGTGTGATTGAATGAACTTTTTGGCAAGAAAAGCTGGAAAATATTACAGTAGGCCCCAGAGAGAACCTCATTGTTCTCTGGAAAAATCTCTTATATTTGTTTAGCGTTCTGTGGTTTACTAACTACATGCACATAAATTATGTCATTGGATCTTCACATCTGCCTGGTGAAGTAGTCAAAATGGATATTATATTTGACCAAAGACAAGGAAAGTGAGGCTCAGTAAGAACAAGATCCAACAGCTAACAAGCAGGAGAATTGAGATTTGAATCTGGGCTTTCTTATTTGAGATTTAGCAATTTGAATTCTATAATGATCTCCAAAAGATAGACTAGATCACACCTGATCTGGACAGTTTTGGAGTAGTTTTTTTGTTTTGTTTTGTTTTGTTTTTTTAAAGGAAGTGGTATTGTAGAGGAATACTTTTTCTTATTGTGGTAAAATACATGTGACATTATATTTATCATCTTAGCCATATTTAAGTCTATAGTTCAGTGGCATTAAGTATATTTGGATTGGGACCCCTGGGTGGCTCAGTCGGTTAAGCGTCTGCCTTTGGCTCAGGTCATGATCTCAGGGTTCTGGGATGGAGCCCTCCCTACCTCGGGCTCCTTGCTCAGCAGGGAGTCTGCTTCTCCCTCTCCCTGCCGCTCCCCCTGCTTGTGCCCTTTCTCTCTGACTCTCTCTCTAATAAATAAATAAGACCACACTATGTTCTTCATATAAGTGGAATCATACAGTATTTGTCCTTTTGTCACTGGCTTATGTCACTTAGCATAATGTCCTTGAGGTTCACTCATGTTGTAGCATGTGACAGAATTTCCTTCCTTTTAAAGGCCAACTAATATTCCACTGAGTGTGTACGCCACGTTTCGTTGATGGATTCATCTGTCAGTGAACACTTGGGTCACTTGGGTTGTTTCCACCTTTTGGCTACTGTGAATGATGCTGCTATGAACATGGGTGTGCAAATACCTTTTTGGGTCCCTGCCTTCAATTCTTTTGAGACTAAATGCAGATGTGAAATCCCTGGGCCATATGGTAATTCTATGTTTAATTTATTTGAGGAATCATCGTACTGTTTTCCACAGTAGCTGCACTGTTTTATATCCCCACCTAGAGTCCACAGGGGTCTGGATCTCTCCACATCCCCATCATCACTTGTTATTTCCTGTTTTTTGTTTGTGTGTTATGTGAGCGTGTAGATGGATGATTTTTAAATACGCGGTTATCCAGGTCAGTTTTTTTCAGAGGGGTTAAAGAATGGTCCTCGGGAAACCAGGTTAGCTTCTACTTGACACGCGAGCCCTAAGCCTAGCCAGGAATCTCATGAAAGCATTCACTGGTCACCAGGGAAAGCACTTGAAATGGGCGTATCCATGACTTGCTCTTAGGTATAATGAACCAACTCAAAGCACAGAGCCTCCGCGTAGGAATTTCATGTACCTTCACTGTGCATGAGAATTCATTATGTGATGCATTTATATTGGATAAAGCACCCCCCTCCCATAACTGGAGGGTCTATGTGAGTGCACACACAGGCGAGGGGGGCATCTCCATGGATAAAGATGGAGGTGCAGAGTTCCAAGAAGGCTGATATGACCAAGGGGATAAGCAGGCTCATCTTCCAAACGACTCTAGAATCTTAAGACCTCACTTCATGTCTGTGAGCTTCCTTCTTTATTGTTTATCCACCCCAGCCTCTTCGGAGGGATGAGTTAGATTGTATCTTTAAAAGACTTTGAAGAAAGTGCTCTGTGAGTACAAGATGTAATATCTGATTATGTACAGAGTTATACTTTTTCCACCTGGCAAGAACTGTTGGATTCCCTATAATGTGGTTCAGAATAGTGGGGGAGATCAGGGCTGGTGAGTTTGGGACTGGGAACCATGTCTGATTCTCCCAACCTTGGGTGTTCAAGTTTTATCTACCTCAAATGCCACTTTCTCCATGAAGCAGTCCCTGATGACTACACAGGACAAAATAATAGTTTCCTCCTTTTAAATTTTACAGCATTTACATTGGATAAAGCACCCCCCCCTCCCATAACTGGAGGGTCTGTGTGAGTGTACACACAGGCGAGGGTGGGCATCTCCATGGATAAAGATGGAGGCGCAGAGTTCCAAGAAGGCTGATATGACCAAGGGGATCAGCAGGCTCATCTTCCAAATGACTCTAGAATCTTAAGACCTCACTTCATGTCTGTGAGCTTCCTTCTAATATTTTACAGCACTTCACTTATGTCTGTCTCAGGCCAAAGGCTACATTTTATCCTAGGTTCCTGGTTATTTAAGGCCACGTTAGGGGTACCTGGCTGGCTCAGTTGGTAGAGCATGCCAACCCTGATCTCTGGATTATGTTTGAACCCCATGTTGGGTGTAGAGATTACTTAAAAGAAAAAAAAAAAGAACACATTATACATTCCCCCTTGAAACTGGATAGCCCTTAGAGGCAAAATCCATTTCTAGCTTGCACATAGTATAAAGCAAATGTTTACCAAAAACTCCCTCGCAATCTTCTCTTACACCTGACATATTGGTCAGAACTGTGTTACATGGGCTTTCCTGGAAGTGTTTTGACTTTTTAGCCTCTTTAGCTGAGGTGTGTTGAGAATGGGGCTGGGTGACCCAGTGAACCTGTCTTTGTGCTCCACACCTCCTCAGGGAAGCCAAGGGGAGAAGCCTCACCCTGAGTCCTGCGTCTGGGTTCTGCTTCCTCTGTGGGCCCTGCTGTTTTGACCATGGGTTCACATTAAATACTCCTGGATCGACTGATGCTCTACCCCAACTGGGAAACAGGGGGCCCAGAGAAGAATGACCAACTCAAATTAGGTCACTTCAATTCCTACCGTTGACACTCTTAATAATATTTACCTCACATTCACAAAAAACTGAGGCTCAGGTTAAATAATTTGCTCGAGGTAACTCAGGAAGGCCAAGTCGGCTACAAGCCTGGTCTCCTGACGTCACTCCTCAGGCTTTGTCCACTACTCTCCACTGCCTCTCAGAGGGCTGTTTCCGGCCACAGCTGTGCTATTGCTCACCCCTGGTCCTCGGAACAGCACAGTCAGGAGAGATGCCAGACAAAGCAAGAGGCTGCGAGACAGTGATGTGTGCCATGGGCTTGTGGGTGCGTGCTCGTTGGGAAGGTGGGAGATGTTTCTCCTCGCCACCTGTCCGCTCGGCCAGGCCACCACAGACATCAGTCTTGCCACTGAACAGCTGTTCACAGCTGCAAACAGCCCTCAGCCTCTCAGCCCACAAAAATAGGAGTTCCCCAAAGGACACGGGGGGCATATTCAGGTTTCGCATATATCGTCCTCACTTTCACACTGTGGTTTTGACAGCCTCGCCCATTTCTAGAAGAAAAAGAAAGGAAAAAAGTCCCAGCTCTTCCCTGAGCCCTATCACACCTGTTCCTGCCATCAGACACCATGGGTTTTTCTGTTCTCATTCCTGACCTTTTAGGAAGAGGCTGTACAGTAATCTTCCACACTGCCGGAAAGAGAACGGGGCTGGTCGCTAGGCAACTGGCCTCAAGCTTGGCTCTGCCTCTAACTTGAGTGTGACCCTGAGATAGTGCATCCCCAGGCTGGGGCTAAGTGGGCAAAATGGGGAATTTACCAAAAGGAACTCTACGGACCCATCCAGCTTGATAGTGGACACAGCAGTGTCATGGAGGGGAGCTAATGCAGGCTTTCAGGCTGGAACACATCTTTGAGGCCTGAATGAACGAAAAGGGCATGAGAGCTCATGCGAGGTGGGGACAGCAAGTCACCATTCCCCAGCTGGAAAGATATGAATTATTTCTGTCTTCTGGTTCGGCAGTTTGCATTCTCTGCTATGTGCTTGCATGTCACAGAGGCAAACATGCTGCTGGGGTTCTCAGAAAAATCACCTAGGCCTCTGTTTGGCCGCAGAATGAAGCCAGACATGGGTCTGGTCACCCATGGGATCATAGCAGGCCTGCATGAGACAACGGTCTAGGACTCAGACTAAGGCTCTTATATCTTGCATGCCACCATCTAGCTGTGTAGCCTTAGATGAGCGGCTGTTCCTCTCTGAGCTTCTGTCCTTTCCATAAAATAAACCAGTTAGAGGGGATGCCTCCAATACTCCTTTAGAGCCAACGTTCTGAAATTTAGTGCTTTTTTTTTTTTTTTTAAGATTTTTTATTTATTTATTTGACAGAGAGAGACACAGTGAGAGAGGGAACACAAGCAGGGGGAGTGGGAGAGGGGGAAGCAGGCTTCCCGCCGAGCGGGGAGCCCGATGCGGGGCTCGATCCCAGGACCCCGGGATCATGACCTGAGCCGAAGGCAGACGCTTAACGACTGAGCCACCCAGGCGCCCTGAAATTTAGTGCTTAATCTTATTCCTCTTTCATTTGTTTCTCTATGACAGTTTGCCTTGTGGGTAATTCTGACTATTATTAACCAAAAGAAAACCTTCTGATTTTTTTAAAGGTTATTTTATTTTATTTTTTAAAAAATATTTTATGTATTTATTTGTCGGAGAGAGAGAGAGAGACCACAAGCAGGGGGAGAATACTTTTACTACCCCTTTTGTCGTGTGGTTCTAAGGAAATGCAAAACTTCACCCTTAAAGGAAAGCGGTGCTATCTTCCTGATGCTGAGAGGTAAAAGGGGCACCAGTAGAGATCCAGTTACAATGTAGGCTGGAGCCGGGGCACTTACTGTTGCATTAATTAAGGGAGAACAGAGAAGGGAGCTTTTTCTGGGCACTAATGGGGCCTGTGCTAGGTGCTTTCTCATACAGCCGCATGATCTTCCGAACAACCGCAAGAGAAATCTTACAGATGAAACAAGATAGGCTGAGATAGGTTAAGAAGCTTGCCCAAGCTGGGCACAGTGAGGAGAGCAGTGAGAATTCAAAATCTGCCTGTCTTTGGGCACCTGGCTAGCTTAGTCTGTAGAGTGTGTGACTCTTGATCTCAGGGTTACAAGTTCGAGCCCCATGTTGGGTGTAGAGATTACTTAAAAATAAAATCTTAAAAAAAAAAAAAAATCAGCCTGTCTTCCTCCGAAGTCTGAACTGCCTCTCTGAGGGTGTGACTTCAGCAGGAATTGAAAGTAAGATGTAGGAAGGATCTGGGAAACCCCAGATCTAGCTGACCTCAGGGGAAAAGAGGGCACATAGTACAAAGACTGTGACTCTAAATCCTTAGACTCAGCAGCCACATTATCCTGTGTTTCATCTTGGCTCTTGATTCTCCCACTGGCCCCCTCAAAATCCCAAAGGGGTCAAGGGACAGGCCTGTGCATCCTGCCTCCTCAGCTGGCCATACAGATCAAAGTTGGGGACTGTCCGATCATGGTGTGGGGCAGAGCAGGGTCCAGCATTCGGCACCTGTGCCCCACTCCCAGGCCCTCTGGGGGGAGAAGAGCTGCTTTCTCTACTTTTGTGAGAACTTATTCCTTAGCCTCCACCAGCTCATGGGGTTCCCCAGGCACAGCCTTAGGTCTGACCCCAGAAGCCAGCTGGGGCCTCACACTGTCCAGTCATAAAAAGAACCAGCACACTGAATAGCCAGGTCAAGAAGTATCCTTGCAAGACAGGAAAGAACATAGAAAGATAACCTTGTTTTAGTAGAAAAAGGAAATGAGACAGAAGTTGGCTCCTTACTGCAGGGAATGGAATCCTATGAACTCAACTTATTTTGTTGGAACAAACTTTTACTGAGCTTGTGCTACACTGTGGAAGGACCTTTCTTTGAAATCTCCTTTCTCCCTCAGAACAGTGTTAGGAAAAGAGGAAAGGAAGGCTTGATGAGGTCAGATGACCTGCTCAAAGCCACTAAGAACCAAAACTTTTTGCCTCCTAGCCCAGAATACAGCAATTATACCACAGCTGCCTTCTCTGCAGCTTCCTTCTCCTACAGGCTGTCCCGAGCCTGTATCTTCATCCGAGAGAACTGGGCACAGGTGAGTGGAGCTCGAAGGGACGAAAAGCTGCGTGGTCCCTGGTTCCCAGGCATCCTGTGAGAAGAGGCAGGAGCACAGATCTCCCTCTTCCTCACTGTGCTCCCCTCCCCCTCTGTTACAGGGCTTCCCCTGGGAGGACTTCCTTGACATCTCCTACACTAGGCACAGGGTCCTGCTATCAGCTCCATGAACTTGCCCGTTCAGAGTACTTCTCACTGCACTGCGGGACTGGTTCTTTGTTATCCAGCTTCCTTAACTCACCATAAGTAACTGGAGGGCAAAGACAATTTTTGCTTGTGCTCAGCACATAGTAGGTACTTAAGTAAAGATTTACTGAATTAATTTTTTTTAAGTTTTATTTCTTTATTTGAGAGGGAGAGAAGAAGTGAGCACCAGGAGGGGGAGGAGGCAGAGGGAGAGGGAGAAGCCGACTCTCCGATGAGCAGGGAACCCAACACAGGGCTCCATCCCAGGATCCAGAGATCATGATCTGAGCGGAAGGCACACACTTAACTGACTGAGCCACCCAGGTGCCCCCTGAATTACTGATTGAAAGAAAAAGTAGAAAAAATAGTTGGATGGGTGGATGGAGAGATGGATGGATGGATGGATGGAGAGATGGATGGATGGATGGATGAGTGGATGGGTAGATATATAAATGATGGTCTGCCAGCCCCTTAAAGTTATCATGTCTCAAATCTATCTTTCCCTTCCTGACAAATTAACTTACTTGACTTCCCTAGTTTGTTAGTAGTACCATCAAAAGATAGTGAGGGGGACGCCTGGGGGTCTCAGACGGTTCAGCGTCTGCCTTGGGCTCAGGCCATGATCTCAGGGTCCTGGGATCGGGCCCCCGCGTCGGGCTCCCTGCTCAGCTTCTCCCTCTCCCTCTGCAGCTCCCCCTGCTTGTGCTCTCATCTCTCTCAAATAAATAATAAATAAAACTCTTTAAAAAACAAAAGATAGTGAGGTATAAGGGCTTTCAATCTTCTGACTTTGCATCCTGCCTCAGTCACTTACTAACCATGGAACAATAAGCAATTGATTTACTCTCCCTAAACCTTAGTTTCCTCATTGTTATATGGTATTGTGAGGCTTACTGATGATGTTTCTAAGCCCTGGAATATACTAGGAGGTCAATGAACAAATGTTATTAATCTTACCATATATAATAATATATGAAATCACTTATAATTTTGTATCTTTGGTGCCTCTTTTGTTTTCCACCTCCTCTCCTACCCACGGTGACGGTCGGCTAGGACCTGTGTAATATTTCTTCCAAATATCTCCCATGTTCGTTTCACCACCCTGTCTTCTCTCCCTGTGATGCAACAGGTTCTAACCAGTTTCTCTGCTTCACATTTTTTGTTTAATGTTTCCTGGCCCCTGTGGTGGCTCTAAAATTCCTGTACAGAAGAGGTGTAGGGTGGCGCTCTTGACTCCCCATAGAGTGAGGGGAGGATAAGGCACTTGTCTTGAAGCTGCATGTGCATATCACTTTAGAAAACATTGGGGGGCGCCTGGGTGGCTCAGATGGTAAAGGCTCTGCCTTCGGCTCAGATCATGATCCCAGGGTCCTGGAATGGAGTCCTGCTTCTGGCTCCCTGCTCAGCAGGGAGTCTGCTTCTCCCTCTCCCTCTTCTCCCTCCCCGCCCCCGCCACTTGCTTGTGTTCTCTCTCTCTCAAATAAACAAATAAAATCTAAAAAAAAAAAAAAAAAAGAAGAGGTAAATATTGAGAAAATGTTAACTGTCATCCTTAAAGCCTGGGGGGAGGGAGTCTAATGGATATGAAAGGGGTGCTAAAACCCTCCACCCTTGGCCAAACATTGGGGTCACCTCTGGGCAAAAACTGCCAATTTATGTTTCCCAAAATATGGTTCTCATCAAAGTCCCCTCTGCTAAAATTTTTTCAAGGAGTCTGTAGAAGCTGCAGAGTAGTTTCCAGAATCTTCTGCCTCACATTCAGGACTCCACCATTTTTGCCTCAGGCTAACTGTTCCGGGGCATTCTTCCTCAACACCAATTTTTCATTTCATGTACTTCATCTCATTCGATGCCCCCTGAATACACCAAACTGTTCCTATTTCTACGTCATTGTCCAGAAATGCCCACCAAAGGTCCTTCCCAGGTCCTCTCACCTAATGAGATTCTTCTATTTATCCCCCAGGGCTTGACTCAAGCTTTGTTCTCCCAGGGAAACTTCACAACCATCCAGCCTACACCACTCCCTCCTTCTGAGAATTCGCAGTGTTTCTTACTGTCAGGATAATTTACTCGGGCACTTAACTACATAACTTTCTTGTATTGTTGTTGAAACATTTCACATGTTGACATTTTCTCTCCCATTGGATGGAGAGGTCCATTTAGGGTAAGGACTGCCACATACCTCTTTGGAGTCCCATGGCACCCAGCCCAGTCACTGTGGGACATAGCGTAGGTAGGCAACGGGCTGCTGAGTTATGAGCCATCCTGAGGCACTCTCCTCTTTGGGCCCACAGATGCAGGATAATAGAAAAGAGGCTTCAGAGAGAGGGACAGTCATCTTCGGGGATGCAAAGACTCTTTCCAAGGAACATATGCCAAATATCTACTGTTTCTAAGACTCTGGACCTGGGAAAACTAAGTGTTTATGACCTAATCTCAGGCTAGTCAACCCACTTCCTATGCTGATGACTAATGACTTGGAGTGAAGTCTTGTTACCTTCAGCTTGAGCAATGTAGGTTTTAAACACACGCCTGCTTACACCCACAGGCATCTGTCCTCCTGTGCATACCAGCCCTCAAGCAATAAATGGTGTCTCCCCCGTTCAGGAGAAAGGCCACAGTGCTGAGGGGGTTAAAGATGGGGTTTTAAAACTTTTGCACAAATATCTCCTTTAGAAAGAAAGACAAAGGAGGGGTCTGGGTGAAGAGTATCCAAGAAGTCTTTGTACTATTTTTGCAACTTTTCTGTAAGTCTGAAATTATGCAAAATACTTAATAAAATTTTAAAGCGGAAATAACAAAAAGTCACCTTCTCTATATATTTTCCCTCCCCTTCCTCAGCCTTTAAGAAGAATAAACATTTTCTCAACACATTCACATATGAATTATAGTTGTGAATATTTTTATTTCCCCTATTAGACAAGAAGTATGAAATGGAAAATGAAAATACTCAGAACTTTAAGATCTTTTATAATATAAAAAATAATATTTTAGAATATTAAATTAGAATATTAATAGTACAAGAGAGGTGTTTTTATTTTATTTTATTTGAGAGAGAGAGAGAGAGGGAACGAGAGAGAAAGCACTAGCTGGGTGAGGGAGAGGGAGAAGCAGACTCCCCGCTGAGCAGGAAGCCAGACCAGGGGCTCCATCCCAGGACCCCGGGATCATAACCTGAGCTGAGGGCAGACGCTTAACCCACTGAGCCTGAAGAGGGGGGGTTTACTATTTTGTGACCTGCAGCAAGATACTAATCTCTTAAATTATGGTTTCCTCATCTTTTAAAATGGAACTAAAAATGCCTATACCTTAGCACTTTATAAGAATTGAATGCACAGATAAATGTTAAGTAATTAATATAATTCCTAATCTATAGTTGGTGCCCTGACATATTAGTTCCAAATACCAAAAAAAAAAAAAAAGTCAATAACCAAGCCTCTATTCACTTTGTGTCCTCACCACCTAAAAAAAGCACCTGGCTCAGAGTAGATGCATAATAAATAGTGAATATTTATTATTGAAATACTGAAGAAGGGGGGATGCAATGAATAAATGTTGGAATTCTAAAGCAACTTATAGCTGATCCCAAAGCCCCTTCAACAGCCCCTGCTTTTGCTATCCCTTCTGAGTGACCCTGTGAGAGTCCCATACCTCTGTTTTCCTCATCTATAAAATGGGTTGGTTTTCGTTAAAACCAGAAAGACTAGAGAGGGCTATACAGCTGCTGGGATCGAAGACCCCTAGAAGGAGGACTGGAAAAAAGGGGGCAAATGTATGATCAGGCAGCCGGCCAGGCCTATAGGGGTTCATCTCTCCTACAGCAACCCCACTCTCACAGCACTGGCCCCAGCTCCCAATTACAGACTCGGGTGAGGCGGAAGGTGAGCCGTTCCCCACGGCTGAAGGAAAAGCCACAGCGCTAGGGACATCCAGAGTCTGGGAACCAGTGAGTGCAGGTCCAGGGTTTCTCAGAGGCCAGGACACGTGTGCACAGCATGAGCCCCAGGCAGTGGAGACCTGAACGTGGCTACTACTGCCCTTTCCTTCTCTAGTCCCCACCTGCCCCGGCTTCAGGGTTTTCAAGGGCAGACCCCAGAGCCCCACCCCGGAGCGCTCGGACGCCCCTCTCCCCTTGGCCTTAGGCCCCTGGAGGGCCTAGAGGCCAGGTCCCTGGAGCCCCAGAGCGCAGCCCTCCCGCGCGGAGGGAATTCCGTGTCTTCTGCCTTGTCCTTCTGAAAGGGAGTGATGCATATTTTGGCCAGCACCACGTGCAGTGCAGTTTGCTCCAGTGCTTCCTAGCGGACCGGTTCCACTGAGTTCCGGGCCCCCACTCCCCGGGGGTGAAGGCTAGCTTAGCTCTGCCCGGATCTGGATCTGAGGATGGGCTGCTCTACTGACGGCAGAAGGAGAAAGAGCGAGTGCGAAAGGCCAAGGGCAGGCCAGGCAAACGGTGGCTGGGACGCCAGGGCAGGCAGCCGGAACCAGGAGAGCAACAAGCAGCCGGCTGCTAGGCTGCCTTCGCTGTCCCTTCCACGCCGAATCGTCCTCCTGGGCAGCCTGCGGTTTCCTCTGACAGAACCAGACAGGGAACGCAGAGGAGAGGGGAGAAGGCGCGAGCGAAGGAGGGAGAGGAGGGAGGAGGTGAGAGAGGGGAGGCCAGAAGAATGTAAATGGGAGAGAAACGGGGAGAGAGAGGAGATGGGGGCGAGAGGGAGGGCCGATCCGTGAGAGAAGTGGAAGCAGAGGGGGTGAGCGGGGTTGGGGGGGCGAGGAAACGAGAGGCAGGAGAGAAGTGGAGAGAGGGACAGAGTGGGAACCGAGACGGAGAAGCCCGGCAAGGCCTCTCTCGGCCCTCCGCTCGTGGCCGCGGGGTCGCCGCTCCTCCGCTCCAGCCGGTGCGGCCCGGCCCCCTACCCTCCCGGCCCGCGGGCCCCGGCGGCCGGCCCAGCGCTGCGAGGGCGGGCGCGGGCGGGGGCGCCGGGAAGGGGGGTGGGGGCGAGGGAGGGGCTGCCGGTGGGAGGCGACCATGTGGTTCCAGCTCACTCTCTCTCCCCCCCCTTTCTTCACTTCTTTTTCTTTCCAAACAGGGAAAAGTGTTCCGCGAAGCGGTACCGTCTTTCTGCCTGGCCCTTCCCTCCGCGACCCTGGTCCCCGCTCCCGTCCGGGCGCGAGCTGCCGGGCGAGCGCTGGAAGCCCCCCTCTGTGCCGGGGGGCGCGGGGACCGGGCGCGGGGACGGAGCGCGGGGCGGGCTCCCGCGCCGGCACATGGCCGCAGCCGCCCCGCGCGCACCCCGAGGCGCCGCGCCCAGCTCGTCCAAGGTCCGTCGGCTGCGCCCGGCCGCCCCGGAGCCCAGAAGCGGCTGAGCGGGGAAGTGCCCGCGCCCGGGCATCGGGATGAGCCGCCTCCTCCTCCTCCTCCTCTGGCTAGGTGAGTGCTCGGGAGCGCGGGAGACCCGCCGGGCGGCCCCGGCGCACGCAGTCCCGCGGCCGCGCCGACCCGGGCTCCGGACGCTGTTCCCCGCAGCCCCCGGGGAGAGCCGGCGGCTCGGTGCCTGCTCCGCTCTCCGGAGGCGCACATCTGGCAGCCGAGGCCCGCCCAGTCGGCCATCGAGAATGCCTCACACATCTGGGCCCGGGAGCAGGCTGGGGGCTGGGGGTGCTTGCTGGTGGAGTTTGGCCGTGAACCGTCTGAGGTGGAGGGGTTTGGGGTGGGGGGCGGCTGGTGTTTAGTTTCGGGAGTATCGGGGAGGGAGGGGAACGGGAGAATTGGGGGAGGCAGGAAGGTTTCTTCAGGAATTTTTGTGCCAGGTTCCTGAGGGTGGGGGGAGCTTTTTTGTTTCAAACAGGCGCCTCGAGGGCTCAGATTAGAAACAGATGTGTCGGAGGGGAAGCGCGAGGGAATGGAGGAAGAGACGGGGGAGACGGAAAGGTGGAGAGGGAAAAGGCCAGAGCGCAGGCAGGACCGGGGACCGGGGAAAATGACCCACCCAGGGAGGGCAAGAAGAGCGAGAAGCGGAAGGGGTTGGGAGCTCGAGAGAAAGGAGGAAAACGGGAATATGAAGCAGAAGCGCAAGACTGAGGGAGATTGAGCAGCGGAGTGTCAGGAAGACAGGAAAAAAAAAAATGGAGTGGAAGAGAAGCCCAGGGAGAAACAGGTTCTGGGGCGAAGAGAAGAGCTCTCGAGGTGTCCACCTGGGTGTCACCCAGGCGGGACTCCTGAAGCCCAGAGGCCCTGGGGCACATTCTCACTTGGGCTGGAAGCAAGCAGGTTTGCAGGACAGGGCAGGACAGTAGCATCAAGGATGTGGTGGGTGCACGAGAGCCGGCAGGAAGACCAGGAGTGTCTGAGGCGCCAGGGGCTGGGCAGGCAGGCAGGAGAGCCGAAGAAAAGCCATGATATGCACCAGGGGAGCGTGGGGGGGAGGGGGAGCACCCTGGGGACAGGACGAAAACTTAGCCAGGGTTCAGAAGACCAAAGAGCCAGTTGGGTGTAGTTAGAGTGAACACTGCCCAGAACACCAGACCTCCTGAGAACTAGTCCTGGTTTTGAACTGACCAGCTGGGTGATCTTGGACAACTCAGTACCGGGGCTTGGGTTTCCTTAGCTCCAAAGCAAGCGAATTAGACGGTTCCTAAATCCCTTGTAGCTCTGACAGCCTGAGACACCAGGGGTGTGACAGGGCCTGATGTCTAGAAAAACCCCCCACACCAAAGTGAAGAAGCCCTAAAAAGCTACCCTGATGTGGATTTCTAGAGCTTTCTCTCGCTTTTGTTTTTAAACCTACAACCTGACTAGGCCACACCTCGGGTCGGTAATCACCCAGGTAGAGGAATAAAAAAGGTGCATCAGCCTAAAGTGTTGGCTCATACTGGCCAAGTATTGCAATCCTGCTCCTACGCACAGCTGGCACAGCTGGATGGCATCTTTGTCACCCTTACTGGCCTCTGCCCCTAAGCTGTGGATCACCAGATGTTCACTAGACCGAACTTCAGAACCCCCTTACCAAAAACACCTGGAATTCTTTTAAGTACTTAACGCTGAGCACTTGATATGAACTGTCTTGGTAACGCATTTACCCTTCACGCCAATCCTATGGGCTTCACACTGTTATTTTCCCCGTTTTACAGCTGAAGAAATCAAGGTGTAAAGAGGTCAGATAACTTGCTCGAGGCCATAAGCTCATAATTAACAGAGATGGGATTTGAATGTAGGTTGTTTGTGTTGAGAGATTGCTCGCTAAACCGTCCTTGTATACAGCCTCCTGTCACTAGAGAAGGACTTAAAATGTTCTTTGTAGTGAAATCCAGTTTAACCCTCTTCCTGAAGGGTGAGAAGTCAGGGTGAACCTGCCCTCAAGGAGGTTCACTGGGGAAGGAGGGGTGTGGGGAAGGGATAGAAAACTAAGCTAAGCGTGTTTGAACCCCAGCTCTATACCAGCACCATTGGGGCACAGTTGATAGTGAAAAGTGACTTTTGTCCTGCACGGTCAGTTGAAATCAAGTGGCTGACCTTGATAATAGTCATCCTCTTAGTTCTTGAGAAAGAGGAACTGAAAACAGGCATCAAAAGATGTCACTGATTTACGGTCCCTTCTTTACTGAGTGCCGATTATGTGTGACCATTCCTTTGGTGAGAAAACAATCTGTTGGGCTGATAGTCTCTTTATCATAGAAGCTGCCTCTCATGATTTCTTTGTTGCCTCTGTCCTTATAAAATTAGTGCAAACGAAAGGCCGTGTGGAAGAGAAAATGTAGACTACAGACTTAGCATTCTGCACAACTGGATGTCTGTCATTCACACCTACTGTTCAGCTTTTGCCACATCTGTGTTCTTTGTCAGACATTCTCAGACTCCTGACACCCCAGTCCAAGTAAAAAGTCACAGAGTTGATGAGCCAAAGGGCCCGGACGAGGGACAAGGCAGGAGACCGGAGGTGATCTTGGTGAACCAGAGACCAGCCACTAAAGGGACCCCTCTATGCCCGACATTCCTTCATGGGTCAGAAGCCCTTAGGGAAGCACTCCCATGGGCTGGATCAACCTTATTTGCTAAGTGGTTTTGAGCCATGGTATGCCTGGCACTCTAGCAAAGCCAGAAAGAAAACCCTCAGAGTTGCCTGAATCCTAAAATCTTCTACTGGTCCCTTAAAGGAACAGTTCCAGGGCTGCTGCTGATCACTGCTGGCATGATTTCTGGCCTCTTTTCTTCTAGAGCATGCACAGGATTGAAGCGGACTTGGGAGGGCTAAGAATTCATAATCTGAGCAAGGGTGGACCAGTTGACTTCATGCTTTCTGGACCTGCCAGTGAGTGAAATCAAATGCCACGCCTCTCTAATGTAAATGGACAAGTAATGCTCTGAGCTCCATGGAGGAGAGAGAGGGGATACTTCATGGGCTCCCCCAACCCCAACCCCTCCTCTGACCACTGCCTCCTCCTCCCTCATGCTTGGGTCCTCGTTATTCCCCCTTAAATTCTCACTTGGACTCCCGTAATGGTTGCCCTATCGGTCTCCTGCCTGAGCTCTCTTCTCCACCCTACACACTACTACCAGAGTGACCTCGTGAGGCAGCTGGTATAATGCAAAGAATTTGGACTTGGGAATCTGGCAATCTTCCTGGGTTCTCGTTCTGACTTTCTTGTCCCTACAACAGAGGTAAGGAGATCTTAATTCAAAATTTCTATAATTCTATGACCTTCGTCCCTTCCTTCAAAAACCTTTGGAAATCTCCATTGCTTACAACATTGAGTACAAACACTTCATTCTCAGGTTAAAGATTTTACACAGTGTCAATCACAGCTCCTCTCCTCCCACCCCAGGCGACTCTGCAGGGAATCGGGATTCTTTCCTGTGCCCTAAACACGCTCCATGCTTCTTTCTGTTTCTATGCTTTTGTTTGTGATAAGGCCTCCACCAAAGATGCTCTCTTACTCTCTGTCCCTGAAGATCAAAATCATGTTCACCTTCCAGATCTCACCCCAAATACCAGTTCCTTCATATGCCCATCCACGATTTCCCCCAACCAAGATATACTTTCCTTCTTTAAAATCACAGTAGCCTTTCTGTCATGCGGTTTTGCGTGATGGTGATCCGAATGCTCATCTTGTGGCCCAGTGAGAGGCTAAGCTCCATGCAGACAGGGTGCTGTCTCATTCAACTGTGTACCACTTTCAGTACCTTCGTAGACTCAAAGCTGTGGACCATTTGTTAAGATAATCAGATTTTTGAAACATTTGGAA
Source organism: Eumetopias jubatus (assembly GCF_037043125.1). Classification (NCBI taxonomy): domain Eukaryota; kingdom Metazoa; phylum Chordata; class Mammalia; order Carnivora; family Otariidae; genus Eumetopias; species Eumetopias jubatus. The sequence continues at coordinate 94,945,911 of NW_028274819.1, forward strand.
CACTTAAGTTCAAGAGAGGTGAAGGATGGGGAGGATTATTACTCTGTGGAATGGCACAATTGTGAGGAGCCTAGTTTTTTGTTTTTTTAAGATTTATTTATTTATTTGAGAGAGAGGGAGCACAAATGGGAGGGAGAGAGATTCGAAAGCAGACTCTGTGCTGAGCATGGAGCCCAATGCGAGGCTTTATCTCATGACTCTGAGATATCAACCTGAGCTGAAACCAAGAATTGGACATTTAACTGACTGCACCACCCAGGCGCCCCATGAGGAGCCCAGTTTTAACTCAACTTGCTTTTGGGCTTTCTTGTCCATTAATGCAAATAGGACCAGTACCATTTAAAAAAAAAAATTATACACAGAACATCACATGAACAGGGACCAGATAATATATCTGTTAAACAAACTTATTTTGTTATGGCAAGTTCATTAATACCAGATTCAAAATAGACTTCTTCATTGAAAGTTCTGCCAGGGTGGGGAAGGAGCTTTGTTTCCCAGAAAATGAGTCTGAGGAAGGCTTGACTGCACAGTCCATTGGTCTGTAGTTCAATGACAGGTCTCATAGGATTCCATACCCTGCCTTCATCTTCCCACATTAATGATGATGGTCATAATAATGATACATTCCCAGTAGGCTCATGTCTTGTCTCATCCTATTTTTGTCTTGTACTCGGCTGGGCAGTATACACATGAGTGTATTTCATGAATGTACCTAATGATAATGAACTAGACAGGCATTTTTAAAAGATGGGAGTCAAAGATTGTCAGAACTGGGGGAAAGCTAAGAGACTATCTAAAAATCAAAGGTTCTTAAAATTTGGAATCACAGACCCCAATGAGAATCTAATGAAAACCATGAAACCACTTCTTAGAAAAAGACACATATATGTTGAACTTTGTCTAGAACTTCTAGGGACCTCCTGATGCCCTTCCTACCCAAGTAAATCTTTGATCTAAACCTACCCCTCCTTTCTTTCCTGCCCCCATTTTTGTGATGAAGAAGGAACCTAAGTTCAGAGGGACTTGGCTAAAGTTAAACAGCTAGCTTTGGTAGAAGGGCCATGACTAGAACCCTTATTCCATAATCTGTCCTTTCACGCATTCTTGAAATAGAAAAAGTCTCTCCTTCCTTTTCAGCCCATGTAGTTGAGCTCTAAGATCACAATTGCTCTTCAGATCCTTCAGTTAAATGAGCTAAATGCTGAATAATTGGCATTGGTTTTTATGTTGAGACACTGTCTGAAAAATAGGGCAGATGTCGTAACATTTCAATTTAGCCATCCCCTAAGTAGAAATCCTGGAAACTTCTACAGTGCCTTGTAGAATGTCTGGTACATTCAGGAAAAGGGGATTATGCCCAAAGTCCCAAAGGGGTGTGTGTGCAAGGAACAGAATGATAAACCAATAGCTCTAGCTCCTTCATAATTTTGCTAGGTTATTCTGGGAAAGTCATACCACTCTGAGCCTCAATTTCTTTCTCTGTAAAATGAGATTATTAGACTGAGGTTATCTCTATGTTTCCTTACACCACTGACATTTTCTGATTTTTTTTTTTTAATTCTGAGGATTTGCTGGTTGGTTTAGATGTGGTTGTGTTTAGGAATACATGGGTGTTGCCATGATTATCTGATTTTTTTCAGGCACCGTTCACTCATGGCAATTGGTTGCATATGATTATAAATCTAGAAGGGCCAGCTACCTAAAGTGAAGAGGGCAGTAGTGAAACTACATTGTATGTAGCACTGTTCGCCAGGGGGCGTCACTGAAGGTCAGGGTGGATGATCAGAGACCTATACCCCAGAAGTTTAGTAACTGAAATATTCACCTAACGGGCCTCATCCTGAGCAGAGTTAACTACCTAACAGGCCCAAGCATGGACAGCTGGGCAGACTTCTGTGTAGAGGGCCTAATGTGTGAACTATTTGCAAGTGTTAAGCATTTCCCTCAATTGTTAAAATTAAGGCATAATTCACATATAACAAAGTGTACCTATTAAGTGTGCCATTTAATGGGTTCCTTGCATGGTTTTGAACTTTTGGTTGGGTTTTGAAATATGAATTGTGTATTATTAGGTTACTTGTCATACCTGAGAGGGGATTATATGGGTAAGATTATTATGACGGTAGAATTCATGTCTAACATTTGTGCAAGGTTTAGCAATTTGCAAAGCATATTAACATACTTCGCCTCATCCTTAAATCACCCTTTGAGGGTAAATGTCAATTATTCTGCCATTTTTCAGATAAATAAACTGAGGCTTAGAGAAATCAAATAAGTTTCTCAAGGTTACCCTGTTAGTAAACAGTTGAGCCAGGACACCATCCCAGCGCTTAAGATTCCAAACACCATGTGCTTTTCATTTCTCAGGAGGGACACAGTTCTGAAATCAAGGCTTCTGTGTTACCAAGAAGCAGAGGCTTTGTTTATAGGATGCCAAATGATAAATCCCACAGTGGAAAACTCAGAACATTTATCCCCCATCTACCCCTTCCCCTGCCCCATTCAAATGGTTAAATTTGTTTGTTTGGGTTGATGACTATTGTTTATGATTTAGAATTCCTGCATATATCTTAGAGGGATTACTAGCTCTTCTGATTAATCAGAAGACTCTTGTAGTAGTCAAGGTTATTGTGGAGACCTTGCCCTGCTGTGGGGTCAGATTCATGAGCTATTCTTATTAGCACATAGTCCTGAGACTGGGTGATGAAGGTGTATGATTGGGTATGACTTGCCCTATATGTTGCTTTTCTAGTTAAATTCCTGTTTCCAGCAGTTTTCACTTCTTTGTCGCACCCCCCCCCCAAAAAGAATGCAGACTGTACAAAAAAAAAAAAAAAAACTAGTTATCTGAACTTCTTAGCTGTCTGGATTCTGGAAAAATAAAAGTTTATTTCCTTTGGCACCATATAGACCGAAGTGGGAAGGAATGCTGAAGTCAAACAACCTTTATTTTGTTAGTGACAGTCAGGGGGATCGCTGTGTGTCTAGCATCAGCCAGAGTCTGGTGGCGATAAGATTGAAGGCTGCTTCGTTTCAGTAGAAAGCAGGAGAGAAAGCCATTTCCTTCCTGCCCATGGGGCAGAGAAAAGGGGCAACAGCCATCTTCAGAATGGTTCCCCAGTCAGTGTGGAATATGGGAGGTTTTTCTGAAGTGAGGCAGCGAGGGGGATCCGGAGAGTTCAGGTCGGGAAGGCGACAGGGGAGGAGAAAGGACAGGAGCCGGAGGAAGAGGAAGGTATAGAAACGGCAGAGAATGAGAAGCTAAGCTAAGCCACTGACGTCTTGGTGTTTACGGAGCAGCTTCTCTGAGCCCGTGCTGCTTCGTGGGTAATGGCAGCTGCTCGTTGGCCTCCCTTACACGTGTACACAACTTCTACCTCATCCACAGACTCTCACAAAACGGTTGTAGAAGGGAGGTGCCTTGTCTGGTTCAGGCCCCTTCCTAGGCTCCAAGATTCCCGTTAATGCGAAAGGCACAATTTCCACCATCTAAGAACTCAGCCCAGTGGGGGCGACATATGCCTGAACAGGGAATTACAGATAGATGAAAGTGCTAGCTAGCATCGAGGAAAGTACCAAGATTTCTAGGAGTCCCAAGGAGGAAGGAACTTAATTATGAGCTGTCTTGTGGAAATAGGGTATTTCTTCTCTGTATGTCTTCAGGGACTGGGCCTGATGTTCCTCTGTCCCTCACAGCACTTGCACATCATGAGGCTGGTGCTAAATAAACAGCTGGTGGGTTGATGGATCACCCCCATCAGCATCAGAAAGGATATTTAAGCGGTGTGTGTCCTTGGCATTCAGCCAGGTGCTTCCTGGAGGGACTGAACCTCCCCAATGTCCTTGCCTTTTGAAAATTATGGACTCATTCTTCATCACAGCCTGCCAGCTACATAGCTACCTCTACTTCTGCATCCCTCAGGGGATGTTAAAAAAAGAAAAAGAGAAAGAAATATATCGATGAATTTGGATCTCTTAATTAAGAATGGTGGTCTGCTCACCCAGGGTTGTCATTGGTATTTGTCCACATGGAAAGCAAATGGGATCAAGCCAAGAAGAACTTTTCTGTTCCAAAAGAAATCCATTGTATTGAACAGAGACTCAGCCCCTGCCATAGTCTTCCTTTTCTTGGTGGGAGGGCGGGGAAATCAAATATCGGAGGGAGATATTGCTTTGTGACTTCATTGTTTAAATTTAGGCTTGGGTTTGTCGGGATGGCTCAGACTTGGAGCAATGAGCCTCTAACCCAGCCTCTGTCACTTCTCATTACTTCCAGTGACAGTTCCTATTATTTCCAATCACTCTTCGAGGGAAGAGTGGGGGAGGCAGAGAAGGCTTCCGTGTGGACCAGCAGTGCAGCAACTTCTGTAAGAGCCAGGCCCTGGGGTCCTCAGACCCCCTACTTCAGGATCGCATGACCTTCACCTTCCCACCCCTACTTTTCTCCCCAGTCCCTGCCTCTAATAACAACGTCATAGGTTTGTCGTGACAATTAAATGAGGTAATGCATGTAAAGAACCTTGGCGCTTTGCTGGGTACAAAGTAAACAAATGGCTGTGGTCATGACCGTGAGTGTCCTTGCTGGGAGAGGGTCAGCCCACGGGGATGGGGACGACATGGGCATATTCTGCCTGAAGTCAGCGGACGCCAGGTCAGCCAGGCTGGCCTTTAGAGCTTTGGGCACGGCTACTCTTCCACCCTGTAGACAAATTCCTAGATGTCCTTCGGGGAACGTCGCCCAGCTCCGGGACCCCAAGAGGTGCACAGACTCCATCTGTGCCCCAAATGACTGCCTGCATCTACCCTGGGAGAGGAACATTTTGTGTCACTTGGCCCTGGGCAAGAGGTGCCTTTCCTTACCCCGCTGGGCAGAGTGTCTGCAGGTTGTGGGGATGGTATCTCAGTGTGCCCCCTTTGCCCAGGCCCTGCCCTCCCTGCTGCACGCTCCCAAATGCCTGTGCTCTCTCGGGCTGCCCCGGCCGGGCCAACACAGCGTGCCTCATTTCTGCTCTCTGTGTCAAGTCATGTTTTATTGAGCATCTGCTATGTCCTCGGCATTGTGCTAGGGACTTCTGTACAAGTAATTTCTTATATCCTCACAACAGCCTGTGAGGCCCAAATTATCCCCATTTTACAGGTCAGAAAGGTGAGACTTAAGAGGTTAGGTGTTCTGACGTGTGTTCTGTCTGTCTCCTGCTTCTGCCCTGATCAGGGGAAGACAGGAGTGAAGAGACAGGCGAGTAGCATCCGTGTTGCGATGCACAGATGGAAGGTCGCTCGGGGACCACCAAGGTGTGCCCGGTATTTGAGGTTGTGGCCTTAGACGGAGGTGTGAGTCCCTGCCTTTTCCCCTTTCCAGGCAGTCATTTGTCCCAACCAAAATTAGACTGCAGTGCCCCCAACACCCATAGCAAGACGTGTTTAGTTATATTTCCTTTTTAAATTTGGGAGGACAGGAAAACCTCAAGGTGAGAAGGAAAATGTCTGTTTTTTCCACTGACCTGAACAGCAGAGACTGTGACATCCCTCTTCATTAAACAGGGCGAAGCCGAGTGTCCCAGATTTCTGTAGACCTAGAATTCCCACTCAGAATGATCCCTGGGCCAGGCAGGTAGAGTCTGGGTTACCAGCCGAGGCCTGCTCTCCATCTGCTTCCCTCTGGTGGAGTTCCATCCCTTGGGCTGCTCCAGCCAATAGCCAAGTGCAGCCGGCTCCCCCGCTTCCCCTCTCCGCCCCGCAAAGGAGGAGAGACGGAAATGGGGCCACCTCTCCACAGCCACCTCTCTGCTCCACTGCCTCTCACTCCCCGTTCCCGGAGTCCTGCGGCTTGCCAGGCCCTGAGGAATCCAGCGACAGCCCCTCACATGCCCGCCACCTTAGCCTGACCTTCCCCTTGCTCTTTCTCTCTCTCTTTGGGCCCAATAGGCCCTGCTCTCAGATCTGTCACTTAATGACAGAGAGACACAGAGAGAGATACGTATACAGAGAGAGGGAGGCAGTTATAGAGAGATGAGACAGAGAGACAGATACACACACACACACACACACACACACACACACACACAGAGATAGAGAGAGAGAGAAACACACATAGAGCCAGAGCGAGACAGGGACAAACACCTAGAGAGAAAGATACAGAGGGAGAAGACAACACAAGTGTGAACTCTGTAAAGCTCATCTTTGGTGTGCACCCCTTTTCCTTCCTGTCACCCCATCCCACGTCTCCAAATTCACACCCACACCCTCTGCAAAGAAGCCCTCCTGAAAGGTTCTGCTCTCCACGGACCCTAAGCGAATGGCGGCTGTGTCCCAGGCTGCCCTCAGGCCTCACACCTTGCTCGTCAGCACCTCCATGCTGTTGGCCACACATTTCCCTATGCCCGGCTGCCTCTTCACCCCTTCCCCCTGATTGGCGCCCCCCTACCCTTCAAGAGCACAGGCTCCACCATGGTCTCATCCGCGAAGGCCCCCCTGACGGTCCCGGGCAGAAAGTGCAGCTCACCCATCTGCACTCCCGTGGCACCTCATTGCTCCCATCGGAGTAGGTACGCCATGTCGTACCGTAGTCTCGGTTCTCCATCAGTGCTGTGGGATGGCGAGCAGGAGACAGGATCATACGGTCTGCGATACCAAGCCCAGTGGCTGGCACTCAGTCGATACGTGGAAAATGGATGAAGGAGCGGACAAACTTGGGAATGAAAAAGTTAATGAATGTAAAATGTAAGCTTATGAAAGTAAAGATGTGACCTTTTCCTAGAGTATCTTTGATGAGGATTCTTTATCATCAAAAAAACCCCAACGAGGAAAGAGTTATCTTAGGCATGGATCAGAAGATGGTGGATATATTTGCAGGTAGCGCGGCCTGTCCAGCCTGCCTCCCACCCCCGGGGGAGGGCGACCACACTTCGCTGCTCCCTGAAAGGACCTACACCCTCTCCTTGGAATGGGATGGTCAGAGCTGTGTGGTGAGCAGGTCCATAGGTGGGAGGTGGCGAGAGACCCCCCCAAAACCCTCTGCTTTACATCTGGTGGTGGGGAGCCTGTAGTCATTCAAGCCTTTTACACTTTGGTGATTTATTTTCCATGTACTGTAATAATTTGGGGAATATGTGGCTTTTCCTTCCAGCATAATCTGAACTCTTAGCTTCATTAGTGGAGAAGGCCAACCCAGCCATGCTGGCCGACTCATTCCCTGACCCTTTTTAGGCCCTCTGGGGGTGAATGGCTCTTTCCTGGGTACATAGAATTAAAAGTCTTCTTCTTTCGTTTCTCCTCTGTCTTGGCGGATTTACCCCACACATCACTGACTAGTGCGGTATCACTGAGGCAGGGCACGCAGAAGAGACCCAAGTCAGTTAATGATGACAGAAAGCATTGGTGGGATTTAAAGATTTTAAATAAAATGATTTTATTTTATTTTATTTTATTTTCCCTCTTCGTTATTTTTATTTTATTTTATTTCCAGGCTTAGCGCTTATGCATATATTAGCTCTCCATGATGACATCGTAAGGCAGATATTGTCAGCCTCTATTTTATAGAAAAGGATCAGAGGGGGATGCCTGGGTGGCTCAGTTTATTAAGTGTCTGCCTTTGGCTCAGGTCACGATCTCAGGGTCCTGGGACCGAGTCCCCAGTCTGCTTCTCCCTCTGCCTGCTGCTCCCCCTGCTTGTGCTCTCTCTCTCTCTCTATGATAAATAAATAAAAATCTTTAAAAAAAAGGATCAGAGGTTAAGAAAATTTCCCTAGTTAGTAGCAGAACCAGAACAAGAAGTCAGTTCTCCTGGCCCCCAAATCACTGCTCGTCCCACTCCTCCACAGGACCAGGAGCTCCCTTATGAGGGGCAGCAGCATCCCACAGCACTCACCAGGACTCTTCATTGCCCCCACCCCGTCCTCTGTGGTCCCATGGCCGCCGCAGCTCACCTAACATGCGTGCACTCGATGAAAATTTGTTGCCAGATATAGCTACTCTCTACTCTGGGAAGGCTTGAGATTTAAGATGTATGGTGACTAACCATCCTGATTTGCCCAGGACTGAGGGGTTTCTCAGGCACAGAACACAGGACTTTCAGTGCTAAAACCATGATGGTCCCAAGAAGACCATTCTACTGGTCAACCATCTCGCTACTCAGAGGGCTTTCTCAGGCACAGAACACAGGACTTTTAGTGCTAAAACCATGACGGTCCCAAGAAGACCATTCTACTGGTCAACTATCTTGCTACTCAGAGTGTGGTCCTCAGACAAGCAACATTGTTCTCACAGGGAGCTGGTTGAGACAGGCAGGATCTCAGGCCCCTGAGGTTCTCAACCAGACCCTGTAGGACCTATACAAGATCCCCACAGAACATAAGAAACGTCTAAGAAGCTATAGAGCAGGACCTAAGGCGTCTTTGACAGGAGTTGGGGAAATGGAAGATTCGCACCTGAATTATCTGCCCTGGGAAAAGCTTGGCCATAACCTCAGGGATGTGTACTGACACACAAGACGTAGGCTTATAGGCTGAGGAAGAAAGGAGTCAGGGGTCCCATGTGTGACCCAGTTGGGGTGAAAGGCTGGAGAGTGTTTTGAAGTTGTATGGGCATGACAGGATTCATGGCTAAGCTCTTCTGTTTGTGAAATGATGATGTTCTTACAAAGGCTCTGGCTCTTAGAAAGTTTCCGGGATTCGCCCTCCCTTGGACTGGGGAGAGGCTAGCGCCGTCAGGAGCAGGCAGCGCATTAACCAGAGTGCACGCATGGGCAGCAGGCTATGCTCGTGGGGCCGGGGACTCAGATCCACGAAATAAAAGCACAGGGGCATGGCACATAACAGAGCCACAGGTGGCAAACAGCAGGCTCTCGGGACTGAGTTATTGGAGGAATAAGGAGACTGCAAAAGCAGTATTCAGAACCTGTGTGTTTGTTTTCCTATTGGGTGCCTGGCTCTTCATCACCAGACCTGAACCCAGCTTTGCAAACAAGTGATTGAGTCTGTATTCCAGGAGAGGAGGTGGTTTGCCAGATCCTCCTAGGTCTCAACAGCTTCTCTAGACCTTGGCTTTTCTCAAAGGAAACCTGAGTCAAAGCCATGGTTCAAGTCCTTTGCGTGATGGTGGTGGTGGTGGTGGTGGTGGTGATGATGATGGTGGTGGTGGCGGCGGCGTGTTATTTTCTGTAATCTTTGTGCTCTCGAGCTGGACTGTCAGATGTTAAAATCACAGGCACCGGGCAAGGGAAGAAAAGACATTTGTCTTTCTGGGCTGGCAGAGCGGCCTCAGACTAAAAAGAAGCATAACCCACATTTGTCAACTTTCTCTCTATTCCAAGTCACACGCCCAGTAGAGACTCTGAAATAAGCGCAGCCCCAGGGACAGAGTGACAGGCAGGCCTGGGGAGATGAATGTGTGCAGCCGTTCAGTTAGAGCTGTTTCAGACAAAACTGATTTCTGCTGTGATGTGAATCCCACCCTGACACCAAGAAAGCAAACCGTCGCTTTTCTTACCATAGGGAGAGATGTCTCTGACCTGGGTTGGTTGGTTGTGTAACAATTTCTTCTGTGTGTGTTGTTTTCCCTGAGATCTCAAAAGGGTTCGGTTGTGGGTGGATTTTAAAGAAGATACAGATTTCCTGTATGGAGCGACCCTTGTGTGCTTGGTTCCGTGGGTGGAGATGGACCAGTACATGACCCAAGACCCTGCTCATCAAGGTCTGATCGGGGAGGACCAGACTGACAAGAAGAGAAAGGAATGGTGAAAGATGTTAGGCAGAATGTAATGAAATGCCAAACTGTTAATGTTTGGTACAGACCGGAAGTGAAGAGGGGTTTTGGAAAAGGAGAGTCATTAAGGGGTGAGGTCTTACTTCAGCCAACAGTGGAACAAGAATGTGTACAATGTGGGGTCAATACATAGTGACTTGAAGGCATTGCCTCTGGGAGCCTTGGGGAAGGGCCTTTGGGGAGGGGGCAGGAGGCCGGACAGGCAGAGCCTGGGGCAGAGGAGCAGGGGAAAGGACATGTGATGGGGGGCAGAGACCAACGTAAAATAGTTGTTCTGCCTGACTCTGGAAATAACACACATTCTTAGTTTACAGGCCAATTTGGGGGCCGTCCTTGGGTGGTTGAGAAGTGACCTTGAGCAGCCCACTCTCTGGGCCTTGGTTTTCACTCTGCAAAGTGGGGAGAGGTTTCTGGGTGCTTCCAGCTCTGCAGATGGAGGGGTCTGCGGCATTCCTTTGTGGGAAGCTGCAGCCCCAAGCGATTCCTGTTGTTCTCACCTGTGCCCCTCAGCCCCGGAACCCCCAGGCTCCCCACTGCTGTGCTGGCTGGGCCCTCACTGCTTTCCCTTGCACTAGAATAGACCCCACACAGTCTGAACCTGCCCAGGCCTCTGTCCCCAAGATGCCAAACTCGCTGCAGGCTCAAGGTCTTTACATTTGTTCTTCCCTCCTCCAGGGATGCTCTTTCCCCTGATATTTGCAAGGCTGGCTCCTTGCCTTCCAGGTTTCAGGGCAAATACTGCCCCAGTGAGGCCTTTCCTGAGCCCCACCCACCCTCCCTGGTCTAACCAGAGCTCTGCCTGCTCACTCTCACATTACCCGGTTATATTTGCTCTCTAACATTTATCACAGTCTGAAATATTCTTTTTACCTCCGTTCATGCACTTACCTCTTGTTCATTTCTACAAGAGTCTGGGCTTTGCCTGTGTCATTGACTTCTGTTTCCTCTGTGCTAAGAACAGAGCTAGATGCTCAGTACAGGTGTGATGAACAGACACGTGTGCTCTTTCCTGTATGGCATGCCTAGCAACAGAGCAAGTGTGTAGATGCTTCTACTGTGAGCTTCTATTATGTGCAAAGATCATCGCATATGTTATTGCATTTAATCCCCTTAGCCACTCTACTGAGTAGGAACTATCAGGATTCCATTTCACAGAGGAGAACATGGAACCCTACAGAGGTTAAGCTCTTGCTGAAGGTTGCGGAGCTAGCGAGCCATGAAGTTAGGGTTTGGCCCCGGGTAGTTTGACTATAAAGCTGGTGCCATAAATTGAGTACTATTCAAGCCTTCTAAGCCAGTGTTTCTCAGACTTTCAGGTGCTTATGAATCACTTGGGGATCTTGTTAAAATGCAACTCTGCTTCAGTAGATCTGGTGGTAGGGGGCAGGGAGTGGTGGGCTCAGATTCTGTTTCCCAGTTCCCAGCCTGCTCTGCTGGTCTGTGGAAAAGACTGCTCACAAAGGAAGGGAGAGAGGGAGGGAGAGAAACTGAGGCTTACAGAGGTTAGGCGGCTTTCCTTAGATCATATGGATAGTTAATAGCAGAGCTGGGACTCCAGCCCGCTGTCCCCATTGCTAGCCCCAGGCTCGTCCAGCAGCTCACCAACCCCAGCAGCTCACCAACCCCAGGGATCTGGAAGCCTGTGCACATCTTCAAAGACTGGTTTGCAGGAATACAGCCTCCTGAATTAGAGATTGCGAAGAGGGCGCCTGCTGCTGTCCACTGCCCCAGCTGATCACAGCCAGCTTGGTTGCTGCAGGCCTTCCCATGACAGGCCATGACAGTTCTTGCTTTGAGAGACAAGAGTGGTTCTCCCAGAATCTCCAAACCTCCCCCTAACACACGCAGCCTCGAGGTGTGATCTCCAGCACACCCACTACCACTCACTCTGCCTCACAGGAAAAAATGTGCCCTTTGCTCGGATTTAGCATGTTTCCTCAGGCTGCTATAGGGTTTGCCATGATAGCTGCTTTTAGAAGGGACATCAGCTGATTTCTGCAGCCTCCACCCATCCCCACCCTTCCCTGTTCCTTTCCTCCTGACACACAAGATTAAATGAAAACCTGTTGAAAACTTTTATATCTGTCTGTTCCAGCTTCCACCCAGCAGAAATCCCTTTCTGGAAGATGAGCATCTGTCCTTCATTAGAGAGAATAACAGGAAGCTCAGTACTTACAAATGCTTCCACTCTGAGCTAGCCCTTAGCACTGGGAAGGATTTCTCCTCTGTGATGGAGGCAGCCTTCCCGGAAACTGCCCCCAACCAAGGCTACAAAGATTAATAATGGCCACAATGGCCTTGCAAGTAAAGGGCCCTCCACTTTATAAAGTGATGGGCATTGTGCTAGCCATTTTCATATACGTGTCACCTCGCGCACTGCACTACTCACAACCACACCCTGAAGTACGTAGTATCAATCCCCACTTGACAGATACAGAAAGTGTGGGGACAGCTGGGTGGCTCAGTCGGTTAAGTGTCTGCCTTCAGCTCGGGTCACGATACCAGGGTCCTGGGATTGAGTCCTGCATCAGGTTCCTTGCTCAGTGGGGAGCCTACTTCTCCCTCTACCTGCCACTCCCCTTGCTTGTGCTTGCTCTCTCTCTGTCAAATAAGTAAATAAAATCTTTAAAAAAATCAGAAAAAAACCCCAAAACCAAATACAGAAACTGCAGCTCAGAGGGAGGGGTTTAAGTGACTGGTCCCAAGACACACAGCCAATAAGCTGCAGAGACAGTGTCCTTTCTACTATATTATAGCCACACATCTCTCTCCTACCCCAAAGCCCTGTGAACAGCTGAAGAAGGTCTTTTCATGTATGTCTGCCCTCCTGCTCTGCTTTCTGAAACAAACCCTCCAGTTTCCTTGAACAGCTCCCCCTAGTTATTATAATAGTAGGACTAACCATCATTAACCGAAGTCATGACATGTGCCAGGCACCCAATATGTAGACTGAATTAATCTCCATAAGAGCCCGAAGATCTCTCTATTTTATAGATGTACGAGATGCTGAAACCCGGAAAAGTAATTTGTTCAATGTCACTCAGTAAGTGACAGCAAGCTAGGATTTGAGCCTGGGTCTCCTAGGCTGTGAAAATGATGGAGAAGGCTGGGGTGAAGGGATGGAATGAGGACAGTGGGAATCTGAGTGGGAAATGATGCAAATTTGGCTGTTCTCCCATCCTAACTATCTGTATTGTGGTGGCACGCTTGGCCTCCCCTACAGACTAACTTAGCACTAAACAGGGCCCTTCAGGGAAGCCTGATCTGGCGGGGGAGTGGGGTCCGGAGGTATTGAGGGCATTGGTCTAGGGAGGTTTTGTTTTGTTTTGTTTTGTTTTGAAGATTTTATTTATTTATTTGAGAGAGAGCAGGGGGAGGGACAGGGAGAGGGAGAGAGAGAATCTCAGGCAGACTCCACGCTGAGCACAGAGCCTGCCTTGGGGTTCATCCCACAACCCTGAGATCATGACCTGAGCTGAAATCAAGAGTCAGACACTCAACCAACTGAGCCACCCAGGTGCCCCTCTGGGGAGGTTATTTGACATCAATCCTAAGTACTTAAAAAAACCCAGCCTCAATTATTGAGATACATCAAACATACAATAAGCAGCTCATATTTAAAGTCTATGGTTTATTATGTTTTGGCATATGTATATGCCTATGAAACCATCACCATAATCAAGATATTTTAAATATATGTTATAAATCCAAAAGGCTGGCAGCCCTAGTAATGAATTTTTGAGGTTCTGATCTTCAGGGTGGTGGGCAGTAGATGAAAGCCATTTGAGCGATCCTAGAGCAAGCCTCTGTCTTTGCATTCAGAGCCCTTCCCTGGAAATCGCTCCTTTGGGGTGTTTTGCTCCCTTTAATGCAGTGTGTATTGGGGGTGGGCATTCAGGAGGCAAGGGCAAGATGAAAACCCATCTTCAATCCCTAGGAAGCCTTGGGGAAGATGTAGACCCAGATGGTCCAGATGGGGTAGGACCCTTCAGCCTCTTAGACCTCCATGCTTCCTTGTAGTTTTCTGATTTATTTTGATCCAGAGCCCACATTTCCAGCCCTGTTTGGCTTCTTTAGATTCCCATGTACCTTCCATTTGGGTTCAAGCAAAAATTAGCCATCAAGTTCTTGGGGCTGAAAATGGAACCCAGTGGGACTGGTCTTCCAGCTCAGGCCTCAAATTTTAGCATTCTCAATTCAGCAAGAATGAGATGTCCCACCAGAACCTCCAAGAGGAGACCCAGAAGACAGGAGCCACGGGGTCCGTGTCCACCTCCCATCTTCCCCGCCTTTGTCCTTGCCTCCTGAACCCCCATCCCCAATACACACTGCATCAAAAGAGCAAAGCCCCCCAAAGTAGTGAGGATTTCCAGGGAAGGGTTCTGAACGCAAACCCTGAGGATGGCTGAAATGGCTTGAATACTGTCTTTACCCTAAGATTGTCCTCATTCCCCCCCAGTTGGAGTAATCTCTGTCTGCTCTAGACTGCCATGAACTTTCCATTTTGTCAGCAAGCGCCTTCTACCCTTGGAAATGTAATTGTTCGCACATATGTCTTCTTTCACTGTAAGCTCTCTGAAAGCACAGCCCTGGTTTGATCCTTCTTTGTATCCCCTGCTCTATCTCACCCATGGTACGCAACCATACTTGCTGAACAAACGAATGAATGACCCACCTGTCCTAAACTTCCAGGAACAGCTATGTTGCTCTGTAATGGGAGGACTCAGAGCTGAACGTACGTTACACCAGATGTCACATGTGAAGTATTACACCCACAGTGGTTGATTCTCACTTGTGTGATTTAAACAGAGCCAAGGAGATAACATGCACTGTCTTCTTTACATACTCTGTTAATTCTAAGCTAAGGCAAGGCTTGGCTTGACGGGCTAGGCTCATAGAGGGAAATCAATTGCTGTGACTGGGGAGGCTATCTCTCAAGCGAGACAAAGCTCCTGCCTCCAGTGGTTCCAGCAGGGGCAAATGAGTCAGAAGAACAGGTAGTAGAAGGGGAGAGAATAGTTCGGAGGAATGGGGTGTAGGTCTCAGCAACTGGGGTCCCATTTGCTCAATCTCGACCTTGGAAAGAACTCTGCAGGGCTGGGGTGCTCATGGGCCACTAGTCTAATTCCTTGTCCAGAGATCTCCAATCCTTATAGACAGATGTGGAAAGGTGGTTAAGTTTCCTTCAGGTCACTCGAAAAGAAATTCATTGACAGATTAGACAAAATTTGATTTGGAAAGTATAGGCATGTCGGGTGCCTGGGTGGCTCATCGTTAAGCGTCTGCCTTTGGCTCAAGTCATGATCCCAGAGTCCTGGGATTGAGCCCCGCATCAGGCTCCCTGCTCAGCGGAGAGCCTGCTTCTCCCTCTCCTGCTCTCCCTGCTTGTGCTCTCTCTGTCAAATAAATAAATAAAATCTTAAAAAAGAAAAGAAAGCATAGGCATGCCTAAATCAGTGTTTCTCAGACTTTTAGATTTCAGGGACCAAAATAAATTTGGACACGACATTGGGACCCACTTTTCAAATATGGCTGACTACAGATATGAAACAAAAATATGAACTACCATCATGCTGTTAAAATTGTTCCTAAAAAGAAATGGCATTTCAACAAGAATAACAAAATGACAAAATGACAGCCATACAAGAACAACTCTTTCTACAACAACTAACATGTCCTGAGTGCTAACTATATGCTGGGTGCCATTCTAAGTATTTTATTATTACCTCGTTTTATACCATACATATTGCATCATTTATATTTTTTCTTCCCTGTGAAGCTCTGAAAATTTCATATGGACCCTTGGTGCTCGTTTATACCCTAGATTTAGAAAATCACCAGATGAGGGGTGCCTGGCTGGCTCACTCAGAGGAGCGTGTGACTCTTGATCTCAGGGTCGCGGGTTCAAGCCCCACATTAGGTATGGAGATTACTTAAATAAATAAATTTAAAAAAGGGGGGGGAGAAAATCACCAGATGAGAAAACTTCTTGAGGCAACTCAACAGCCATAGGAGTCAAAACTTCTGTGAACTTTAAAGTTTGCACCTGATGCAGAGGCCAGGACTTGATCCTTCAGAGCAGCTCTTGATGCAGCATCCAGATGAGAAACATTTTCCTCTGAAGTTTCTTTGATATGTGGGACCCGTCGAGTTCTGGTTCCAATTGCAGCTGAGACTCACAAGCTTACAGCCTTTATCGACAAATGCAATGGCCCAAGTAAATCACAATCCAGCCAAAGCTAAAGTGCTTCCAACTACATTTGTGGGTCATGAAAGAGGGAGGAAATGCTACCACTTTTGCAAGATAGAGCCCCCACCCCCCCACCCCTTTTCCTGCCTGAACTTTCAAAAGCTTAATATCCCACTATCATGTTTCACAATGAACACAAACCAGATGGCTTAGGCCAGGGGAAGGAATGCTGGATTGAGTAACAGCGTATGAATTAAATAACCTTAAACAACCATTAAAAAAAAACCCGAAAAAACCAACGCTAAGTGTTTTCCTAATTTCTAGATTAAAGGAAAGCCATGGGGCCTGAAATAGAAAGAGAATACAAACCACGTTAGGATGCTGCCTCTAGACAGAAGTGCCTTCTTCAGAAAATGAACGGCCAGCGAGGTCATCCACTGCAAAATCTCCCCAGAGACCAAACACATCTCCAAAAGAAGGAAGCAAGTGGGAGACTCTGTTATTTATTTTTCCAAAGCTTAATAAATCAGTTAAAGGAGACCCAGTGTCAGGCCTAGATGAGAAATAGTACATTTCAGGAGATAGCGCTTTAGTAACCAGGTGGGAGAGGTGCCAGATTCAGGATAGAATGTGCTTTAAGTCCAGATGATCTTTGCTTGTGTTGCCCCTTCCTCTGAACCATCTCGTTTCCCTGAATAGGAAAGAAGGCCATAGTTGGAATCTCCTATTACATGTGGAAAAAATTTCCAAACGCCTTCCTACTCCCAGAGAACTGGATTTGGAGGGCAATATGAGGAAGCATATTGTAGTAAGAAAAGCAATGAAGTAGGTGTAAGAAGAGCTTACTCTGAAGGTAAGTCCTGGCCTCTCCATCAGGTAGAGAGCTTAATGTTCACAGAAGTTTAGACTCATAGAGCTGGAATTTAAAAAAAAATTGATGGGTAGGTGGGGAGCCTTTGGAGCGCTCCATTTTTCTATTGCTTATGTCACTGACCACTGCAAAATGAGGACACAACTCCCGTTTCACAAAGGAGGAAGGCAGGGCTCTTAGAGTCGGAGAAATTTGGCCAAAGTCACAACCCTGTACACATCTTGTTGCAAAGCCTGTGTTCTCTTCCCTAACCACACCAACTCTCCAGATGAGATCATATACGGTAAAATGTTTATAACGAGCCAGGCCCTGTGCAATCATTCCCTTGTGGTTATTAGGCACAGACTTCCATCTGGCGTGCACGGAGACTTGTCAGCTCACATCTGCATGTGTCCATGAATATATTCATATAAGACTGCTTTATAAACATAAGCAAGTTTGTGGTCTGACTAGCGTAAGAATACTTCAGCAATAACAGGACAGAAGCAGAGAGTCTCCCAGAAATCCAGGCTATGCTGTGGCTTCAGCCATAGGAAAAGCAGGCCTGGATCATGAACAGTTGCTTATGCTCTGACTCATGCCGGTGCTCATCTTTCGAGCATTGGTGACATGTGGCTCACTCTGGAATAATCCTGGACCTGCCGTCCTATCCCAGAAGTGAGTTCTTTCTAAGAGGTTAAGGCAAACTATATCTGCTCTCACTGATCATTACTCTGGGAAATCTGGGAAAAGAGAGTGTTGGCTTTGAGGAAATGCTAAAGAGGAGAGAGAGGCTTCTGGTCTGTGCGCAACGGTGCAAGGGGTAACATGTTCTGCCCCCCTGGAAAGATGTCATCAAAACGGTGAAGATGGGGGCACCTGGGTGGCTCAGTTGGTTAAGCGACTGCCTTCGGCTCAGGTCATGATCCTGGAGTCCATGGATCGAGTCCCACATCCCTCTGACCCTCTTCCCTCTCGTGCTTTCTATCTCGCATCCTCTCTCTTTCTCAAATAAATAAATAAAATCTTAAAAAAAAAAAACGGTGAAGATGAAGACTGTGGCCCCTTCAGATGGTCCCCCTGAGAAGCCTCCTCCATCATTAGTGGGGATACAATCAGCACAAACCATTTTAAAGAACAGTTTAGAGGGGTGCCTGGGTGGCTCAGTTGGTTAAGCATCAGATTCTTGATCTCAGCTCAGGTCAGGGTCTCAGGATCGTGAGTGAGGTCGCCCCGTGTCAGGCTCTGCCCTGAGCCTGGAGCCTGCTTGAGGATTCTCTCCCTCTCCCTCTGTCACCGCCTCCCTGCTCGCACGCACTCTCTCCCTCTCTCTCTCTCTAAAAAAAAAGAACAGTTTAGAAGTCTGCTTCAGGAATTAAAAACACTCAACAGCCTTGGCCCAATAATGCCATCATTGGGAACCTATGCTAAAGAGATAATCAGATAGAATGTACGTTTATGTGCAAAAATGTTTACTGCAGGGGCGCCTGGGTGGCTCAGTCAGTGAAGCGTCTGCCTTTGGCTCAGGTCATGTTCCCACATCGGGCGCCCTGCTCAATGGGGAGCCTGCTTCTCCCTCCTCCCTCTGCTGTTCCCCCTGCTTGTGCACACTCTCTCTCTCTCTGTCAAATAAATAAATAAAATCTTTAAAAAATTTTTTTCAAGAAATTAAAAAATAATGTTTACTGCAGTAAAAACACAGGCACACACTAAATGTCCCCAAATAGGATAATGGCTAAGTGAATTATGCATCATGAATCTATACAGTTGAATATAATGCTGTTAGCAAGACATAACAAAGAATTTGCATGACTTGGATAGTGCTTTTGCTATTGTGTTGAGTAATGAAAGTGATGAAAGCGCTACAGAGCTGTACATATGGAACAATCACTGCTTTGTGTGTATGTAAATGCACAGAAAAAGGACTGGAAGGAAATTTTACTGGTGATAGTTCTTTTCTTCCATTATTTTTGTCCTTATTTGCCAGGTTTGGCATAATAAGTAGGTATAAGTTTTATTTATTTATTATTTTTCTTAAACAAGATTGGCCATATTATTTTTTTAAAGATTTTATTTATTTATTTGATAGAGAGAGAAAGAGAGAGAGAGAGCACAAGCAGGGGGAGTGGGAGAGGGAGAAGCAGGCTCCCTGCTGAGCAGGGAGCCCGATGCGGGGCTCGATCCCAGAACCCTAGGATCACGACCTGAGCCGAAGGCAGACACTTCACCGACTGAGCCACCCAGGCGCCCCAGTAGGTGTAAGTTTTATTTTTTAAACGTTACTTTAAAAATGGCTTAAATAAGTGTCACTCCTCCTTAACTGACTTTCTCTCTTGCCTGAATAAGCACAGCAGACTCCCAGCCGCCCTTTCTCCTCTCGTCCCACTCCCTTCCCAGCCCAGCCTGTACTGTCTCCAGGGTTCCCCTCTGGGACTCGAAACTGACCAGGGTTAATGCCCTTGGCTTAACATGGGCTTCAGCGGCCTGTTGCCTCTAGACTGGAAGACAGGGTTCAAACTCCTTTGCATGGTTTGCTGTTCCCCAGGGGGCAGACCCTTTCAGATCTTCTGGTCTACATGCCCAGTCTTCCCTCTGTTTAGAACACCCTTTGGCCTCCTTTTTCACCCGGGGAATGTCTTACTTGGCTTTAATGGCCAGGCTCAGAGGTGAGCTTGTTGCTGTTGGCTCTGCTCCCAAAGACTTGGTCCATAGAGCCATTTTAGCAAATATCACTTGTTGTAATAAATGTGTCTTCTGTCTCTTGCTCCTTCCCCTGCCGCTCTCCCCACGTAAGACCATATGATTGTGAGAATGGAGTTTGTCTTGGAATGCTTGCTGCCTGGCACAGAGTAGGTACCCAGGGATGAAGAGATAAAGGAACTGGTGGGTGAGCTGGACAGAGGAGACAGCGGGGGTTTTCATGTTAAGGAGGTAGTCTATAAGATGGCTGTGGACCGACCCTCCTTCCTAGAAGGAGCAAGAAAAAGCAGGCTTCCTTGCGGCAAAACAGATTTCAGTTAGCCAAAAGGAGGAACTTGCACAGGTTGTTATTACTGGAATAGGTGAGTGACTGGGGGCGGTGGGGTGGAGGGAGGTGATTCCTTCAGAATAGGGTAAAAACCTCCCTGTCTGAGAGGAGTTGGGCACCGCCCTTCTTGGAACCTGGAAGGTAGACTAGGTGACCACAGCCATACCTGGGTTTCGGTGCATTGTCCAAGGAAACAGGGTCGGAAGCTCTGCTTTCTCCCAGAGCCCACTGTGATTCTGCTATAGGCCTGGGCAGGTTTCCATGTCAGCTGCACTTCCAAACCCAGATCTGCAATTTGAACCTAAGGCCCTGCAGACAAAGAAGACTGTGTTAAGAGTAGGGCCAATTGCTCCCCATGCCCAGCAGGGCTCTTGGCTCCACAGCACTCATTAGCATCTGAAGTTCACATAAATATATATGAGGCCTGCAGGTTCCCCTGGGAGTCCCGGAGGCCCCTCACAGCCAAAGCGGAATCTCTCCCTCTTTGCACCTCCTCCTGGACCTTCCGAGCCCAGCTGCCTCCGGGGAGCCCAGTGTGTGAGGCTATTCCCCAGCAGGGTCCTGACAGCTCATTTTCAGGGTGCAAAAATAGACACTTGGTCCTTTGGGGGACCGGCTCTGTTCTGCCCCTCCCCTCCTTATGTAGGGCCAAGGTCTCTGAAGACCAGGGATTTCCCCACCGCCCTCTCACATGCCCTAATCCTGGAGACTCGAGGGCAGACTGAACCCGATACATGAATGCAGCGTACCCCTTGCAAAGCCCAGATTAGATGCTGCAAAACTCAGGACTGAGGGAGGTGAGGAGACTCAGGGCTTTTTGTTCCTAAAGGCCTCCTTATCTAATGGGATACACAAAATAGAAAAGAAAAAAAAAGTAGAAACCTGAGATAGCAGCAACCTCAGAGAAATATAAGTGAGAACATAAGTAGTAGCATATGAACCCTGTAAATTCCACAGAGGGGCCGGGACCAGAAGGCAGTGCTGCTGGATCTAACCTCAGAGGGCTTCTTGGAGGAGGTGAATTTTGACGGGGGTGGGGAAGGGTGGAGTTAGGAAGGGTGCTGACTATTGGGCAGAGACAGCTGGCTGGCTGCCCTATCCCTCTCCCAGAGGCACTGCAGCACAATTGAAACATTAGGGAGGAAAACAGCCCCAGGGGTCCTCAGACTCCCACCAACAGCCCTGTCCTATGTAACTAGCCCACTACCACAGTTGTTTCCAAGACTGGAGGGAAAGGACTTTCAGAGAAAAGCCACAAAACGAAGCCAGTTGAATCCCGATGTGCATGGGGAGAATCTGGTGTGGGTGGCTGTCCTTTGGTGTTTCTGGCTGAAGCTGGAATACCCTGGCCTCAGCTTTGGGGTGTGATGCCACAGCACATGGGGAAGCCCATGTATCACTTAGTGGACGTGAGGAGGGCAGAGGCTGAAGTGGAAAGAGGAACTGATGGTGGTAGATTTCCAAGTGCTGATAGCATGTTCAGCTCAGGTTATTTGGGAAGAGTTTCTCCAGTCCCAATTCCTTTGCCCACCCTGGCAGGCTGGTGTCCTTAGTCAGTTGAAGAACAGGCATTCTGCTCTCTGAAGCATCCTTCACCCCACATAGTCCGTCTTACCTGGGGCCTGGTAAGAGAGCCCAAGCTCTTCAAGCCCAAGTTCCTTCTCAAGGAACGTCATCATCCTCCCCGATCTGCAACAGCTTTCTGTTAGACGGGGAAGGAGGCAGATTTCTCAGCCAGGGAGGTGCTCCCCCTCTCCCTGAGACTGGCAATTCCAAGTCACAGCAGATTATATTGGAAGGATTCTTAGAGATCATTGATGTCAACTCATACTACAAGCCCAGAAGGAGAAGGGGGTGGGGACTTATTCAGAGTTGGGACTGTAATCCTTGGTAAGAGAGATGCAGAATAATCTCTCCAACGAAGCCAGCCTGGCTCCACACACTGTCTTTCTGACTCCATGGCCATGAAACCTTGAGTAAGTCTTTGAACAACTCTGAGCACCTGTTTCCTCAGCTGCCAAAAGCCAAAAGAGAAAGAAAGAAAAGCAGACAGATACCTCTTCGTAGAATGTTCTCTAAGATCTAGAAGATTATTGATAATAATAGCTATTGCTTATTGACTACTGACTATGTGCCAAGGGCCATGCGAGACGCTATGTCCACATTACGTGGCATGCAATCATGTTTGCTGTAATTATTACTACATGCAGACCTCAAGAGTTGACACTGCTCCTGGATATGTCTCACCTTTGACAGCAGACTTCTGAGATGATAAAACTCCTATGGACCCCGGTTTCTAGAAATCAGGAAGACCTAAACTCGGGAAAGCGATCCATGTTCAGGCTGAGCAGTGACTTGCTGGCCTGCGCTCCCACACTGAGGAAAGATCACCAGCCCTCTCGTCCAAATGCAGCCTGCTCTCTCTTGTTTAAACAAGGCTAAGAAGGCAGGCAGGCAGCCCGTGGTTGGGGAGGAAGAAACAAGGGCTGTTTGGGATTCCATGTAGACTCTGGGCTATTGAAGCTGTCAGGCTGATACACAAGCTCTGTCAGGCTTATAGCTCTTGGCATTCTGGCCGCTTCCCCCTGATGACCATTTATAGTCAATTCCTCTGAAGAGGGTGTAGCCCTGGGGTTGGACAAAAGTGATGAAGTTGGAGAGGCACCTGGCCGAGGGGAGGCTGGCGGTAACTACTAGAAACCTCCCTACCTCCAAACACTACGAATGTCCCCGAGCTTGGGCTCAATGGCTCCCCCTTCAGGCTTGCGAGGTAAGAACAAGCCAGGACCAAAGGGAGGTTGGACCGTGGAATGAATGGAAAGATCGGCAGTAGTTAGTGGAGATTTAATGTAAGATGAGCCCGTATGTCTTTGTGGTAGGGAATTCAGTCCCTATGCCCCTGAATTTTTCTTTTATTTTACCTTGAAATCTAATTTAAGACCGTTTTCTGCAAATTGGAAGTAGCAAACCTTTAACAGAGCTTGGAAAAGGGAAACGGCTTGACAGCGTCCATAGTCCAGTCTGGTTGTTGACCAGGTTCTGCCCTTGGCATCATTGTGATTTCCATGGTCTCTGCCTGGGGAGAGGGCATAGATTCCACGGGTCCTAGGAAGACCTCAAGCTCTCTTAGTGCCTAGGAGGAGGAAAGATTAAAGAAGGATCTGGCATCCACCCTGCAGACTTTGGGTTGGGTAAAAAGAACACTGCCCCCGAAGTCAGCTGGAGGAATTGCTACGAAGTCAGGAATCTGCAAATAAGGATGTGAAGAGAGGCTTGCAGCAACTGAGGCCACAGGAAAACAGTCCTTTGAGGTGGTCACGTGGGCCTGCATACACCCACTGGAATACAGAATAATAATATGTCCCTGTTAACTGTGAGAGGGATATCGGGGGTGGGGGGTGAGGGGGCAGAATGGGCAGAGGCAGGGATGGACAGGAGCATGGATAGTATTGTGTTAGGTTCTAGACACTGGGTTAGGAGTTTTATACACACTATTTTGCCTTTTAATGTTCAGAATCTTGGGAGGTTAGTTCCATTCTTATTTTACAGATGAAGAGGCTCATGGAAGCCAAGTAAATTCCTTGAGGTTTCAGACTTAGCAGTGGTGGAGCTGGAATTAAAACCTACTTTGTTAGGCTGTTTTTAGCAGTTTGTACCAAGATCAGTTCCTTGTTTAGGCGACTCCCATGGGGGCAGGGGCCGTTGTAGGTCCTCAGGAGGCCAGATTCCAGACCAGAGGGTACTGCTGTAGATCTAAGGATCCTTCTATCAGGCTAGTATAACCGGAGAAGCCATCTCCAGCTTGAAGAGGTGTCTGTTTTCCTTAGGAAAACAGCCTGGTCCCGGCACAGAGTGGAATGACACTGTCAAAACCTCATTTTTCTGTTTCATTTTTCTAGAACTTTCTAGAGATTACGACTCTTCAGTTATGACATCCTTTCTTCCTTGGCCAAATGAAACCGTACTTCATTATATTACACAATTCTTTGGTTAGTTTCAATCCTGGGGATTCTGCGGCCCCTTTTACTAGCTTTAGGAGTTTATGATCACATTTTAAAAAAACCTTTAAGTGCAAACTACAAGTTCATTCATTCGTCCAAATTTATTGAGCACTTAAATATATGCCTGATGGTGGGTTCACTTCCGGGAACAGAATGATGAAACTTGTCTCTTCCTAGGGGAGGCAGATGCATAAACAAATACAATATAGTATGTGCCCAAACAGCTGGGAACAGCACCATATGGATTGTTACTCTCATTCCATTAGTTTTTCATCCATTGAAACAAAAACCAAAAACCAAACCAAAACAAAAACCCCGAGTTTATTGTAAGGTCCAATATTAAGTACTGGGAAGCCTCAGGAGTCTGCTGGGGAAGATAGATGGATAGATCAACTATATGGTACAAAGGAGATAAAAAATTTACACTAAATAAGGGCAGGTTTTTGGTAGGCATATGATTACTGATTTGCATAGAAGTAAATTATTTAGTACTTTATCTGGAACAGAGCAAGGACTTGATAAATGGTAATATATGTGGTTAGTATCATCACTATTATTATTTTTGGCAAACATTTGGTGAATCAATTTGGATTTTTTTCCTATAAAACTTATAAAATCCAGGTGATATTGTCATTTTTCCATTTTTCAGAGAAAACTGTACACAATATGATTTAAGTGGCTGCCCCAGACAATTTGAATTTGGAGTAAAGATACACAAATGAGAGCGAACACTCTGGCTCCCAACATACCCCTCTTGCTAAGGGCCCCTGAACCCACGAGCTGGCCATCCATCAGTCTGGTCTTTTCCACCTCAACATAAACTTATTCTGACTCTACCCCCAACCTCTTATGATCTAATCCTCAAAACATCTGACTTAGACTCTCCTTTAGGTACTCCCTACCTTCAGTAAGCTGCCAGGTCCGAGGAACCAATGCGTCTCTAACTTACTGTGTACACAGATTTCTCCCCCCTCCCCCGCCCCCTCTTGTTAAAATGCAAATTCTGACTCACTGGGGGTGTGGGTGGGGCCTAAGGTCCTGCATTTCTAATAAGATCCTAGCTGCTGCTGCTGGTCCCAGGACCACACTTTGGGTAGCAAGCTGTCCGTCATAACTCCAAAGCCTCTCTTTCAACTATTTCCTTTCCTTATGTACACCCCCCCGCCGCCCCGAGCTCAGGCCATCCTAATCCTCTTCAGATGAGCCCCAAGCATCTCCCTGCCTCTACTCCCTACTTCCACCCCATCCTACATGCTTCTGCTAAATCCAGCTTCCTAAAGTGTAACTTCCTTTGGGGCGCCTGGGTGGCTCAGTCGTTAAGCGTCTGCCTTCGGCTGAGGTCATGGTCCCAGGATCCTGGGATCGAGCCCCGCATCGGGCTCCCTGCTCCGCGGGAAGCCTGCTTCTCCCTCTCCCGCTCCCCCTGCTTGTGTTCCCTCTCTCGCTGTGTCTCTCTCTGTCAAATAAATAAATAAAATCTTTTTTAAAAAAAGTAACTTCCTTCATGTTACTGCCCTGCCCTAACGCCTCCAGAGACTCCCCACTGACCGGCAAACTAGACACAAATTTCTCCCACTGAAGTTAAGACCCTCTAAGATGGGGCATCTGGGTGGCTCAGTCGGTTAAGCGTCTGCCTTCAGCTTGGGTCATGATTCCAGGGTCCTGGGATCCAGCCCCGAGTCGGGCTCCCTGTCTGGCAGGGAGCCTGCTTCTCCTGCTCCTTCCTGCTCGTGCCCTCGCGTGCTCTCTCTCTCAAATAAAAATGAAATCTTAAAAAAAAAAAAAGACCCTCAGATTTAGCCTCAGCTTTTTCGGTGTGAGAAATCTCATGATTCCCAGGGATTTATCCTACCCATGATCACCATTACTTCTTGCCTTGGGGACTTTGTGGATACTCTTCCTTCCACTGATGCTCCTTCCTGCTCCCAACCGTGGCCCTCATCTCAGCACCCAAGCCCTCTCCTACCCTCAAGCCCTGGGCACCCTCTCCCACAGCTGGAAACCGTCTCAAACCTGCATAGCTCTTTGCCCAAATATGGTTATTTGTGTGCATCTTCCCTTGTGCGCTCCTTCATCTGTCTACAACCCCATAGCATCTCTTGCAGGGCCTGGCTCCCAGCAAGCCCTCAGTTAATTCACCTAGATGCCTGAGAGATCTATTTCTCAGTTCTTTTAATGGGACTGTATTCTACTTGCATTATTTATGTTCCTGTGTTAGATGTGTTTTAACATAGCAAACTACCTCAAATTCTTTTTGGAAATTGGGGAGTTATAAATCATAAATAATCAGCTGCAAGAGTAGAAGAAACATTCGCTAAATGAATAAATGGATGCCTTCTTCGGGGCAGAGTAAAGAGCAGGTTACTGGCTGTCCTTCCCACTCCTTCTTGCCTCTGGCCCTTTTACCCCTCTGTCCCCTGAAGGTCCTCCTGCAGCTCTTTGGGGTCCTGTTCAACTTCAAGATGCAGGGGAAGCTCCAGCCCCTCCTGAACTGCCCCCCCCAAGACAAGCTGTTCTGTGGCCTCCAGCAGCATTCACTACTCATCTCATCCACTAGACTGTGAACCCCTTTATGTCATGGATCTCTGCCCCCCGCCCCCGCATCCCTCAGGTTGCAGCAGCACAATGGCCCCTGGGCCCAGCCTCACCTATTTCTCGCTGGCAAGCTTTGGAATCTTTGAGGAGCCCAAACACGCATGTCCCACCCCAGGCCTGTTGAATCAGATGGTTCTCAAACTTGAGCATGGGTGCGAGTCATAAGCACCTGAGGGCTTGTTAAAACCCAGAGCACTGCACCACCCCGCCAGAGACTACAGGATGGGACTAAGAATTTGCATTTGTAACAGGTTCCCAGATGATGTTGATGCTGTTTGAAAATGGCTCTTGGAGGTGAGGTCAAGCTGTTCTGTCTGTAAAGAAGAGAAATCACAGTGTGCTCAGGCAGGCACCATAGAAGCTTGATAAATACTTAATGGATTAAATTATTTGCTTCATCTATCTTAACTCTACCTCCCCAAATGGAATATAAGTAACTTGCAGCTAGAGATCAAGTCTTAGAGGACTTCTCTGGCAAATTCCATCCGGCAGAGCCCAGGACTGGGCATTGAGTTGGCATACAGTGCATACCTTTGGATGAGTAACAGCTTTTCCTACCCCTCTTCAGCGCCACTGTGAGAGACCTAAAATCGCCTCTTTCAATCAATAAGTGGGAGGGCAGCTTCTGTCAACGTCGTTGAAACATTTGTGCCTGAGAAGTTTCCAGGGGAGGAGGCTCAAGCCATTCATTCTGTACATCTCAGGAAATCAGTCAATTGAAGATCTCTCACCCAAAACATCATCGTAAATCAGCCCCTGTTCCCTAGGTTCTGTGTTGCGTATCTGTTGTGGTCTCGGAATTTCCCTTCTACAGTCAATATGCATGTGAGGACATCATTAAAACAGGCAGAGAAGGGGCGCCTAGGGGGCTCAGTGGTTAGCGGCTGCCTTTGGCTCAGGTCATGATCCCAGGGTCCGAGGATCGAGCCCCTCGAGCTCCGTGAACCCGCTTCTCCCTCTCCCTCTGCCACTCCCCCCTGCTTGTGCTCTCTCACCCTTGCTCTCTCTCAAATAAATAAAATCTAAAAAAAAATTATTTTAAAAAATAAAATAAAATGCGCAGAGAGGCCATGTAGCAATACATGCTCCTAAGGACTATCCTTCCCCAAATGTCAGTATTTATTTACCTTCTCAGGAAAAAAATAATTAAGTTCATGAGGGTATAGCTGGATTATTGAAAGAAATCCTTATTACCAGCATTTGTTTTATGCTTTGCAGAACGTTTCATAGCTTATTTAGAAAAATAAGATCATCATCACCATTAGGCAGGAGGTCTTAATAACAAACAAATATGGTAGACATAATATGAAAATGGATGAGTTCCTCGTTTTTTTTCCTTTTGGACTAGAAATTGGAAAGATTTTTTTTTTTTTGTGAGAGAGAGTGTGCACATGTGTGGGGGTGGGGAGGGGCAGAGCGAGAGGGAGTGAGAGAATCCGCATCTCAAGCAGACTCCCCGCTGAGTGTGGAGCCTAATTCTGGGCTTGATCCCAGGACCCTGAGATTATGACCTGAGCCGAAACCAAGAGTTGGATGCTTAACTGACTATGCCACCCAGGCGCCCCGAAAATAATTTTTTAAAGCAACAATTATTAATCAACAGAGTATTTGCAGAGAATTATGGAAAACACTTATTCGCCCTTGTAGACTCAGGGCATCCTCACCATCCTGTGGGTGTTCCCACACCTTACCCGGGCCCAGGGGGCTGCCTTCCCTGCCCCTCTCCCTGTGTGCCCCCTCCCCCCCGCCCTGGCACAGCTTGGCGTCTCCACCATAATGGCACTTAACCCCACTGCCTTCCAACAGTCGTTGACCACTTTTTATTTTGTTAAGCGTGAGATAGTTAAGATTGAAGCAGTAAAGCTAATATAAATTATAACCGATGCAGCACACAGATTTTCGACCTTTGTTGACTCCATCCAGTAAGCTCCGTATTCTGACGCTCCCTCGTTCAGATGTTAGGCGTACTCCGATGATTCCCACACCTGCCGGGAGGGCCTCATTTGTAGCCTGCAGCACTGGGAGCCCAAGCAGACACTAGGAGCCACTAGGACCCTTTTCACCCACTGGGTCTGTTTCTTCTTCCTCCTTCCCCTCATGCCCAGGCTCGCCCGGGTGGGGCCAGCAGCTGTGTCTTCACAGTGGCCTGCAGGTAATCATGCAGGAGCGCGTTCTGGAGGGTTCACAGCCCGATATTTATCTTCTCACTGTAAGTAGCTGTTAAATAGCTCCCAGGAGACACTGGGGTTTTTGCTGAGCTTTCCAGACACTGCAAAAATAACACACACATATCCATATTTAAGCACATTTGTATCTTTAATGCTTTGACAGATCATTGGTCTTTCCCACACTTTCTAAAGGTCTTGGAGCCAAGCCTAGATAGGAACTACTTCACGAACTTCTTGAGAAAAAACTGTCTTTTATATTTGAAACCCCCAGTGCCTAGCACAACTCCTGGCACATAAAGGAGGCTAAAGAATTAGATACAGGAGGGGTCCCTGGGTGGCTCAGTATATTAAGCATCCGATTCTTGATTTTAGCTCAGGTCATAATCTCAGGGTCTTGAGATCAAGCCCTGCAGTGGGCTCTGTTCAGTGGGGAGTCTGCTTGAGATTCTCCCCTCTTCCTCTACCTCCCCAAATAAATAAATCTTTAAAAGAAAAAGAATTAGATACAGGATCGCAATAGTCATGGCTAATATTCACTGAATATTTTCTCTGGGCCATACTGAGAAGCCCTTTATGGGACGATATTATTTAATCCTCATAACCACCTGTGACCTAGGCACTAGTAAGCACCATACTCAGTAAATGAAAATGACCCAGGGCTCAGCGGGGTGAAGTAACTTGCCCAAGCCCTTCAGCCAGAAGTGATAAGCTGATTTTAAATCCAGGTCTGTCTTGTTCCAGAGGCGCTCTATTTACCACAGTACGATATAAGGTTAACAGTTGAATAAACCTTGATCTTAGAGACTGTAAATATTTAGGTTGTCTACTGGCTTTGTGATTTATTGCAAAACTGAAATAATATACCCAACAGCATAACATGAAGAAATGGGGCGCCTGGGTGGCGCAGTCGTTAAGCGACTGCCTTCGGCTCAGATCATGATCCCAGGGTCCTGGGGTCGAGCCCCGCATCGGGCTCCCTGCTCGGCGGGAAGCCTGCTTCTCCCTCTCCCACTCCCCCTGCTTGTGTTCCCTCTCTCGCTGTGTCTCTTTGTCAAATAATAAAATCTTTAAAAAAATTATAAAAAAACAAACAAAAAATATGAAGAAATAACGAGCAGTGCCTTTTAATGAGTGAGATGGTGGGGTCCACGTGGGTTCATGGGCCCACCCAAAAGCAGCAGGCCATGGCAGCACTGTCCCTGGAGTCCTCCAGTCCGGTTTCTAGCAGTGGAGACTGGCACTCAGGCCTTCCACGGTGCCTAAACTCTCTACTATTTTCTTGTTCTTAAATCGCTATCTCCAGGACAAGGCATTTTATCAAGATTACAGCATTGTGTTATCTGCGTGTGCTGAGAGTTAGCTAGCTAACTCATTAAGGGGGATTGCTCACTCTGATAGATGGGATGGCAGGCTATAATTGGAGGGCACTTCGAGGCTGAGAAGCAGCACGTGACTTGCCTAAGATCCCAGGGTAGGTCGGAGGCGGATGCTATTAGAACCCCAGTCACCTAACCATACCATCCAGGGCACTTCCCCTTACACCATCTTCCTACCCTGACGAAGGCTGGCTGGCCGTCAGAATATAAGCAAAGCAGTGTAGAGTACTTTTCAGGGGAGGTCGGTGGTGGTGAGTGATCTGTGTAGCCGAACCTGAGGGTTTTGTGCAGACGGGGCCACATAGGAAGGAGCAGGAAAAAATTCAGGTAATAAATGATTGCAGAAAGGGGCACGGTCTGTGCTGAGTCCGTCCCTAAGTCTGGTGGCTTAGGAGAAGACAGTGGTTCACCTCTGGAGGGCGCCCTGGAGGCACTTAGAACAACTAGCACTTAAGCTTGAAGGCCAGAGCTCCTCCAGTCCCTGCTGGGTCCTTTACCTGCACCTCACTTACACCTGGGCAGGGCACTGAGCCTCTGCACCTTCATTTTGTCTTTATTCGTGAAATAAAGAAGTTGTCCTGGTGATTTCCAAAATATTCTAGCTCTGACGTTCTAGGGTTCTCCTGAACTGGGATTATTTAAGGCTAGGCCCCATGTTTGGGGCGCCTGGGTGGTTCAGTCGTTAAGCGTCTGCCTTCGGCTCAGGTCATGATCCCAGGGTCCTGGGATCGAGCCCCGCATAAGGCTCCCTGCTCAGCAGGAAGCCTGCTTCTCCCTCTCTCACTCCCCCTGCTTGTGTTCTCTCTCTCGCTGTCTCTCTCTGTTTCAAATAAATAAAATCTTAAAAAAAAAAAAAGGTTAGGCCCCATGTTCTAAACCCTCTCAGAACATTCTGCAACTGTGACCATCACCTCTCCAAGCTCTTCTGCCTTTTGTTTGGAATGCAGAGCCAGCTGATAAATTGGTCCCAGGTATTTTACCTCCATGATTCCTCCATTCTCCCAGGACTAAATGTACCCCTCAATTCTTAAGGGGCGCCTGGGTGGCTCAGTCAGTTAAGCGTCTGCCTTTGGCTCCGATCACGATCCCAGGGTCCAGGGATGGAGCCCCACATTGGGGTCCCTGCTCAGTGGGGAGTCTGCTTCTCCCTCTCCCTCTGGTCCTCCCCGCTTGTGCTCTCTCTCTCTCAAGTAAATGAATAAAATCTTTAAAAATTATATAAATAATTTAAGGGGGCACCTGGGTGGCTCAGTTGGTTAAGCAGCTGCCTTCGGCTCAGGTCATGATCCCAGGGTCCTGGGATCGAGCCCCACATCGGGCTCTTTGCTCAGCAGGGAGCCTGCTTCTCCCGTGCCTGCCGTTCCCCCTGCTTGTGCTTGTTCTCTGTCTCTCTGTCTCTCTATCTCTCTAGCTCTCTCTGTGTCAAATAAATAAAATCTTTAAAAATAAATAAATAACTTAAACTCTGGGATAAAATATCCACCTTTGCAAGGCCCCAGCTGCATGGATAGCACAAATGGGCAAGACCCTCAAGCTCCTAAATGTAGGCCGATAAGGATCACAGAACAGGCCATTGCTCACGTGGCTTCCATGGAGGGCTGTCCCACTAGCCGAGATGCCTAAAAGTTCTAGAGCTATTTAGTCAGGGCTTTAGGATAGGGACCTAGTTCTGTGTCTTCAAGTTTGCTTCCAATTACCAAGAGAAACTAGCTTCTCACAGACAAGTAGAAGTCAAGTCAGGATGGGGGGCAAGGAGATCATATTTGACTCCACCTGTGTGGAGCGGAGGCTGACAGAGGACATGTTTCAGCCCACGCTCTGTCTTGCCACAGAGCAGGAGAGCTGAGAAGTATGAGGGCTCCATATTCATCCTGGGGAAGGCCATCAGCCCACTTTTTGGCCATGATGGGTGTCTAATCCATTGGGATTCTCTGAAAGGGAACCGAAAAGAACCAGAGGAAGAAAAGCCAAAGATTTAGGAATTTACTCAGCCTAGAGGTGGAAAGAATAGTGTCTGGGAGCAAGTTAAGTGGGCCAGTTGTTTAAAAACAAATGCTTCATAAATGTTGTTCTGCTCAGTGTCTGGTTTGTTGGCCCCTTCCCTGTTAGTCCATAGTAAATTTCCTTTTGAATGTTCCAGCCTGCCTTTGCTTTATTAAAGGGCATGAAAACGGGTTTTGTGCTTTCCATACCTGGACCAAAATCTTCAGTGGGGGAGGTAAATCTCTGGGGATTTATGTGTGATCCGAGCATAGAGGACTCAAAGGAGAAGCTGACAGGAGAAAAAAGGAACTTCAGAGAGAAAGATCAGATAAAAGTTTTGAGTTGCGCCTTCCCCCAGAAAGAGAAAGTAGCTGAAACTCTTATTTGCTCCCCCCCCCCCGAGGTTGTTCTGTGCCTGGAGAGAGAGAAGGGCTCAGTGTTCCAAACGATGGGCCAGCTTGAATGTCAGGGCTTGGTGCAACTCGCACCCTGAAGCCTGGGAGCTCCATCAGCAGAAGTCCAGGGAGAGGCTTTCATGTCAATTACATTTAACGTCATTGCTCTGTACTCTCTCAGCCAGATGCGTTTCATCACAAGAGATTTCATTTCCTAGAGAAAAACCTTTAGAAAAAAGAACAAATGTCCTCAATGAACTTCCTTTGAGGGCAGTCTATCAGCCCACTGCCTGAAATGCTTTCCCAACATGCTTTCCCTCCAGGCATCTCTTACACAACCTCTGGGCTCAACGTCCCTTACGGGGCCCTACAGAGGATGTGTGATAGGCGCCATGGCCCTGAGTTTTAGTAGTTTACAGCCTGCTTGGGCTGTATGATAACACCACATGAAAAGACATGGGGCAAATATGGAGCCAAATGAGAAAAAAAAAATGACAAGGGACTTGGCAAGTATTTTCCCAAGTTGAGCTTTGGGGAAAATCAAAAGTGGCTGCCCTTCCGGGTGATTTTAGTCTGTTGGGGCTGTCATAACAGTACCGCGGATTGGGTGACTTCTTTACACAAGAGAAATGAACTTTCTCATGGTTCTGGAAATTAGAAATCCAAGATCAAGGAAGGTGTCAGCAGGGGTGTGGTTGATTGTCTTATCCAGGTGTCTTCCCATGGTCTTCCTTCTGCACCTGTTTGTATCCTAATCTCCTCTACAAAGACATCAAGCAGATTGGATTAGGACCCACCTTAATGGTCTCACTGTAACTCAATTCCTCTTTAAAGACCCTATCTCCAAATACCTTCACATTCTGAGGTACTGAGGGTTAGGATTCCAACATCTGTGTTTGGGCGTGTAATTCAGCCCCTTACAGGGGGTGTTGAGAGGAGGAAACAATTCACACCCATTGAAAAGGGATGTAATCTATCCATACGGCTGCGGTGCTACCTGCCAGGTGTGCAGTACTATGGGAAGGAGCTCAGGAGAGGGAGAAATTGCCATGAGCCAATGTGGTTGGAAGAAGTCTGGCCTGAGGAGCAGAAATTGAACTAGCTAAAAAGGAAAGGGAGGTAAGTTTTGGATGAGGGTGGAGTGTGGGTGAACAGGAGAGGAGGAGAGCACATTCCTGGCAGAAGGGATAGCCGGGAAGATGGTGCAGATGGGGTGCTAAAGAGACATGCTCAGGGGATGTGAACTAGACCAATCGTGTAAGATTGGAGCGTTCATCTGGGGGGACAGGAGGAGAGAAGAGCCTGAGACAGCAAGCTGCAAGTGGAGAGTGGGGGATGGGCTGCAGATAGACTTTCTGTCCGGTCCAGGGCCTTTAAGCTGGCTAGTAAAATGGTAACAAGAATAACAGGCGTATCGCTGCTTACGACCCTTAAGATTTTTCATGAACATTATCCCATTTCTCCGCCATCAATATGTAACGAAATCAGCAGGGCATCGTCATAACCATTCTGTAAATTTGGAGATTCAGGTGGAGGGAGTTTAATTGCTTGACCAGATGTAAGGGGCTGTGATCAGAATTCACTCCAGGTGAATTAATCCAACAGGCCTGTGAAGAATGCCTTTGCAGAGTGAGGAGCAGGGGGCCGGGAGTTATTAGAAGAACAGGAGTGCAGTGGTGAAAGCCTGAATTAGAGGAGTGGTACTAGAACTGGAACAGTTTAGGGGCGCCTGGGTGGCTCAGTCGGTTAAGCATCTGCCTTCGACTCAGGTCATGATCCCAGGGTCCTGGGATCAAGTCCCCACATCGGGCTCCTTGCTTGGCGGGAAGCCTGCTTCTCCCTCTCCCACTTCCTCTGCTTGTGTTCCCTCTCTTGCTGTGTCTCTCTCTGTCAAATAAAACAAACAAACAAACAAAAAAATATAGGAAAAATGAAGACGCCAGGAAATAAGCAAAAATGCCTCTGGGAAGTGTACCGCACTTGGTTCTCATCAGATTTCTGTATCTCAGCATAAATTAATTTATGAGATTCTTTCTTGGCTTTGGAAGTAGGAACAGGGAGGACATAAGTACAACTATGTTCCCCGATGCCCCCGACAAACACTCAGTATATTGTACTGGAACTGTGTGTGCGTATATCTGTCTCCCCGACCCCAGACTATAAGCTCCCCCAGGAAAGTGACAGTCTTTTCTTCATCTTCATATAGCCAATACCCAGTAAAATTCTTCAGTGGTAAGAAGCTCAATAAACATCTTTTGAATGAATGAGAGAGAGTGAACAAGTAGGACACCAGTAGAGGGGAGGAAAAGAGCGTAAAAAGCAGAGGTGAAGGACCTTGAGGACAAGTGTCAGAGACTTCACAGGGGTCCCCAGGACAGCCTCATATATAGGCAGGTAAATCCAGCCTACAAGAGAGCTCTACAAGGCCAAAGAAACGTCACATAAGTGGCTTTGACCGCCAGATCACTGCAGGCAGCTGTGGACTTTATTATGCAGAATTAATAAACTTTATTGTGAAGAATTATATGGTGGATTTTCTAAAGCGTGTGGACTTTATCATACAGAATTGCTGGGGAAATGGCATTGATGACATAAAATGACTTATTTCATGGAATAGGTTTCTAGGCAGAAATGAATGATTTCTTCTCCATAGCCTTACCTGTTTGTGCTCCAGAGGTCCATTCCCCTAAGCTCCTGGATGCTCTCCCGCCTGCTTCCCGCTGCCATCCCTATGCTGCATCTCTGCCTGGCACATGGAAGGGCCCCCTCTTGAATGGACAAGTCTGGCTATAGAAGATGATGAGATAAGATGGAAGGACCCAAATACATCAGAGTGACTTATTCTCTTTTCACCGTGTTTATTAAGAAGCCTGCATGGGCTAGGATCACCTGACCTGCTGTCCTTTTGTTTCCCCGGGATATAACTATAATCAGGGGCTCTTAAGTCCGTTTGTTTCAATAAGCAAGTCTTGTGAAAAATACCAAGATGGGTGCCAGACGGCCCCTGCCTTCCAGGAATTTATTCTCTCCAATGGAAGAACAATGTCTTCCTGGTTAGTGTTGAATTTCTCCCATGCCCTTTCTACACCGAGCAAATCCCATTCTCATGCATGCAGTGGAAGTGCTAAGAGTTTTAGATGTTAGTATATGTGCTGCAGAAGCGAGCACTAAAATTTCCAGAAGTTAACACCTTCTCACCAAGGCTCAGTGGGCTCTTCAGAGCCCCGAGTTGTGGCCTCTTCTTCCCAGCCATCTCTTCTGGTCATCGTCTAGAACCTGCCTCTGATATCTGGCTCATCCCTCACCACATCCTAGCCCATTTCCCCTTGCTTGAGCACATGCGTTGATTATAGAGGAACTAGAATATAACCCTTGCCTTGCAAAGCAGTGAACGCAGGCTCTGTGAGGGTACAGCCCTGATAGGGTGGGAGTAGCCCTTAATGTGCTACTGATGTTTCAGGGAGAAGCCAAGACATCAGGCGGACACCCTAGATCTCAGCCTCTATGGAATAGGACAGCAGGTTAGTGAAGGAGAAGTCTTGCTAATTTAAAAAATGTTTAGTGCTGACCAGATCCGGGGTTATGCACCTAATTGGCTCTCTTCACACTGAGTATGAGGGCAGAAGATTGGGGGCGGGGAGGTTGGCATTCAGACTTGGAGTTCTTCAATGCGTGATCTGTCCATCTCTTAGAAGGTCTGAATTCTGGGGGTAAAGATCCCCACTGTCCAAGGAAACAATCCTAGGCATCAAAATACTTCCCACTCACAAGCTAAGTCTCTGTGTGTGTCTGTTATGTGATTGGTAGGAACTAGAACAGGAACCAATGTATTTTATGAACAGGTAAATTTAGGGTGATCCTGTGGTGGAGCTAAATTTTCTTCCCTTTCTCTTGCCCCTGGCAGGCCCATCCTTGCACGCTAAGCTTCAAGCTGCCAGAACTTCAGACCACTGATGCTCTGTCCATTTTTATTTAGATTCCATCCAAATGCCTTGGTGCAGAGTTCATGCAAACCTGCAACTGCATGGCGTAGTGGAAACAGCATAAGCTCTGAGGTCAGAAGACACTAGGTCAAATGCTGGCTTTGAAAGCTACCCAAAAGCTCTGTAACCCTAGACATAAGAGCAAACACTTAGGGCGCCTGGGTGGCTCAGTTGGTTGAACGACTGCCTTCGGCTCAGGTCATGATCCTGGAGTCCCAGGATCGAGTCCCGCATCGGGCTCCCTGCTCAGCAGGGAGTCTGCTTCTCCCTCTGACCCTCCCCCCTCTCATGTGCTCCCTCTCTCTCACTCTCTCTCTCAAATAAATAAATACAATCTTAAAAAAAAAAGAGCAAACACTTATGTAGCACTCAAAACACACCAGGTACTATTCTATGTGTCCTACAGATTATATTAATTCATTTAATTCTCACCACTGACTCATGAGGTTGTAGTATTATTCCTTTATAGGTGGAGACACCGAGATATGGAAAGATGAAGTAACTAGCTTCTGGCTAAGCTGCAGACCCAAGATTTGAATGTACACAGTCTGTTTGAGCCTCAGTGTCCCCAACCACTACTCTATACTGCTCCCTATTAGGCAAATTACATTACCCCCATTCATTTCTTTAACAACCATTTCCTGAGCACCTTCTGTGTACCAGCACTGACAAGGTTCTGAAGATACAGTGAGGAAGGATATGACCCTGATCCTTCAGGCACCACTGACAATCTAGTAGGGGAGACGTCATAACTCAGAGCCCTAGGTTGGAGGTGTGCAGACAGCGCTCGGGGAATGGGAAGAAAGGGCAATCAAAAGAGGCTTGCTAAAGGAGGAGACCCCTAGGTCTTAAGGTCCCAATGGAAGGTGGACCAGGGGGCCATAGATAAGATAAAAGGGTAGGGAAGGGTGCTCTAGGTGGAGGAAGTCATGAGTGCAAAGACTGAGGTATAACAAACAGCTCACATGCAGAATAAGAAGCAGTTCAGTGTAGCATGGGAGTGGAACAGTTACAAGGGATGAGGTTGGTGCACCAAGAAAAGTCAGATCTCCAAGGGTTTTTCTGCCATGTAGAATTTGAAATTGAACCTGAAAAAAAAAAAAGAAATTTAATTTAATTTTTTAAAAGATTTTATTGTTTGAGAGAGAGAACGAGAGAGAGCATGAGCAGGGGGAAGAAGAGGGAGAAGCAGGCTCCCCGCAGAGCAGGGAGCCTGACATGGGGCTCGATCCCAGGACCATGGGATTATGACCTGAGCTGAAGGCAGACGCTTAACTGATGAGCCAGCCAAAAAATGCCCCCCAAAATGGCTTTTTAGAAAACAGGTAGTGAACGAATCAGAAAGTATACAACTAAAAGCGAGGCATCCATTTTGCAGGTAACACAGTGAAGATCCACATGACAGACCTACCACAGGGCAGCGAGGATGGAGAGGGGTCGGAGTCAAAGGCATTCGGGAAGCAGAACCCACAGGATAGGGATGGGCTGAATGCAAAGCAAAAGAGGAGACAGGGGCCCAGTGTGTCTCTGGTTCTGGCTGAGGAAGTAGGGGATGGTACCATTCAATCAGATAAGGAACACAGAAGGCATGATGCTGAATTGGGGGCCCTCTGAGTTTGAAGTACCTGTGAGACATCCAAGGAGAGCTACTTTCGCTGGATCTGCTGGATTTAGGGGAAGAGGTCTAGGTGGTAGGGCTAGATTAGGAAATTGTCAGCATTTAGGTGCATGGAAGCCTTGAGGGTGACGAGAAGCTGGGGGTAGCACCAGTATTCACAGGACCTACCTATGAGGAAGCAGAACCAAAGATGGAAGCTGGAAAGGAGGAAACCCTAGAGAAGGGGGTATCACACAAGCTAAGGGCAGTTTTAAGAATGATGACACGTCATAGAGCCAAGGGGGTCTACTTCTTGTCTACACATCTAACTCCCCACCAAGACGGTCACCTGAGAACAGGGTTGTGCCTGATTCAGCTCTGTCCTCCCCCAACAGTAGGCACTTCATATAAGAGGATTAAGGAAATAATAAGAACCAACATTTATTGAGTGTATACTTGTGACACTAAACATTTTGCATGGAGGATCTCATTTGATCCTTGCAACCACGTTATTAGGAATGATCTTTTATTATTTATTTATTTATTTATTAAGATTTTATTTATGTATTTGACAGAGAGAGACACAGCGAGAGAGGGAACACAAGCAGGGGGAGGGGGAGAGGGAGAAGCAGGCTTCCCGCCAAGCAGGGAGCCCGAGGCGGGGCTCGATCCCAATGACCTGAGCCGAAGGCAGATGCTTAATGACTGAGCCACCCAGACACCTCAGGAATGATCTTTTTTTTTTTTTTTAAATGGAATATTATCAAGCTTAAAAAGAAAGAAAAATCTGCAATATGGGACAAATGGATAAACCTCGAGGACATTATACTAAGTGAAATAAACCAGCCACAGAAGGATAAATACTGCATGATTCTACTTACATGAGCCATCTAAACCAATCATATTCATGGAATCTGAGTAGAGTGGTGGTTGCCAGAGCCTGGGGAGAAGGGGAAATGGGAGTTGCTGGTCAACAGCATAATTTAAAAATTAAAAAACAATAAAGAGTGGATACCTGGGTGGCTCAGTAGGTTAAGCATCTGCCTTCAGCTTGGGTCATGGTCCCAGGATCCTGGGATCGAGTTCCACATTAGGCTCCTTGCATTAAGTTCCTTGCTCATCGGGGACCTTGCTTTTCCCTCTGCCTGCTGCGCTCCCCCCACCCCACTTGTGCTCTCTCTCTCTCTCTCATTCTCTCTCTCCCCCCCTGGAAAAAAAAAAGAGTTGCTCTTTAATTTTAGGGTCACATTTCAACTTTTGAGATCATATGAGCAGCCCTAAGGGGAGTGCCTAGACAATCTGATCTTCCTTATCCTACCCCTAACAACCTGGTCCAAGGTCCAACCTGAAGAACTTTGACTAGATCAACTTAATTCTCTCTTTCTGGCTCTACCAAAGATAATAGCCCACCTTCTGGGCTACAGTGGAGAGGAGAAAATTTGTGTGAATAAGTACTACCATGAAGTCTTTGTGTGCATTCATGCAAAATCAAAGAAGTGATACAACACAATCCCTGTCTTAAAAACACATTCCCTATGCTTTGGGGGGTGAGATCTGCACACTGCAAATGACGAGTACGAGACAATGTGAGCCACCTCATGAAAAATTATTTAAATTAACTCACTAATTAATTTTGTATGCTGAAGTGATGAATGACAATAACCGGGTAAATGCCTCAGCGGTGCACAGATGGAAGAGCCCACTGTGAGCCAGAATCTGGTTAACTTGAGCCAGGCTTAGAAAGAGCTCCTGGAGAGTAGTGGTTCTCAAATGGGGAAAACATCTGGCAATGTCGACACTGCTGATTGCTGCCACTTGACGGGAGAGAGAGGGTTAGAGAGTGGGTGCCACTAGGGTCTAGGGCACAGAGGCCAGAGATGCTGCCGTACATCCTATAAGGCCCAGGACAGCTCCCGCAACAGAGAATTATCTGGCCCCAAATGTCAACAGCGCTGAAAAGTTGAAAAATGTTGAAACCAAACCAAAGTTGAGCAACTCTGATCTAGAGGCGTCAGAGAGGAAGCCTTTGAGCAAAGGTTGGGGGAGGTGGGATGGCCATGTAGTGAAGTAGCAGATGGTGGAACCATAGAGACACCAAACCACGCCCCCATACCCTAATCTAGAGGGTTCTCTCTCCCAACTCATGACAACCCATCTTCTGACATACGGCTGAGCAGCCACAACAGATGTAAGAATCACAAAGTTAAAATCTTAAAATGTTAACCACGGAAAGGGTGCTTAGAGACCCAGTGTAACCCCTCAGGATTACAGATGTGGACACTGGGCCAGAAAGAGAGGGAAGTGAGGTCCTGCCCCAGCTCTGGAACCCAAGCCCCTAACGCACAGCCCAGTCCTCCTGGTGTTTTATTTCTGATATCTAGGAATCCAGTAACCTTTTGAACATCTCTTATCCAGGGTGGATCAGTTGAAAACTGTTCTGCAGCTCAGAGGTTTGCCAGGTATTTCTGTAAAGGATCAGACAGTAAATAGTTGAGGCTTTGTAGGCCATGCAATTTCTGTCACAAATACTCAGCCCTGCGGCTGTAGTGTGAAATCAGCCACGGGCAAGGCGAACCTGCGTGAGTGTAGCTCTATGTTCCAATAAAACTGATTTATGGACACTGAATTTAAATTTCATATAATTCTCATGTGACAAAGAACATTATTCTTTTATTGTGTTTCTGCCACTTAAAAGTGTAAAAACCATTCTTAATATTTAGTTCTCGGCCATACGAAAGGTGGGGGGCCGCGGGGCAGGGACAGGAAAAGTGTTGCTAGATTTGGCCCATAGGTCAAAACTGCTGATATTATAGCAAATCCCTCTAGCTTGCTTTTTTTTTTTTTTCCACCTTTTATAATTATAAACCCCATTTGGGAACTGAAGGTAGGTCCCTGTATTCTAGCATGGAAAAACTTCCAAAACCTAGTGAAAATAAAGTGAAAACCATATGTACAATAGAATCCAGTTCTGTTCAAGGTAAAACAAAGTTTTCTATGTCTGTGTGTAGACATACACGTATGTATAATGACACAGAGGAAAATTTAGAAGAATATTCATGAAATCGATGTCAGGAATTACGTGGGGGAGGGAAGGAAGATTGAGGAGAATGGGTCAAGGGAGCCCTTAAAGTGTTCCTCTTTTTTTTAAGGAGAGTATATTTATGTATTAGCCCTGTAATTCTTTAAAGTTTTAAATTTAAAAAGGGTTAATGTGTATGTCACACTAGGGTTAATGCTCATCTTACACGAGTTTGATAAATTTGTCCCTGACCTCCCCCCAAAATCGAGCCCTTCCTTGCTGGTTTTACCTAAGGGAGTTGGGGAACTTCCCACAAGTAGAGAGAGGCTCCAGGCCTTGGGGGTTTTCTGGTCATTTTCTGCTATTTGGGGGTGGGGAGGTGAGGAAT
Source organism: Eumetopias jubatus (assembly GCF_037043125.1). NCBI lineage: Eukaryota > Metazoa > Chordata > Mammalia > Carnivora > Otariidae > Eumetopias > Eumetopias jubatus. The sequence continues at coordinate 94,987,249 of NW_028274819.1, forward strand.
GCCCTTACACTAAATTAAGTGTGGGGGGGGGCGTGGAGAGAAAAGAAATAAATTAAAACAACCACGGTAGTGCTCTTTCTGCGGGGACACTGGCGGTCCAGGGTCCTTGGAGGATCTGACTTTGGAAGCCAGAGGGAGAAGGGAGCTGGAGAAGGCTGCACAGCCTGGGCCCCCAGGGGTCTTGGGGGTCTTGGCGCGCTCTCTCTCTCTCTCTCTGCAACCCTGCAGCCCATCAGCCCATGTGGTTGCAATCATGAAGCTGAAGCTGGGCGCCTTCCGCCCTGCAGAAGCCCAGAAGCTTGGGTGGCCCTGTGACTTCTTTGTTAGCGAGGAGCTGGGCCCCATGGGGGCGGCAGCCTTCCCCTTTCTATGACATTCCGGAAATTGTGCGGCAGCCCCGGGCCACGAGCTCTGGGGCTGCCTGGGGCCGCTCCGGGTCCCTGGGGAGAAGTAACCCTGAGACCTCCGGGCCAGCGCAGGCCAAAGCAAACAGTGAGCACGTGTCCCCAGTGCAGCCTCTGGTGAGACTGTTCGTTCTTCGGGAGATGGTCATCTCCCCCCTGGGACCCCGCAGGCAACACCAGTCTTTTCTCCTCTCACTCCCTCTGCCCTTCCCTGCTTTGAACTGGTTTCCTCTGAATGTGATACCACAGTTGTGAACTTTCCATGTGGGGTTTGAAGGGTCAAGTCCACGTTCCCAATGTGGAAGGTTAATTTGCTTTTCTAGTAAAGAAGGGTTGCATGGTCTAGGGGAGTCCAGGAACTGGACCGGGGAGGTTTACTTATCCAGTTTGGAAGGGGGACAAATCCTGTCTGTCAGTGTAGGCTGCTGGTCGCTTCTAAAACCCAGGGCTGTTAGCCGCCCATAAATAAGATTCCACTTAGGGTAAGTCATTAGTTAAAGTTACACTTTGGGCCCCACATTTCTGAAGTATTGCTTCAAAGGAACAATCTGGGTTCCAGCCACGAAATGTTGCACAGGAAATGCAAGTCTGTGGGCAATCTTCTTAATTCAAGGCAACCCAATACTCCTGGAAAATACTCCTGTCTCTGACAGACACCACATTTTGGACTTTTTTCCACCATTCTATCATCTTGTGGTATAACTGTCTCTCCTTAGCTTGATCACTCATACCTATCGTTTGTAGACTCTGCAAATCAGGGTTGCCATTTTCACAGAACTACCTTACTTTTTCGGACCGTCAGCATGAACGTCGCAACGATGTTTGGCAACTTTCTTGAGTATTTTGCTCTTCAACTCGTTTTTTTGTTTTGTTTTGTTTTGTTTTTAAGTAGGCTCCACGCCCCGTGTGGGGCTTGCATTCACGACTCTGAGGTCAAGAGTCCCATGCTCCACCGACCAAGCCAGCCAGGCATCCTGTATCTTGTTATTCTTGAGGTAAATAAGGAAAAGGGGAAATTTCACAGGATGAAAACCAGTTCATTTATTTATTGCTGCTTTCAGATTTATTGCAGCTGGCTTCCATGATCCAAGACCCTCTTTGCAGTTCATTTGTCAAACGCTGCGAACAGAGCGGTGGTGCTGGAGTGTGAATGTGAACACAGGACACCCCCACTTACAAACTCCTTGGGCTCCCCGTTGCCCATGCATCAGGGATACATTCTGATCTCCTTATATGTCATGCACACTTTTCCTGGTCTGGCCCTATCGTACATTTCTAGCTCATTTCCAGTCCTGAGGTCCTGTCAACTCTCTACTGAAGTCCCTGGCAATGTTTCATCTTTCCCTGAACATTTCTCCAGGTCATCCCAACACGTCTGGAATGCCTTCGTGTGCGATTAGAATGTCATAGCACAGAGAAATAGGAAACGTTGTGGTAACAGCTATTTAGGAAATAGATTTCTCCACGTCTACCCTCCAAACAGCTTCCCCTGTTCCACATGTAAGTGGGATCGTACAGTAATTGTCTTTGACAATTCCCCACTCACAATCGTTCGTTTGCTGAGTCCCTGTGTAAGGGCCTCCGCCCACTTCCCAGTCTGAGTCCTGTGTGGGGCTGAATCAGTCTGGAGGAAGATATAAATCCTGTCTTTCTGAGTTTACTCAGAAAGGTGCTATTTGCACCAGCAGAGGCCCTGGCTCTGTACTTAGGGTTAGCTCTGCTCCTTCCTGAGAGGTTTCTGCTATACACGTCCTCCCTCTTGCTAGGATTGTTACTTTCTTTCCACTTTTGTACTCCTCATTATATCAGCTAATTTGTCTTTCATACTTGGTGCTTTAAAAACAAGCCCTGCGGAGCACCTGGGTGGCTCAGTCTGTTGAGTGTCTAACTTCAGCTCAGATCCTGATCCCAGGGTCTTGGGATCAGGCCCCACACGGGCTCCCTGCTCAGCTCTCCTTGTGCTTGCCGCTCCCCCTGCTTGTGCTCTCTCTCTCTCTGTCAAATAAATACGTAAAATCTTAAAAAACAAAACAAAACAAACAAACAAAAAGAACAAGCCTTCCTGTGATTAATCCTTACAATAGCCACTACTGTGAAATAGGGACTATTATTAGGCAATTTATGGATAATTAAACTAGGTTTAGTGAAGTTAAGGATCTTATTGAGGCCACATTGTAAATGGCAGCATGAGAACTCCATTCTGACCCAAGCCCATTTTGGTGACCATTCTCCACGCTGTTTTTAAACCTACTATTTTAAGAGTTTGAGGGAGTAAGTTTGGGGCTTATTTTGTTGTTATTGTCTGTTTGTTTTGTTTTGGTTCCTAATCTTAAGTACATAAAATTAAGCTAAGAGGAGTTAACTATTCCCTCCAAGACTCAAAATATTCTTTTCCATATTTGTTGTCTAACCTCTGTGGCTACCAGAAAATCAATCTATTTTCTTTCTTTCTTTCCTTCCTTCCTTCCTTCCTTCCTTCCTTCCTTCCTTCCTTCCTTCCTTCCTTCCTTCCTTCCTTCCTCTTTTTTCTTTAAAGATTTTATTCATTTATTTGAGAGAGAGAGAGAGCAGAAGGGTAAGGAGAAGCAGGGAGCCCAGTGGACCCTGGGATCATGACCTAAGCCAAAGGTAGCCGCTTAACCAACTGAGCCACCCAGGCGCCCCCCCAGAAAATAGATCTTAATGGAGCTGACAGGGCAAGTGAAGTTTCTGTACCCTTTATATCTGAGGGAGGAGAACAAAGAACTAGAAGTGAATGGTTGAACTATTTGCAGAGAGGAAAAACAATCATCTAGATCCTATTTTGGAATGATGTATATTATTTTTGATATCCATTTGAGGAAGAAAAACAAAGATTTTGGAGATCTTAGCACATTTTTTCAGCTGGATAGGAGTAACACATGCACATGGATACCGTGATGGTGTTTTAGAAGCAATTTTCTTTTTTTTTAGATTTTCTTATTTATTTGAGAGAGAGAGCGCATGGGGGGAGGGCAGAGGGAGAGGGACAAGCAGACTCCCCGCTGGGCAGGGAGCCCGACTACGACTACATGGGGCTCAATCCCAGGACCCTGAGATCATGACCTGAGCCAAAAGCAGCCGCTTAACCGACTGAGCCAGCCGGGCACCCCTAGGAGCAACTTTCAACCAAGTTTTAGATTCGTGGACTATTTTCTGACCCATGAACTACTTTTCTCTCCCCCCAGATTTTCCATAGTTCAACCCCCATCGCTCAGAAGGCTTGCTCTCCATTTCTCTGCTATTGCGGAGGACACGGGAATGATGCCGGTCACAGTGGGTGCCTGCCAGAGAAGGTGGGCTTACTTCTGTCTGGCTGAGAGTATCACTTAGGGACTTTCATCTGGTGTAAAAGGAAGTGTGCTGACCTGGTTCTTCTCCCTCCTGATCTGCCCAGACACCATCCAGCCACACCATTTTTCTTCCCAACGCTCACTGCTCCAATTGCAAGGAAGTTTTTCTTCCTTTTTAACTTTGCCAAAGCTTTCCAGAGGGCAGGACCAAGCTCCTGAGCCTTGATGCCCTGGGGCCGCTTCCCAGCACCTCTGAGGCTGTTCTGAGGGATGCTGGTGGCTGGGAACTGATCTTTGTCACAAAAGGGCCAGTCCCAGGCCTCCTGGGGGCACTTACCCCCTGCGGGTTCCCCTGCTCAGGACCCAGAGTTTCACATTTCTGGAAGGTAGTATTCTCTACCCCCACCTCTAACTTTCCTTACCTCCCTCTTGAATACTTGTATTTTCTCACCGTCTGCATTCCTAGGAAGGGAGTGCCCCCACCCAATCCTGCCTCAGCAGGCTCGCTCTTTCCTCACAGAGTGTGGGCAGCGTCTCCTCTCTGCGGCTTAGTGGTTTCCAATGCAAAACAGAGTGGAAGATGAAATTCAAACCTTGGTTCTCTAAATTATATTTCTTTCTCTAGTATTTTGGGCCTGGAGCTTCCATGGAGGAAAAATGTGTGTTTTGGTAAAAAGGAAGGGGTGGGAGGGTTAGATGTAAAAGTGACACATAGGTTCTGGAAAAAACAGTGCTCTGGGAGTCAGAAGGCCTAGTTCCTGTGCCAGTTTTGCCATTAACTTGCCTCCATGTGACTTGACACTCAGTTGCCCTAGCCCGTCAGGTCCCGTGGCTAGATGAGAGGTCGTGAGGACAATGGTTAAGACCATAAACTCCTTCCTCTCAAGGACTGGCTGGCTGTTGTGTTTAGGAATTTATTTGATTTCTCCAAGCCTCAGTTTAGCCATCTATAAAATTGGAATAAAAATTGTACCTATTTTATAGGGTGGTTGTAAGGATTGAAAAAAGACAGTGTTCACAGAGCCCTTTGCAAGTGCTCAATAAAATTAATGATTAGCATAGAAGTTGCACAGGGTTCTTCCCACATCTATACATTTTATGACTCAGTTTTTAAAAAGGTCATTGATGATTAAGTTTCTAGTTATTTTTCACCTTTTAACTGGTAGTTCTGTTTCAGTTTTGGTTTTGTGCTTTTTAATAAGCTCCCTTTCTTCCAAGTGTGCTGAGAATTTTTTTTTAAGATTTTATTTTTAAGTAATCTCTACACCCAATGTGGGGCTCAAATGTACAACCCCGAGATCAAGAGTCCCATGCTCTACTGACTGAGACAGCCAGGTGCCCGAAGAATTTTTTTTTAATCATGAATGGATCTTGAATTTGTTATGTTCTTCTTCTTGATCTGCTGAAATGATATTGCTTCTCTCCTTTTCTGTAATTGCAATGATTTAAAAAAATTTTTTTTAAAGATTTTATTTATTTGTCAGAGAGAGAGAGAGCGCGCATGTGCACGCGCACAAACAGGGGAAGGGGCAGGCAGAGGGAGAAGCAGGCTCCCCTGCTGAGCAAGGACACCCCCCCCCCCCCCCCCCCCCCCCGCCTCGCGAAAGAGGGACTCAATCCCGGGACCCTGGGATCATGACCTGAACTGAAGACAGATGCTTAACTGACTTAGCCGCCCAGGTGTCCCTACAATGATTTTTTTTTTTTAAGATTTCATTTATTCATTTGAGACACAGAGATAGAGAGAGAGAGCATGAGCAGGGGCAGAGGCAGAGGGAGAGGGAGAAGCAGGCTCCCCGCCGAGCCAGGAGCCCGATATGGGGCTCGATCCCAGGACCCCGGAACCATGACCCGAGCCGAAGGCAGACGCTTAACCATCTGAGCCACCCAGGTGCCCTCCCCCACAATGATTTTTTAAATGTTAAACCAATCTTACATTCTGAGGATAAAAGTTACTTGGTCTGATGCATTATTTTTTGTATTTATTACTTGATTTGATTCTATGTTCATGAGATCACATGGTCTGTGATGTGTGTGTGTGTGTGTGTGTGTGTGTGTGTGTGTGTGTATGATATCTTTATCTGGGTTCTGGGATCAGAGTAATACTGATAAAATATGGTGGGAAGTGTTCCTTCTCTGTTTTCTGAAAGACTATGTAGAACTGCTGTCATTTCTCTAGAAGGTTTATCTCTGTTTTTTGTTTTGTTTTGTTTAAGATTTTAGTTTTAAGTAATCTCTACACCCAGTGTGGGGCTCGAACTTACAACCCCGAGGTCAGGAGTCCCAGGCTCCACTGCCTGAGCCAGCCAGGGGCCCTTAACTCCGTTTTTGTTTTTTTTTTTAATACTCTATTTATTTATTTGACAGAGAGACACAGCAAGAGAGGGAACACAAGCAGGGGGAGTGGGAGAGGGAGAAGCAGGCTTCCTGCGGAGCAGGGAGCCTGATGCGGGGCTCCATCCCAGGACCCTGGGATCATGACCTGAGCAGAAGGTAGACGCTTAATGACTGAGCCACCCAGGTGCCCCCCCATCTCTGGTTTTTAAATGTGGAAGAGACTGCCCCCTCAAACCCCAATTCCCTGTCCAAGAAGTCTTATCTACCAATATGGAAAAGAAGACATTATCTCAAAAGGTGGAAGAGTCTAACAATACAGTTCAAAAAGGGCTTCAACTTAGTAAGTTAAGGAAAAGTTTAAAAGGGAAGAAGAATTTTACTGTAATCAAACAATATAACTGCATAGGATATTAAGAGATCAAATATATTTAATGATGGAATTATATGTTTATAGCTTCCCATAATTTTCCTTTATAACCTCACATTTACAGATTTGATGTGGTTAATCATATTAATTTATCACATTAAATATTAAAAGATACTTACAATTAAGTATTTTTCTTTTATTCTTGTGAGTCTGCTTCACACAACTATAAGCTTCATTAGAGGAGAGACTAATTCTGTTTTCCTTACTATTATCTTCATAAACCTGGCTCAATTAGAAAGCTGGTAAATATTTAATTAATGAATGCATAGATAATGAATAAACTCATTAATGCTTTCAGACGAGCTTCCCAGAGAATTTGTATGTCCTTCTGAAAAACTAATTAGTTCAGCTGATGTTCACCGAAGGCCTGTTTGGTGACGAGCATGGTATAACTACAAAGATTGATGGGAAAAAATGCCCCCGCCTGGGGAGCTTAATGTCCAGGAGGAAAAGATGAACATATACATAGGCATAAGGCAATAGAAAAACTATCATGGAAGTGTCTACTGAGTCCTGTGGGACATGGATAAAAGAAATTCACGCTGCTCAGGAAAAGTGACATACTTGGGGGGGCTCCTACAAAGAGGGAGAGGGGTTGTCCAGGCAGGGAAGGTGAGACGGGAAAGAACACGGACAACACTTCGTGGCTTGTGGACAGGAATGTGTTCTGTCCTGTACAGGCCCCCACCCCAGCTCAGAGCCTAATGCGTGCTCAGTATGTGCTCAGGAATTGTCTGCTGAAGGCATGCCTGCTCCTGCTATAGGAGGGGGTGTAGGAAGCAGGGCAAAGTGGCCGAGGACATATCCTGCAGAACCTTGAATGCTCCCAAGGGAGTTTCCATTTGATCCTTGAAACCAAGGTGAGGCCCCTGGAGGCGGTTAAGTAGGGCAGTGCTTTGCAAACTTTCCCCCCAAGTGTGCCTAAAGGCAGAGGAGCGTGCCCCTGTGCTTCTGGGGACTTGGGAACACAGCCCAGGACAACCTGCCATAAGGGCCTTTCATTGAAGTCTTGCTTTAGCTTTAAAACTACAGATGAATTTTGAGTTCTACTCATATTCTTTTAAAAATTACAGGCCCTGGGGCGCCTGGGTGGCTCAGCGTCTGCCTTTGGCTCAGGTCATGATCTCAGGGTCCTGGGGTCGAGCCCCACATGGGCTCCCTGCTCAGTGGGGAGACTGCTTCTCCCTCTCCCTCTGGCTGTTGCCCCCCCTGCTTGTGCTCTCTCTCTGTGTCAAATAAATCTTTAAAAAAAGAAAAGAAAAAATACAGGCCCTTGTTTTCAATGACTTACCATGACCCTCCCAGAAAATACTGATTACGTGATTATTCTACAGCTCTTTGTGGCCCTGTCATACTGGCCATGACCCCCGGGGAGATGAGCATATTTTTTTGAGAAGTACAAAATAGGGAGAACACTCATTTTGCTCACTGCTATATCCCCCACATGTCAGCGTCTGACACTTAGCAGGTGCTCAGTAAGTGTTTATTAAATGAATGAATGATGACCATGAAATGACACGATCTGACCAGATACTCTAAAAAGTGATATGGACAGGGGCGCCTGGGTGGCACCGTCGGTTAAGCGTCTGCCTTCAGCTCAGGACATGATCCTGGGTTCCTGGGATCGAGTCCCGCATCGGGCTCCCCGCTCAGTGGGGAGCCTGCTTCTCCCTCTCCCTCTGTTCCTCCCCCCACCTTGCGCTATCTCTCAAGTAAATAAATAAAAAATCTTTTAAAAATATAAATAAATAAAAAGTGATGTGGGCAGATGGCTGTTAGATTATTTCAGAGACATAGCCCAGGCGTATTGGCACTTCAGGCCTCTGCTTCCACACAGGCCTGTGTGCCAAATGAAATAGAGCCATGTCCCTTTCTGTCTCCATTCACTCACCTGCAACACTACAGCCCACCAAAAGCATGGAGATTTAAGAAAGGTTGGGGGCGGGGGTGGCAAAAATAAGTCTCCACCTGCCTCTGAATTAATCTCAAAGAATGGGTAACCAGTGAGCTGGGAAAGTGATACATAAAAACAGAGACAGTTGTATATAACTAAATAACAACAAAAACAATAAAGTAGAGCTGTTCTCTAGGGGCCAATTCATATAGTATTTTTCTAGAAGCTTCCCTCTCATAAATCTCACCTCAGATGACTCATGCCTTCCTCTCTGCTCTCTTTCCCTTGCAGTCCAACCCCAAGTGATGAATTCATTCCTGCTCGAACATTCTCATTCCTGCCTCTCTGGCGTGGCCAAGTTCTGCTCACCCTGTCACCCATCCTCCCTACTGAAATTCTCTCACCCCTCAGACTGGAAGTCTGATTTCCTTCACTGATTTTCTTCACTCATGGGGTGCCATCTCCTCTGAGCTCCTGTGGCTTTTGGGGTGGTGCCAATTTTGTGCTGTCTTATAATATTCTTTGATTCTTTCATATACCTTAGCACGGTATTGAGTGCTCCAGAGGGCAGAAACCAGGGCTCCCACGTTAATCCTACCCTCAGGTCTTCCACAGAATTCCCGTGCGAGGCTGGGACATGGGACATGGTCACGTGGCTGGTTCACTGGCTGAACCAGGAGCTAGCTGTCACGGAAGTTTGCCTGCGTGTCTCACGTAGCTCCTCACGGGGCTCACCACCAACTTCGCACTAACAAGAATCTTCAGATCTCTGCTGGAGTTCTGTAGAGTTCATGCCTCCAGAAAGGTCACAACAGGAGGCCAATGCGACATGCCCAGAAAAGCTGATTCCAGGACTAAAAACCACAGTGGCTTTTAAAGACCACAGAGAAAACAAAAGATTTCAACAAATATTTTTCCTAAGAAGGCCTTGGTCTCTGGTAGGGTTTCCAAGTTGCAAACACAGCAAAAGAGATGAGGGTAGAGGGAGGAACTCTGCTGGGAAGAACGGGGCTTCATTTATGCCAGGCGTGATGGCTTTGTCCCTAGGATTTCTGTACTTCTTTAATGTGTCCTGAGAACCTTGGTTTGTTGTTCCCCAATCTGACCAAAATAGCTTAAATACGACATGCCTGGTGAACAGGAGGGAAAGAAGGAGGGAGGAGGGAAGGAAGGAAGGGCAGGAGGGAGGGAGAAGGCAAGACATTAACCAAATTCCCACACACTTTTTCTTCGTGGGTTTCCTAAGTCAAAATTAGCAAAATGGCTGACAATTTCCTCTTTCCAGATGAGACTTGCTTTCGCATTTTTCTGTACCCTGCTCTCAGGTAAGGTCCTGTGGAGAAATGTCAGAATCTGCTGGGAAACAGCAGCTTCCATCTCTTTTCTATTAGGCTGAGCAAAGGGTGTTACAGCAGAAATGCGTTCCAACAGGAGTGTGACCACTGTGTCCTAATGCACGTCCCAAGTACAAGGATAAGCAGTTCTGTTCTGGAAGGACCGTCCCAGGGGACACAGGGGTCACAGCTGAGGGACACAACCCTGCCAAAGATGACTATCTGATGAACAGAGGAAGAGGGAGGGTAAAAACCTACAGACACTATCAAGTCTTTAGTCTCAAAAATGGTGCAGAGAAAATGTCTACAGTATTGAAGAAATTACCTGCCCCCACCCAAATCACTTACTGCGAATTTAGGTAACATGGTAGATTGAACACAGGTGCTTTTCTCTGTTTGCTCCCCAAATCCCATTAAGATGAGAGTAAAGGAGGGGCGCCTGGGTGGCTCAGTCATTAAGCGTCTGCCTTCAGCTCAGGCCATGATCCCAGGGTCCTGGGATCGAGCCCCATGTCTGGCTCCCTGCTCAGCGGGAAGCCTGCTTCTCCCTCTCCCACTCCCCCTGCTTGTGTTCTCTCTCTCGCTGTGTCTCTCTGTCAAATAAATAAATAAATAAAATCTTGAAAAAAAAGATGAGAGTAAAGGAATAAAATGTATGTCAATCCACAAGGACAGGAGAACAGGGGAGGAAATAAAGGTGAAAGAAATGTTGGCCAATGTTTGGATGAAAGGAAGCAGATGGAGGAGAGACCACTGACTTACCAAATTCTCTGGGACCTTTCAAGTTTAAAATATGCAAAGAAAGACTTTTTTTTAAGGAAAGAAAACCCTCCGATGACAATTCATAGGTGTTAGCTTTGCACCAGGTTCTGAATGCCAACTGCCTAAATTTGCTGTATTTGTTTTTTTTTTCCCTTAAGACTTTTTTTTTCTTTTTTAGCATTTTACTTTTAAGTAATCTCTACACCTGGGGCACCTGGGTGGCCCAGTCGGTTAAGCCTCTGTCTTCGGCTCAGGTCATGATCCCAGGGCTCTGGGATCGAGCCCCACGTAGGGCTCCCTGCTCAGCGGGGAGTCTGCTTCTCCCTCTCCCTCTGCTGCTCTCTCTCTCCATCAAATAAATAAATAAAATGGTTAAAAGAAAAAAAAAAAGGCAATCTCTATGCCTAACGCCTAACGTGGGGCTTGCTGTATTTGTTTCATTGTTTATTCTCTTTTTCTCATGGTGTCCAGGCAATTCAGCTGTCTCCTTGCATAACATGGGGCATCTGTGACTTGAACTAATAGCAGTTCTCACTCAAAACAGATGCAGGGAGATGTGACTGTGTGTGCGTGCTCGTGGTGTGCTGGTGAGCCTAGCAGAAGGCGGGGTTTATCTAATTAGCTGCTGTGTGTAAACGTCTGTTTTTTTTCAAGGTGGAACCTTAAGAGTGATCTTGTTCTTATATCTCATCTCAAAAAATGAGTAAAAATTTTTTTCCCAAAGGATGGTTTATACCAGGTTAAAGATAGAGTATTATAAATCTAGGGAAGCTGAGACCCCATTGCTTATGGAGGGCGAGCCAGTTCATGGAAAGGCCTAAGAACTAGAAGCTATACAGACAGCAAAATGTGGAGCTCAGGCATGTTCTTAAAGCTGGGGGAGTCAGGTGAAAATCTGTTTTAAAAAGATCTAAGTTTCTGGGCACCTGGGTGGTTCAGTGGGTTGAGGGTCTGACTCTTGATTTTGGCTCAGGTCATGATCTCAGAGTCCTGGGATCGAGCCCCGCCTCAGGCTCCGTGCTCAGCGGGAAGTCAGCTGGAGATCCTCTCCCTCTGCTCCTCCTCTCCCCCACCCCCCACCGACATTCTCTCTCTCAAATAAATAAATCTTTAAAAAAAAAAAATCTAAGTTTCAGGGCGCCTGGCTGGCTCAGTTGGAAGAGCATATGATCTCAGGGTTGTAGGTTCGAGCCCCATGTTGGGTGTAGAGATTATTTAAAAAAAAATAAAGAAACAAACGTTATAAAAAAAAGAACTAGGTTTTGGGGCACCTGGGTGGCTTAGTTGGTTAAGCATCTGACTCTTGGTTTAGACTCAGGTCATGATCTCAGGGTCGTGAGATCGAGCCTCGGCGTGTGCTCTGTGCTCAGCTCAGAGTCGGCTTGTCCCTCTCGCTCTGCTCCTCTCCCTGCTCTCTCTGTCATAAATAAATAAAATCCTAAAAAAAAAAAGAAAGAAAAAGAACTAAGTTTCTCTTTCTGTACCTTCCACAGAAAGCCCCCGGCTCTTCCCCCATCCCACAGGAGAAGGGATTTTGGAGAAGCTGATTCAGAGGCCCCAGGTACAGCAAGGAGCATAGGGCCAACTGTAAACCCAGGGGCTCCCCCAAATTAGTGTCTTCTCTCTGAGACTGTTTGATTTGCATCTCAAATTGGACTCCCCAGCCCCTTTTACTCACCCAGCTCAGAGATCCTTGGCAGCCACTGCCCACCTCCCACCGACAGATGGGCGATTTAAGAATTCTTCTCCGGAGAAATAGAACAGCTTCAGAAAAAAAGCCTACAGACACTGACATTTGAGAAGGCCACAGTGAAAAAAAGCCTACAATGAAATCCGCTGTGCGGAAAAAAACGTGCTCCCTCACAGCACTTGGATATCTCCCTCTCCAACATGAGCCATTTGCAAAAAGTAAGAGGAAGACAAATAGAAACAGACTATGCAAGGAACCCTGTGATTAATATCCTCAGAGACATAAGCGAAAAATTGTAAGATGTTTTAAAAAGGAACAGATTAATACAATAATAGCAGTATTTATTGAACATTTACTATGTACCAGGCATATATGAAAGCTAACTTAACCATCATAACATCCTTTAATCTGCATTTAATGCCCATGAGTTGGGTACATTTCTCCCCCATTTTATACATGAGACAACTGAGGCACAAGGAGGGTAAGGAAATTATCAAAGGTTATACACCTAGAAAGAAGTGTCTATCAAATATACTGAATCCCCGATTTTTTTTAACATTTTTAGTTATTTATTTGACAGAGACACAGCAAGAGAGGGAACACAAGCAGGGGGGAGTGGGAGAGGGAGAAGCAGGCTTCCCGCGGAGCAGGGAGCCCGACGTGGGGCTCGATCCCAGGACCCCAGGATCATGACCTGAGCCGAAGGCAGACGCTTAATGACTGAGCCACCCAGGTGCCCCTGAATCTCTGATTTTAACAGCTACCTTATAATGCCTCCCAAGAGAGCCTTTGAAAAAAAAAAAAAATGCTTGGACTAACTCAATCAAAAAACATGAGAAAAAGGTAGGAAAAACTAGAGGATCAATCCAGGAGGTCCAACATCTGATATATATATGTATATACAAACAAGAAGAAAAGGAGAAAAGGAAACAGAAGGAATTATTGTTAAGTAGTGTAATAACATTTCCTGACATTTAAATGAAATAGGTGTTCAGACTGACTAGCCTAACCATAAGTGAACGGAAAAAGAGACTTACAAACAAAAACCCATGTTAGCAAAATCTCACAACTCTGGTGATGAAAATAAGACCCCAAAAATTCCCAGAGAGAAAAAAAGAGGTCACTCACAAAAGATTGGAATTAAAAATGGCATCCGATTTCTCAACAGTAGCCTTGGAAGCTGAAAGTCAATGGAGCAATGCCTTCTGAAATTTTAATCAGAATTTTATCCAACTTAACATTCTATACCCAGTTGAACCATGAATCAAGTGTGAGGCACAGAATGCACATGAACTGATAGCAAGTGTTACCTGTAGGAGGGAAACTGAGGGCCAGGTGTGAGCGAGAGACTTACTTTGCACTGTATGCCTGCTTGTTCTGTTTGTTTACCATATGCTTATATAAAATTCTTCAAATAAGTTTTTTAAAGCTTTTTAAGTGATCCTAATCATTAACTGGATTTGGGAGCCACCCATCTCAAATTAGAAAGCACTGGGGTGATGTCTTGTTCTTCACTAGTCCTCTTCCGCAAGCATGAGTACACTGGTGTGGAGGCAGGAAGAAAGGGAACTCAACCGGAACCTGTTTGTGCTGCTGATGCAAAGATCATCTGGAAGACAATCCTCTGGCAAGTCAAAGCCAAGACTCATCATTAGGCCATTTGAATAAACACATGAGTGAATGAGTGGATAAATGAACATGAAGCAGCCATTTGAGTAATTTGGGTGTGGGTGAGTAACAGGAAGAGAGCAAAGTTAGGGGAAATTACTCGGCATTACGAATCCTCCCTTGCAGAGACCTGATGTTCTCCAGGGATATATCCTGAGTGTAGGAAGCCAAATTCTAATTCTGGATCTATTCTTGCCACCTTAATGTGAGAAGCTGATGTCTGCTTTAGCTGATTTATCTGCATACCATCATTAAGTAGCATACAAATCAAGGTCCAGATTTTTAATTGCCATTATCTATCTCTGGGAGAAGAGAAACTCTGAGATGTTTCCGGTGAAGCATGAGCTATGCCTGATTATAATTCTGCTCACACACTTGATGTGAGAAGCATATTAAAGCCCTCTGCAGTCCTTAAGAGCGTATCTAATACCCTAGTTATTTTTAAGCCCTTTAAAAAGAGTTGATGTTAAATGAATAGTATGATGAGTATGGTCAACTTTTTATGAACATATTAGTAAGAGTATATTCCAAGCACTTTACCTGAATGATCACAGGTAGATAGCATTGGCCTCTTGGAGGAAGATTACAATATTCTTTAATGTCAGTTACAAGCACCATACGGGGAATTACTGTCTTTCACATTCTACCTGCCCTAATCTAGAATACAATTCCTCCACACACACACACACACACACACACACACACACACACACACACACACACGAAGATCAGGATGGCACGGTTTTTATAAAAATTTCTCCATGACATATTCCAGGAAAATGTATTATCAGAGCGATAATGAAGATTATAGTTTACCTTCTTTGTAGAGCATAGGAGGTCTGATGTCAGACTCTTTGAGTTGAAATTTTGGCTGTATCAATTATTAGCTCTGAAATCTTAGCAAATTATTAGGATTTGCTCTATAAAATGAGGCAAAACCCTGCCTCATGGGGCTAAATGATTAAGTGAATGTGTATACACATTCATTATATATGCATACATATATATTCTGCTATAGCATATAGTAACTGGCATGTAGTTTTTTTGTTTTTTAAAGATTATTTAAGAGAGAGAGAGCTTGTGTGAGTTGGGGGAGGGACAGAGGGAGAGAATCTTTAAGCAGACTCCCTGCTGAGCACGGAACCTGACATGGGGCTTGATCTCACGACCCATGAGAACATGACCTGAGCCAAAACCAAAACTTGAACTCTTAACCGACTGAGCCACCCAGGCACCCCCAGTACAGGCATATGGTAAGCACTCAATAAATGCTAGATATTAATATTATAAAATGTTTTTATAATTTTCATAGTACTTTCAGATAAACTAACACTAAACTATAGTTCCCACTTACTCTGCATAACAAAACTCAAAATACAGATGGGAAAGAATTGTGAAACCTGAAAAGTGTTATGCAAATATAAAAGTGATAAGATCAAGCTTATTATTACACTTCCATAAAACAGAATGAAAAAATCATGCCATCAACCTACTCTTGAGGGATGTTGTGATTACCAAAAAATTAGTGAGTTCTTAAAGCATTTTTAAATCTACACGACAGTGGTTATTATTGTGAGTGGAGAGGCAGAGGAAGTTATTGTGTAATTTTTAAAGCTTTTTTGGGACACCTGGGTGGCTCAGTCGGTTAAGAGTTTGAGTTCGGCTCAGGTCATGATCCCAGCGTGCTGGAATCGAGTCCTGGATCGGGTTCCTTGCTCAGCGGGGAGCCTGTTTCTCCCTCTGCCTGCTCTGCCTGCCACTCTCCCTGCTTGTGCTCTCTCTCTGACAAATAAATAAATAAAATCTCTAAAAAAAAGTTTCAACTGGGGCGCCTGGGTGGCTCAGTCGTTAAGCATCTGCCTTTGGCTCAGGTTGTGATCCCAGGGTCCTGGGATCGAGCCCCACGTTGGGCTCCCTGCTCGGCGGGAAGCCTGCTTCTCCCTCTCTCAGCCCCCCACCCCGCTTGTGTTCCCTCTCTTGCTGTATCTCTCTCTGTCAAATAAATAAAATCTTTTTAAAAAAAGTTTCAACTAAATATTTCTTAAAAAAAATAAAGCTTTTTTGGAGTGGGATAGGTAGCCTCTAAGATTGTCCCTAATGATTCCTCCTCATAGCTCCTTCTCCCTGAATGTGGGCTGGAATTATTTGGTCACTTATAGCAAATAGAATATGGCAACAGATGTCTCCTCTGAGTTCCCATCTTAGGCACTTTCCTGTGCTCCCCTTTGGATCACTCACCCTGAGGGAAGCCAGCTGCCATGTGGTGACGAAGCCCTGTGGAGAGGCCCATGTGGTGACTGAGACCTGCTAACAACTACATTGTAAATTTACAAGTGGATTCACTGTACCTCAGTTGAGCTTTCAGATAAGACCACAGTCCCGTCCAACAGTTTAATTCCACCTCCTGAGAAACCCTGTGCCAGAGCTACCCAGCTGAGCTGTGCCTGGATTCCTGACTCACAGAAACTCTGAGATAAGATATGTTGGTGGTTTTGAGCTGCTAAGTTTTGGAACAGTTTGTTATGCACCAATAGATAATTAGTAAAAAGTATAAATACATAAAATGCACAATCACAAGTGTACAGCTTGATGAATTTCACAAAATGAACATGTCCAAACAGGCACTCAAATCAAGATATAAAACATAGTCAGCACATTAGAAGCCTTCCCTTCTAATCATTATCTCTTCCTCTGAGAGTAACAACTCTCTGGAATTCCAAAAGCATAGATTAATTTTTTTGTTTTGTTTTTGTACCTTATATAAATAGAATCATATGTATGTACTCTTTTGTGTACCTTCTTTTGATCAGCATTCTATTCATATCTAGTTTTTTTTAAAAGCATACTCTAAAATGCCCTTGCTTAATCATAGTATTTAATGTGTTCCAAATAATAGTAGAGTGTGAGTTTATTTATATGCAAAAAATGGGAGCATAAGTAAAGATTAAGAAGCATTTCTGTATGTCACCAACAGTAGAAAAGCTTTGAGGGAACTCACAAGAATACTAGCATAACACTAGATCAATGAAATTTTTGTTCAATATATGTACTGGGATGCAGTATTATATACCATTAAGGGTATGGATGTTAGAGTTAAAATGGCTGGATTTGAACTGTGGCACCACTCCTTACTAATTCTGTGATCTTGGACAAATTAATCTCTCTGTGTCTCAGTGTCTTGTCTGTAGAATGAGGGTAATAATAGTGCTTACCCTACAGGATTGTTAAGAGGATAAAAAATGGAAATGAATATGGGGACACCCAGTGGCTCAGTCAGTTAAGCGTCCAACTCTAGATCTCAGCTCAGATCTTGATCTCAGGGTCATGAGTTCAAGCCCTGCATTGGGCTCCATGCTAGGCGTGGAGCTTATTTAAAAAAAAAAAAAAAGAAAAGAAAAAGGGAAATGAATATAAATCAAGTAGCACAATGCTTTGCACATAACAGGCATTCAGAAATTGTTGGCTATTGTTAATAAATGTTTCTATACAGGAGTTTTAAAATATATTGGATGGCAAATGTCTATTATCATTTTTCTCATGTAGGAAGTGATTTCCCTGTGAGTAGAAAATACAGCTTCCTTGATTCTTTGTGTTTGTTTTGTGAACCTTGAAAATAAAATAGCCAGTTAGTTTATCTGCAAAATGTGTTTATCAAGGAATAGCACAGGAATCACAATTTGGGACATGCAAACCATGGTGAACCACAGGCAAGTCCACAGAACAAGGTGAGGAGTGTTCTTCTATAGTGGAAAGAAGGAAGTTGGGAGGGGCTGTTTGCGAGGAAAGTCCATTGCACAAAAGCGAGAATTCCGGGTTGTGGAGACTTCTCATTGGCTGAGTTGTGGTGGTTCTCATTGGCTGGGGTTGTTGCTGGGCAAAGAGAAAACCTTCCTTCTTCCTTTCGGGGTAGGTAAAGTAAACTTCGAGGAGTGGTACCTGCATGAGCACGTCCACTTTAGAACTTCCCAACTCCACTTTGAATTTTTTTCTTTATTCATTTTCAAAGTATCATGGCTCAACTCTCTAACCCTAGAAGAGGTGACTGAGGGAGAAAGAGATCTTCTCTTTGAAGATCATCTTCTCTTTGTTATTAGTTTTTATAGGATGGTAGATGGGATAGATAAAGGATGAATTGATGCTTTAATTCATCAGTGGATTTTTATCAGCATGATCTCAATTCTCCATTGTCATGTATCCCTAAAAACTGACAATTGCACTCTCAGTAGTAAGTCTGTGTCTATTTTTAATTTCCTCCCTGCCGAAGGTAATAAAAGATTTAGATTTAGAAAGAGACTTAGCATTTGGAATGAGACAGAGGCTATAAATAGACATGTCAGTGAACTAGGTTAGTGAGGCATCTAGTTCTCAGCGTCTCAGAATCAAAGGCACACCTTGTCTGATCTGTGTACGGACACAGGCATGCTTGTCGCTTCTCTGCACAGGTATGTGTGTGTTTTCCTGCCTATGTGAACATGAACACATGTATGGAAAATGTACTAGCACATTCCTGAGAACAGAATTCTGAGGGATAACTGAGCAGCGGGATGATTGATCCCTGTGGACCACGTCAGTATCCTTTCCCTGACAATTATTACTAAAGATATCAGGATAAAACATTACTGTTACATAGTCAACCCCCAGTCTGTAGGGCCGTGACACAGCTCACGTGCAGTTTACATTAGATTACTGACCATTCTGTGGGAACTTGTCAAGACCAAGGGTCCAAGGTGATGTTCCAATCTGTCAAGTACTGAGGTCAGCCTAAGCAGTCAGGCTGCCATTTCCAATCTTTGGAATGCCATCCCCTCATTTATAACTGCCCAAATTCCAATCTGTTTTTCAAAGCCCAGGTGAAATACTTCCTCTTCTATGAAGCCATCCCTGATCACCTTGGTGATCTTCCTCTTCTGAATCCCCTTACCACTTCCTGACCCTCACATTGATCTTGATCACACGCTGCCTTAAACTGGGTTTGTTGAATGCCTGTTTGTTTCTCTATTATTGTGATCTCTTCATAGACAAAAGATAACGTCACTGATCTTTGTTTCCAGCAGGACCTAGTATGGTAGCAGGAATGCCACTCGTATTCATTGAACAAAAGAGCACTCCGAGTTACTCTCCTGTGGGTGCCAACTATTTTGTCAATGTTCCTTTTTGTGGCACCAGAGTCCGAAGCATTGAGGACAAGGTGTTTGTTTTAAGACATTCTAGGGAAGTCACTATCCCTAAGTATCTCATGATATACAATAGTAAAAAATTTGATACTGACAAAAGTGTCAATGTCTTGGAACAGTGTTGCTGTGATTTCAGATTCTCAATGATAAGAGAATATGAACCATTTCATACGTTTCAGCAGATGAGTTTTAAATATGAAATTGTCCAGAAGTCAAGACAGTGACCTTCCGTAGGCCTTCCCAAGCTTGAGATTGTAGATTCCATATAACCAGAACATCCCAGGATTTTGTAATTCTGTAAGTGACTGGCCTAGAACCAAGACTAAAAATCAAGACTGAAAGGACCTGGAGGATTCTTTTGCTGATTCCTCAGTCCCTCTAAGTCATCTGTGATGGATTTTTTCCTTCCCTTTGTCTTTTTTTTTTTTAATTTACTGTCTACTAAGACAATTCTTGACAGCACCTGAGTAATTGATTTGTTTCATAATAAATTCTGCAATTAAAATGAGATTTTTGGTCTCAGAGTAAACATCCATTTCAGTTGGAAAAAGTGAAAACAGTGAATTTAAGCTATTAAAATAGTGTTATGTTTCTATTGCCTTGGTAAAGTCCCTCTCAAATGTCTGACTGTATTTTCCAATTTCTGTTGCCCTTGAAAATTAAATGTGGGTCGTTTGAAATTTAGTATATAATCACAAATGGCAACAAAGTGCTTATCAAGCTTAAATCCAAGGTCACCTATAATTCTTTGTCAATAATAATCCTTCTTACTAATATAAGAACTGCATTAAAGATGAGGCATGGCTAATCCTCAATAAGTAAATTCTGCCCCCTTGTGGATTAAAACATCCACAGATAGGAAAGAAGTGCTGTAACTGCTTGGGTTAGTTCCTTTTACTTCTTTTAAAAGGCACTTCAACAATCTTTAAAAAGCAATGTTCACAATGAAACAGAATGAGATCATTTGTATCAATTCTGTAAGAGCTGACTGACAGTGACAAAACACATTGACAGATAATAGTGTACATTTGTATCTTAATACTTTGCATCCCATTCAACTAGGACAGTGCCTTGAATATGAAGATATCGATTAATATTTCATACAATATTGTAGTTAGAAAGGACTTTACATATTGATTCATCATCCACGTATAAGGATCCTTTTTACAGCTCCTGACATATCCCCCACGTGAATGACCCCAGTAATGGAAAGTTCACTAAATGATACAAGCTCATTCTCTTATCAGGCAGGACTGTTAGAAAGTCTATCAACAGGGACGCCTGGGTGGCTCAGTCGGTGAATTGTCTGCCTTCAGCTCAGGTCATGATCCCAGGGTCCTGGGATCGAGTCCCGCATCGGGCTCCTTGCTCGGCGGGGAGCCTGCTTCTCCCTCTGACTCTGTAGCTCCCACCTGCTTGTCACTGCTCCTCTCAGCATGCAGCATCACTGATGCTTCGGATGTGCTCCTTTGGCTAGTTCCAAATACGATGGAACTGCAACACTCCATATTTGGGACATCAGGCCTCTCTTAACGCAGCCCAGGCTCTTGTTGGTTTTTTCAGCAACCGTATCACACTGGTGGTTAATATAAATCTTGTAGAGCCCCAGGTCCTCCAAAGCTCCCCACTCTGTGCTTGTGTCTAGCTGTAACTTCTAACATTTGTTTGTATTAAACATCATCTCACTTTTGGCTCAGGATCCCAGCTAGCAAGATAATTATATATCTTAAGTGTGTCCAATCAGACCAGCTCTGCTACCCAGCTTTGTGCCATGCACATTTAATCAATGTGGTCTCTATGTTCCCCACCAGCCAATTTCAAGGCAAAGGCAATGACCTTTGGTGTGGGAAAGAGACTCAAATAAAAACTGGAGATGGGCTCACGTCCCCACAGTGCCACCCATCAGCCGTGTGAACTTGTCATGACCAAGGGTCCAAGGTGATGTTCCAATCTGTCAAGTACTGAGGTCAGGCTAAGCAGTCAGGCTGCCATTTCCAATCTTTGGAATGCCATCCCCTCATTTATAACTGCCCAAATTCCAATCTGTTTTTCAAGGCCCAGGTGAAATACTTCCTTTTCTATGAAGCCATCCCTGATCACTTTGGTGATCTTCCTCTTCTGAATCCCCTTACCACTTCTGTGGGGTCTTCAAGTCTCTCTTCTCTAAAACAGAGGTGATGACATTCGCTCCTATGTAGTCACGGGCTCACATGAGATAATGCATTTGAGCGAGCTGAGCTAAACAAACCTAAGGCATTATTAATCAGTAGGTTTCACATGGTTTGAGCGAGGAGAGATGGTTACCAACTTTGCATTCCCAGTGCTGTACCAGGGGAAGATCTCAGTACACTTTTTTGATGTGGATAAATACATAGGATGTACCTACCAGACAGTTTTCACAGAGGGGGAGGGGAGGTGACTTGATAGTTTGTAATCAGTCTGGGTTTAGTCTGAAGACCTCTTTAACGGTCTTTTACAGCGTGAGGCTCTTTCTTGTTCTCCTCCCCTGTCCTACCACCTCTAGCTCCCCTGCTTCCTCGCCTCCCTCCCTCAACCCTTCCCCACTCCCTTTCCCTCTTTCCTTCCCCAGCCTTCTCTTTCCCCCTTCTCCAAAACCAACAGCCTGGGGAGGGGAGGAAGCCTAATATCTGGGCCCCTGACTGAAGCCCACCTCTCAGGCTGCCACCTCGGTCCTTGCACACCCACACCACCAAATTTAGGGACTCCAGGAACAAATTACTCACCTCTGGGGCGGAACAAGAAGGCGCTGCGCCGATTCTCAGATGTCTGAAATTCCACTGATAACCTGCAAGCTTCGCTGCGTTAGCTGTAGGCTGTCTCTAAATACCAAATACAGGTTCGTATTTGAGAAGACATTAGAACAGTCATTGCTTAATGGCTCCCAGTGAATGTGGTTTTCCTTTTCTGAAGCTCTCAAAAAGGGAGCTAGCCCTTGAGATTCTGGGTATGGGGTTGAGAAAGCAAAATATACAGAAAAGAAACTTGTAGAACTAGAGAAACTTTCCTAGTTCACAGTGAGGGAGCTTGCAAGAGGGGACAGGAGAAGACAGTGCTGCCTTCTGTTGAAGTTGCCCCTCCACCACCTCAGGTCTGTACAGGAAAAGCACTTGTCTGTCTTTCCAGAACTCATTCAATCCCACTTGTCATCAGAGCCTTCCTCAGCCACTCTTGTCAGAAATGATCTTCCAGGGGCGCCTGGCTGGCTCGGTCGGTGGAGCACACAACTCTTGATCTCGGAGTTATAAGTCTGAGCCCCACATGGGGTGTAGAGATTACTTAAAAATAAAAAATATATTTTTTAAGAAAATGACCTTTCATACAACACTGTTAACTTTCTTAGGTGTGGTGGTATGTTCTGGTTGTGTAGAAGAAGGCCCTTAGTTTTAGGGGGTCCTTGCTGAAACATTTAGAGGTCAAATGTCATGTTATCTGTAACTTACTTTCAACCAGCAGCAAAAACGAGAGAGAGAGAGAGACAAAGCAAATATGGCCAAATATTAACGGTTTTCAAGCAAAATGACTTCCAAACTCCTCACCCTCCTGCTTCACCTCCTCAGCATGCTCTTCTGGTTTTCCTTGTCTTTGGAAGTACAGTATGTACAATTATGAATGATAATAACCATGTGGTGAGTGGGTCCTGTATCCTGAGCGTCAGTGTCACACACTTTACATACATCATATATGATCTTACAACAGTCTTTCCTGGCTGATGTTTTTCTTCTCATTTCACAGGGAAGAAAAAAAGACCCAGAGTGGTCAGGAAATTAATTGGACTAACAGGCACTACTTAAATCTCTGTTGATCTGACTCCAAAGTTCATGCTCCTTCTATTACATCATGCCATCTCTTGAATTGCAGATTGTGTTCCAGAAACAGTCAGGAAGGCACATGCCTCTGCACACACACACACACACACACGCACGCACGCATGCACGTACCCACACACACCACCCCTACAGAATTTTATGTAGAAAATTCTAGAAATTAGTCTAGAAATCAAGAGGCCTTTGGGTGAGTCACTTCTCTCTAAGCCTCAGTTTCTTGATCTGTAAAATGAGAGAAGTTGATTTAAAAATATCCAAAGTCTGGGGCACCTGGGTGGCTCAGTCAGTTAAGCGTCCGACTCTTGGTTTCGGCTCAGGTCATGCATTGTCTTGCCGTCGTGGGATTAAGCCCCACACCAGGCTCTGTGCTCAGCACGGAATCTGCCTCAGACTCTCTCTCCCTCTCCCTCCCATTCACTCTCTTTCACTCTCAAATAAATAAATCTTTTTTTAAATTTATTTTTGAGGGAGAGAGAGAGAGCACATGCACGAGCAGGGGGGAGGGGCAGAGGGAGAAAGAGGCTCCTGGCTGAGCAGGGAGACAGATGCGGGCCTTGATCCCAAGACCCTGGGATCATGACCTGAGCTGAAGGCAGACGCTTAACTGACTGAGCCACCCAAGTGCCCAATAAATAAAATCTTAAAAAAAAAAATATCCAAAATCCTTTTTATTTTTCTGATGGACATTCAATGATTTTGATTCTCATGAGGCTTTCTAGATATGTAAAGGGAAACATAAGAAAATTCTCTTCCCATTCAGGTAGGTGAACAGGTCCACTGAGAAAAGTTCGATCAGGGTCCTGGGATGAAGCCCCTCATCGGGCTCCCTGCTCCACGGGGAGCCTGCTTCTCCCTCTCCCTCTGCCACTCCCCCTGCTTGTGCTCTCTGTCTCTGTCAAATAAATAAATAAAATCTTAAAAAAAAATAAAAATTTTCTATTATCGGGGTACCTGGCTGGCTCAGTTAGTAGAGCATGTGACTATTGATCTCAAGAGTTGTGAGTTCAAGCCCCACACTGGGTGTAGAGATTACTGAAAAATAAAATCGGGCCACCTGGGTGGCTCACTTGGTTAAGTGTCTGCCTTCAGTTCAGGTCATGATCTCAGGGTCCTAGGATCGAGCCCCGCATCGGGCTCCCTGCTCAGCGGGGAGCCTGCTTCTCCCTCTCTGGCTCCCCCTGCCTGTATTCTCTCTCTCTCTGTGTCAAATAAATAAATAAATAAAGTCTTTAAAAATAAATAAATAAAATCTTTAAAAAATAAATAAAATAAAATGTACAATTATCTTCTCAATAGCCTCATCTTCAAAATATGTTTCTTATTTCTCTCGGTTATATAAAAGTATACATGCTGAAAAACAAAAAGTTACCCCTTGCCCAACTCATGGAAGGTCTTAAAGGCTCAAGAAAAGCTTTAGTAAATGTAAATGTCCTTTAGAGAATAAAATCTTGAACTCAGCTGAGAAAATGATGATCTCATCTGAGAAAATAAAACAACCCTTCTTCTTGTAGAGAAAAGCAAGGGAAGGGAACTGACATTTTAGCAGGGAGACTCCCATGTGCAATCACTGTGCTGGGTGCCTTAGTCAGTGTCTCCTTTAATTCCCATTTTGCAGATGAGAACGGTAAGGCTCAGGGAGGGTAATTCTCCCAAGGTCAGGCTCTCAAAGGGCCTGTGTTACGTGCCTGAGTTGTATCAGAAGCCTTCCCTTAGGGAGAGCTGGAGGCTTCCATGACTGAATCTTGCACATGCACACAGAGAATGTTTGCACCACTTGCTACCTCCAGTACCTTCCCCCACCATCAAGTGCAGGGCGCATCTCAGACACCCCGTGGAGAGTTCTGTTGACCCTTGAATTGTGTGGATGCACTTACATGTGGATTTCTTATAGTACAGTACTGTACATGTGTTTTCTCTTTCCTATGATTTTCTTAATATTTTCTTTTCTCTGACTGTATTATAAGAATACAGTATACAATGTACATAACATACAGAATACATGTTAATTGACTATTTATGTTATTGGTAAAGTTTCCCGTCCACAGTAGGCTCCTAGTAGTTAAGTTTTGGAGGAGTCAAAAGTTATATGTAGATTTTGGACTGCGAGGGGGGCCGGTGCCAATAACCCTGCCTTGTTCAAGGATCAGCTGTATTTCCTTACTTGCAGTTCTGTTAATGTTTCAATTCTCTGAGCTGTAATTTCCTCCTAAGTTAAATTTTGATGATCTCTTACGGTCTTTCTTAACAAAGATGAACGCTTTAATGCCTGGGAGCCCAGGGCTAGCTCTTCCCACTCATCCACCAGACAGCGGATACATGTGCTTGGCAGCCCCCTTACCCATTGCCAAGCCTGAGAATTCTATACAGAGCCCAGGCCCCTGTCTGCTTAGGCTACAGAACACAGGTGTGTGTGTGGGGGGGGGGGGGGGGGGAAGCACAGAAGGAGAAATTTGAGAAATTTTCAGGGATCCCAGTGACCCCCTGAAGTCTGGGGAGCTGAGGTTCAGGGAAGACTAGAGGTGCATGCACTCTGATCTTGAGTTTCCCTGCCTTGGTAAAGTCATTTGTATTCACTGGGCGGCCCCCTCCCCGCACTGCCGTATTTAATTCTGGCTACAGTATAAATAGAATGTGGTACTCTGGCAAAGCACACCACCCACCACTGTGTTCCTTCCCTTTTGGGACATCAACTAAATCTGAGCCTGTGATTCCCTCTAGTGGCTCAAATTGGCAACTTTCATAGATGAGTCTGCATTTATTTATTTAATGTATAGCGCCTACTGTATGCACCAAATTGGTGCTGGGTTCTCTGGCTTCGCCAGGGGCATGGGATGCTGGTTTCATTTGATCATTGTATCCAGTGGAAAGTGAGCAGGGGTAGAAACCATAGCTCCTTTTTCGAAGCTTAGCTTGGTGCAATGCAAACTGGCTAATCTCCCTGCTGTTCTACAGCTGCTTTATGGGGACTGAGGGAGAATGGGTTTTATATGGGTTATGCCTTAAAGGAGTTGTAGGACCTCAGGGCAACTCCTTTATCCCTCGGCCTCAGTTTGCTCATGGGTGAAACAAGTACATGGGTTAAATTTAAGTCAGTCCAACAACTGTTTATTGAGCACCTGCAGTGTGAGGGGCCCTGGGCTGAGAGCTTTGGGAATGTAGTGGTGAATTGGTACCTAATCTCAAGGAGCTTACAGGCTAATGGGAGAACCACATGTCCAGGAAGCCACATAAGACATAGGGCAGAAGCAGCATAGCATGGCTGTTGGAGTATGAGCTTTGCAGTGAGACAGATCTGGGGTTGAGCCCCTGATCTGTCCTTTCCTAGCTGTGTGATCTTGAGCAAATTGCTAAGCTCCTCTTTAGGTTTCATCCATAGATTTGGATAATCACCGTTTCTTCATAGAGTTGAGTAATCAGTGTACAGCCAAACCATATGACATACTCCCTAAATGGTGGCCACTCTCATTGAGTTTCAAGTTTTAAACAGAAATAACAGAAACCTTATTGGGAATGTCAGTAAGACCCTATGAGGGGCTTTTCCTGTTGGTTCTGAAGGCCCTTTCTTATGCCCCACAGATCTCTGTGGTCTCCTTTGTTTGCCATGGAGCTTGGGAATCCACCTGCTGCTTCTCTTAGGGTGGATGCCTCTGAGGGTCCCACCCTGCAGTGTCAACCCAATCTGCCCCCCTGTTTAGAGGGAACTACAGTCTCCCCTGCTCCCTTCTTCCTCCTTTCAGGTCCTTTTCCTTTCTACAGACTTACTGCTAATCTATCTTGGGAAATGAACAGGGAATAAGAAAGGTAGCTTATGTGCTTCTGTGAGCCATGATCCTTGATCTTTAGGCTTAAAACCCTCTGAAGTGGCAGAGTGAGTGCTCCTCAGGAGAGAGGACTTCACCAGAAACCCTGACACTTGGGGCTGTTCCAACTTGGAGGTTGGATGATTCTGTTACCTTGTGAACATAGCATTGGAACATTGTGGATGGCTTTTCATGCTGAGCTCCTTTATTATGTGCAAGGAGACAAAGGAGGATCTTAGAGCACACGTTAATGCCAGACACATCATACCTAGAATCCAGGCGAGGTTATTTAACACCGTGGATTTCATAGTCCACGGTGTCCGAAATGAATAGGAAGGAGAGAAGGTGAGCGAGTCTGGACCCTAGGCTTGCTGACAAGATACCATTCCTGGAACAAGATAAAAATTAGAGGTAAAGAAAGCCAAAGTGGCATTTCAACTAAATCTGAGCCTTTGATTCCCTGTTGGCCAAAGGGATACTGGATGGCTGGAGGGACGGGATCCAAATGTAGTAACTTGGAATTTCACTTTGGATAGGAAGGGTTGCTTCATATTTTGAAGCCACGTGGGATGAGACTATAGAGACTGGAAGACAGAAGTTGGGGGAACAGAGGATGAGTGTACCTAAGAAAAGCAGGAACGGCCTATAAAATCCCACTCATTCCCCGAGGCATCCTGCACTTACCTGTCAGTCTGTGGGGGTAGGCTGTCTCTAAGGTGGCTCAAGGGGTGAAGTGATATTTGGAGCCTGTTCTGGGGAGGGTGCCAACCCCTGCCTTTCCTTTGGTTTCTGTCCTTTTGCAAGTCGGTGCTGGTAAAGGAGAGAAAGTTAAAAAAAAAACACACACACAATTGTTGAACTGAGTAATTTCATCATCCGTAAAAACGCAAAAAGGCAGGAAAGACAGGCATTGCTAAGAGTATAGTTCGGGGGGCTAAAGAAGATAATGATGAATTCAGTTAAAGGAGGAGCCAGTGGGAGGTTCCAGGACTTCTGGTACCTCTGGTCTAGGATTCTTCCAACTCCTCGATTTGCCCCTTGCCCACAGGAACACCCAGGAATTATTTGTTGTAATATTTGCTTCCCACACATAGCTATGCATTTCTACATTACTCATTAGAGGCTCTCCTCTTCCAGTTTCCTACTCTATTGGAACCTTGGGGACTCACACCGAGATCAAGAGAGTGGCAGAAGAAAAGGTCACTTTGCCCTGTCACCATCAACTGGGGCTTCCAGAAAAAGACACCCTGGATATCGAATGGCTGCTCACCGATAATGAAGGGAACCAAAAAGTGGTAAGTATACAAATGGCCAGAGCCCTCCCCCCAGCCCCAACCCCTGCTCTTCCCCTCATCCGCCCACAGTTGTGTTTCGTCAGTCCGCCAGTTTTCTGTAGGGTCGGAAAGGGTCAGAGTTGCTCTTTCATCTGGCTTATAGTTGAAAGACTCTAGAGACAAAAATTATAAACAAGGAATGGTATTTGGGTCTTAAGAGATTCTGTGTTCTTTGGGCAAGCAAGAAAGCCACCTATCATTTGCCCAAGGAGGGAATCTGTGCTATTAGTGTCTTTCCCAAGAAGGGAGCTAAGATGCAGAAGCTTGATTCCCAAGCCTAGTGGCCAGAACCCCAAATCTATACTCGGAAGCCTGTTCCTCTTCCTCCTGAGACCATTACCACCTGCCCATGTTTAAGCTTTGCACAAAATCATCATGTTCAAGCTCTGAGATCATGTAATATGACAAACAACATATGATGCAGGACATGACTGAAAATGTTTATCACATATATAATTGGCCAGCAAAAGAATTGGTACTGGTTCTGGGGTTGGAAAATGAAGGATCTGGCCCTGGGTCTTCTGTGCTCAGGATGCTGAGGTCCATTGGTGCTTATGGGCTTTTGGGCAGAACTCGTAGCGCTTTGCTCCCGATGATCCACAGGGCTGGTCTCTGTTGAGAGTGAGAAGTAAGTAGCTCCTGTCTGCCTTGGCTGCATTCAGCTTTCCTCAAGCTGGGTTTTCTAGCATAATTCTTCTCATTCCATTTACCCAGTGACTTATTTTTAAAAGTCTTTTGGTTGAGGGGCGCCTGGCCGGCTTAGCTGGTGGAGCATGCAACTCTTGATCTCGGGGTTCTGAGTTCGAGCCCCATGTTGGGTGTAGAGACTGCTTAAAAAATAAAATATCTAAAAACGAAAGAAGGCAGCATTCTTGGTGGAAAGTTTTGTGATTTTAAAAAGTCACATAAAATAAGCCAGGAAAACTGACTTTAGACTTTTCTTCCTTTTCAAAACTTTACCTCTTGCCCTACTAAAAAGTGAAAGGTTGTCCTTTCTTCTTCTCTGTCCATACCCCTGATTTCATAAGATGGTTTGTGCTGGAAGAAGCTAAAGTTTTCACTAAAATAAAACCCAGGATCATTGTTGGATTTCAGCTCCTACATCACTTTGTCATTTTGTTCTCATAGTACATCATCCTGAGACTCTCTGTTCTCCGTAGAGCAAGGTCACCTTAAACTGAGCATACTTATTCCGGCAGATTCTTAGTCAGTAGTAGACATGATACTCTCTGTTCTGAATAAAGTAAATAAGAGCTGTGTTCCTCTCACAAAAATTTAAAAAAGAGACTCCACTCATCTAACTTTCACGCAAGTGTTTTCATTTAAACCAAAGAAAAAAAAGAGATGCTTGTTTATGTAGCCAAGTGAATATAAGGCTTATAAGTTTATTGCTAAAAAAAAAAAAAGTTTATTGCTGACAAAAGCAGGCCACTAACATGGCTTTAAGCAGCCACAGTTCTTACTTGTCTTTAATTAACACTCCAAAGTAAGGATCGTGATTTATTCTGTCATTCAGAGCACATGGATTTATTTAGCAAATACTGTATGCCAAGCTAGGCACTGGGAACAATAGTGAAGGAGATATCAAAGTCCCCGCCTTCCTGGAGTTTACAGTGCAAACCCATTCAGTAATTAAAAAAACCCAAAAAACAAAAAACAAAACCAAACTTTTTTTTTTTTTTAAGTAGAGAGCCCTAAACATTAAGCTATGTTCCAGGTTCCAGTCTGTTTAGCGCATTATATCTTATTTAACTTAATCCTCATAACTAGGATTATTAGTCCCATTTTTCACATAAGGAACTCCATACAGTGTGTGCCCAGACACAACACACAAAGTGAGAAAGGGGCTTAAGGTCACCCATTTTGCTGTTTGAAATGAGGCACTGTGATATCAGTACCTGGGCTGTTAATTATCAGCTATGTTACCTTCATAAATAATTTGAAATTATAATCCGTGTTGTGTAGAAAATAAGGAGAATGTGGGAAGAAAATTATTCCAGACAGAACCAATTGTGCCAAGGCCCTGATGCTGAAAAAAGCTTGGCACTATTGCAAGTTCTAAAAAGATCAAAATCAATTTATTTTATTTATTTATTTTCATTTTTTATTTTTTAAAGGGTTTTTAAAATTTATTTATTTATTTATTATCTATATTTATTTATTTATCAGAGAGAGAGAGC
Organism: Eumetopias jubatus; assembly: GCF_037043125.1. Classification (NCBI taxonomy): domain Eukaryota; kingdom Metazoa; phylum Chordata; class Mammalia; order Carnivora; family Otariidae; genus Eumetopias; species Eumetopias jubatus. The sequence continues at coordinate 95,017,409 of NW_028274819.1, forward strand.
ACAAGCAGGGGGAGCTGCAGGCAGAGGCAGAGGGAGAAGCAGACTCCCCGCTGAGCGGGGCGCACGACGTGGGGCTCGATCCCAGGACCTTGGGATCATGACCTGAGCTGAAGGCAGACGCTTAACCGACTGAACCACCCAGGTATCCCTCAAAAAATCGATTTAGGTTAAATTGAGTCACTACTGGATTCCCACTATCCACATACTCAGTCACAAAGGAGGTAGTTGAAGAGATAAATGGGTGAAGAGACAACTTGAGAACTAAGTGACAGAGATCATGATGGAGATAAGCAGAGTGTTCTAGATGAATATAAAGGAGGCGCCATTGACCAAAAGTAGTTGGAGAAGGGGAAAGGTCAAGGGCAGCTCCGGTAAGAAATCACAGCTGATCTGAGTGCTGATAGAAATTTCCTCATTGCCCCGAGGAAATCACAAGAGTGTAGACACAAAGGCTGGAAAGTTCTGGGAAATCATGAGCAGTGAGCATAGGTGGAGTGCAAAATGTGAGCTTACAGAGGTTGCAGGACCAGAACATGAGAGGTCTTATATAACAGGTTAGGGAGCTCAGATACTTTCCTATATCGTAATGGAGTTCTTGAAGGATTTTAAGAGTGACAGGGACATACATACGTCTTAGGTGATCACTCCAGCCCTGTGCAATGGCACACTGATTTAAAGGAGTCTTGAGTAGAAGCAAGATCAGCTGAATAATTTCAGACTATACAATAGGGGCTTACACTATATTCATGGGTAGCTGGAATATCAAGATCAGCGTAATATACAAATTTAGTGGGTGAATTTGCCACCATGTTGGGAATGAGTGAGGGTGAGAGAGGAAATACAGGAGGGGGGGTGCCTGGGTGGCTCAGCTGGTTAAGCATCTGCCTTTGACTCAGGTCATGCTCCCTGCTCAGTAGGGAGCCTGCTTCTCCCTCTCCTGCTCCCCCTGCTTGTGCTCTCTGTCTCTCTGTCAAATAAATAAATAAATCTTAAAAAAAAAAAAAAGAAAAGAAAAAGAAAATACAGGAGGGGCTAGACTGGATGTGGTGCCTAAGATAGGCTAGCCAATGACCTGGACACGAAGGTTAGCCTTGCATTTCAATCCAAGCGGAATTGGCTCCCTCTCTTTTGTCTAGGAGGCTCAAATATGCAGGAACATTTGGGGGCAGGTGGGCAGTTTGGGGAATATTTGAATCTCAGCCTAGGTAGATAGCATGTCCACTAGAACTCTGGAGCTTTCCTCCAGGTTCTAGGGATGGAAACATAGTTAATTTCCAAAGTCTGAGTGAACATCTCCTCCAGGGTCAGTCACAAACACACAACTGAGACTTTCCCCTCTATTTTTTGGATGGAGAAATTAGGGCAGAGAGGTTCTCATTCCCATGCCAAACCCCTCTTGCCACCTCCTTTCTCCTTTTCCCCCTTTGATACTGAGGAAGAAAACTCCTGATCAAGGGGTTGAGCTTCCAACTCTTGATTTTGGCTCAGGTCATGATCTCAGGATTCCTGTGATTGAGCTTTGCATCAGGCTCCGTGCTGAGAGTCTGCTGGAGAGGCTCTGTCTCCCTCTCCCTCTCTGCCCTTCCCCCTGCTCTCATTCTGAATGAATGAATGAATGAATAAAATATTGGAAAGAAAGAAAGAAAAGAAAAGAAAAATCTTGGATCAAAAACAGAGAGAGAAGCCTACATCTATTTCTGTTTGAGGCAGGTGCATGATTGCCAGGCAGGGCCTGACATAGCAGAGCACCTGCCAGAAAGCTGAGCTGCTCCATCTGCCCCATAAAGTCTTAACAAATTGTCCCGCCTCCTCCTCTCGTTAAAACTGCGACCGCCGTTCACGGGTCCACCAGGAACATCACGAGACACATGGCCCCACGACAGCTGCAATTCATGTGCTTCATTTTTTGTTTGTTTGCAAAAGGATTCCATTTATGTTCACTATTCTCCCATCACCGCTCCCACCCTGCCGAGGAAGGGCTTGGTCTCAGCTCTACATTTCCTAGAATTAAAACCACAACTAAGACAAAGACACGCACGTACCTGATATTCGATGTGCCTCTGAAAAAAACTGAGCCAAATCGCAAGGCTGGAACTGAGCCCCAACCTGTGTTCTAAATGGGTGTGAAATGCTCATATTAGGCAATGGTTATTTAATTATAGTAAGATTATTTTTGGGTTGTACAATGTCTGCTTTCCAAAGATGTTAAATACTTACCTTAGTTGTCCCCCCACCCCCTTATTTTCCCCATTAAATAATGGGACAAGATTTGGGGGAAAGGGGAGAAAAGCACTCGGGAGTCAGCCCTACCTGTATGTACTAAGTGCTGTGGAGGGGATATGTCCAAAGGGCTGAGGCTCGCAGGAGGAAGTCAATGATTCTACCCAGGAAAGGCTCTAATACACAGAAGGTAGGCCTTGAGCTTGATCTTGAAGCCTGTGTAGATGTTGTTTAAGCCAAAATAAGAGAGGCATTTCAAAAGGAGAGAAGACTGCATGATCCAAGACAAAGACACATCAGAAGGTGTTGTTCAGAATCAAGGGACATTGAGCTTGGGGACGAGGCTATGCAGAGATGCGAGGACAGGGACCAAAGATGAGGCATAGTCCAGGCTGCACTGGCCTTAGGCGCCACCTTCAGAGAGCTGAGCTTTAGTCCAGTGTGCACAAGAGATGGAAAACAGATGGAGGCTTTCAGCTAGGGGGGCTTTGCTATACAAATGAATGGAATGACTGATGTTCTCTGGGTACTGGGCTGGACAAGGCTTGGAAACCTTAGGGGCTTTCGTGAACCCAGAACCAGCCTAATAAAAGTGATCGTGAGTGCTTACTATCTCATTACCACAAAAACCCGATGAAGTAGCTTACTCCCATTTTACAGTTGAGGAACTTAAGGTTTAGAAAGGTAAATTAACCAACCGCAGGTGCAGAGCTGTAAGTGGAGGGGCTCCCATTTGAATGTAAACCAGTTGACCTCCCTGCTGGCTCACTCTCAATCACTGTGCCCTGGTGCGGTGTTTTTTCAAAATCAGGACCCAGTAGTGGATTCTAAGCAAGCAGACTGGTTTTGTTTTTTTTTTTTTTTTTTAAACACAGACTGGAAAATATCAGTGTATTGCACATATACTATTTCATGAAACTTACGCTTCAGTTGTCTATGTGCACTCTATGTGCGTGTTGGGTCACAGAGGAAAATGTATTTCTTGATGTAAGTCTGTTCAAAGTTTGAAAGCTCCTACTGCAGTAGACTTAAATTCAGCCAGTCTACTGTGGACCACACTTACTAAGTTTCTCCAAAGTCAAATGTGACTTTCAAAAGTATTTCCTGATGTTAATCCAAATATTAACATAAACAAGAAAGAAATCCCCTAGACCTGAAAGGTTCACCAACTTCCCAAATCCCACAAAACCCCCAAATTCCTAAAAATTACCCAGCTCTTGGGGTGCCCGGCTGGTTCACTCAGTAGAGCATGTGACTCTTGATCTCTGGGGTCGTGAGTTCAAGCCCATATGTGGCATAGAGTTTACTTGAGATAAAAATTTAAGACATTTAAAAACAAATACCCAGCTCTTAACTGATTTCTAGGTTTAGAATCTCTTCATTCTTCCTAGGAAGCACAGACTCACTTGCTTGTGGTGATTATGCACCTACCAGGTAATATGAAAAAGTCACAAAGAAAGTAACATTAATTGAGTACCTATGAGGCTTTCCCACCTCACTTGTCCTACCTCCAAACATCAGCCGCCCGGCTTTCCGTCTTAAGAGGAGGTAAACTCTAAAGCTTCCAGGTTTTTTCCTGTTGCTAATATATTTCCTCCTCTCCCTATTGTCCCACTGAGTTGCCATTTCTATGGCCTTCCACCACCCCAAGAAACTTATCCTCTCTATGCAACGCAACAGGATGTGGGGCCAAGAACACCCTGTAAACATTTAAAACAAACAAGTACCGTATCAGAAGGGCTGCGACCTGGCTCTTACTGGTCTGAGTCTCCTAAAGCACAGAGTTTTCATCGGATGCTAGGAACCCTATCCAATTATTTGCAAAATAATATGTATTTTTTTTTCTGGGTCAGAGTTCATAGGGTTTATCTGATTGGGAGAAAAACAAAAAGCAGTGAAGTAGGACAAAGAAATTCCTCAAACATGGTGTTGGCTAATGTGATGTGACGTGGGGTCTGGGAGCGAGCTGTCAAGAAAGAATTCTTGGGGCTCCATGCTGGGCCTGGAGCCTACTTAAAAAAAGAGAGAATTCTTGCGATGTTTTCGGTGCAAAAAGGTTTTTATTAAAGCACGGGGACTGGACCCAGGGGCAGAAAGAGCTGCCTTGGGGCGCCTGGGTGGCTCGGTTGGCTAAGGCGTCTGCCTTTGGCTCAGGTTCTGATCTCAGGGTCCTGGAATTGAGCCCCGCATCCAGCTCCCTGCTCTGTGGGAAACCTGCTTCTCCTTCTCCCTCTGCCTGCTGCTCCCCCTGCTTGTGCTCTCTTTCCCTCCCTCCCTCTCTCTCTCAAATTAATAAATAAAATCTTAAAAAAAAAATTCTAGATTTTGAGGAACAATTGACTATACTTTTACATTGAGAGGGGGCAGAGATAAAGGAAGTTTCCAAAAGGATTTTCATATGTTAAAAAAGACTTAACAGGTCCTGGAGGGTCTGGCTGTTGTCAAGCTAAGGTTGCCTTTTGCCTCTAGCAAGGCATTACCATTAAGACCGTTGGGAGTCCTGGAGGAAGGTCATACTCTGCATGCCTCAAGTATTTGTCAATGGGCCGCAAGTTGTAAGGAGATTTAATTTTATCTACATTTCTTTTGCCTTTGTTCTCCTGAACCCTGGCCGTACCCCAGAAACAGGAGGTTGTTTGCATTTTAAGGGATAAGAATAGGAAAGAAACCTCTCCCAGGCCCTAGGAACTCCTCTCTGGGATGCCCAGACTCCATGGGAAATGTAGCTATGAATCAGTGAACACAGGAGGGTCCAAAAGAATGACCCCACTGGAGCAGGATAAACTGCATCTGCCCCAGTTTCAGATTAGGATCTATGTTCCCACCTCATCGAAGGCCCTCTCCAAAGAATGTATTAAACAAAAGAATGTCCTTATGTCTAAGTCTAAGCAGTTTGTTGCGGAGACTCACTTCCTTAATCTCCTTAATCTTTCTGTGAACTTTTCACTGCTGTGTTTTTTCTCTTTAAATGCAAGGGGTTGGGCGCCTGGGTGGCTCAGTTGGTTAAGCGACTGCCTTCGGCTCAGGTCATGATCCTGGAGTCCCGGGATCGAGTCCCACATCGGGCTTCCTGCTCAGCAGGGAGTCTGCTTCTCCCTCTGACCCAACCCCCTCTCATGTGCTCTCTCTCTCTCTCTCAAATAAATAAAATCTTTAAAAAAAAAAAAAATAAATGCAAGGGGTTAATACTTGTAAAGCATTTAGAACAGTGCCTCGAACAAAATAAATACCAAGCATGTGTTTGTTAAATAAAAACAAAACTCCCCGGCCGAAAGTATTGCATTGTGTTGATGGATTTTCATTTCTAGGCCTAATGCGGATTTTCCTAAGCCCAGAGCCAAGGGCTGTGCTTGGCCCAGAGTAGTCACGAAATGGTCAGTGAGCAAAGGAATGGTGTCCTTTCACAGATTTCTGCTCTTACAATTCTTACGATAAGCCTGTGAGGTCGGTAGCTGAGAATTGTTGTCCTAATTTTCCTTTCTTTTTTTTTTTTTTTAAGATTTTATTTATTTGACAGAATAGAGGGCACAAGTAGGCAGAGTGGTAGGCAGAGGGAGAGGGAGAAGCAGACTCCCCGCCAAGCAGGGAGCCCGATCCCAGGACCCTGGGATCATGACCTGAGCCGAAGGCAGACGCCTTAGCCAACCGAGCCACTCAGGCGCCCCCTAATTTTCTTTTAATACATGAGGAAAATTAGACCTTAAACTTGGCCCTAGAGAACATTTTAGACTTTGAAGGCCCTTGCCCAAGACGGATTTCAGAGCTAGGATCTAAACCCCAAAGTCCTAAAGCTAAATCCCTTGCTTTCCCTCTGTCCTCCCCTATAATTTACAGCTTCCGTTGAAAAGAATGCAGAAATTCAAGACAGAACTTTTGTTTGGGAGTAAACACTGGACCTTTGACTGAAATCGTGCATTTCCTGTACTTTCCAGAATATTCCTCTGCATGAAGATGATGTTCTGAGGGACCTCCCTTCGTGTATTGGGGGTGAGGGGCAAGTGTTCAGGTTGGGGTAGGAAGAGATCCTCGATTGGTAGGATAATGAGTAATCAGACCTCTTCAAGACTGCTCCCCCTGCCCCACCCCCCTACTGTGTCTTCCTGAGGCAGGTGGTTTCAGGGTACAACCCACTGAGTCTTTATGAAAGAGAGAGTAGGAGGAAGACGAGTTGTCATCCAGGGGTAAGGCTGGAAATGTGAGCAAAGGCGGGCCTTGAACAGTCAGCTAAACAGATGACAGTCATCAATTTCATTCTGAGGTTGGTGCTATTTTAATGAGTTCTAATCTTTGTGTTTAGACATCCACTATTTGGAGACCCTCATTTTCCTCTCCTTTTCTTAGTCCTATATTCGTGCCATCAGGGATCTTATCCAGTCTCGCGTCTTTAAATAATCATCCACAAACTTAGAATTCCCAAAAGTGTATTTCCAGGCCTCCCATCTGAATATCCGATGCATTTATACGCAAGTGCTTTACCCCATGCCTCCTTTGGGTGTCCGAAGAGGTAATCTCAAACGTAGGAAGTCCAAAACGAAGCTCCTGACCCACGCCACCCTGCACACTCTGACTTCAAACCCGCTCCGCTCCATCTTCTCTCTTGGTTGATGGCTCTTCTCTCTTTTCATAGGCTCACACCCAAACTGGAGAGTGGCCCTGAACACCTCTCTTTCTCTCATGTCACAAATACACATTTTTTAAAAGATTATTTATTTATTTGACAGAGAATGAGAACAAGCGGCAGGGGACGGGGGCGGGGGGGCAGAGGGCAAGGGAAAAGCAGATTCCCCGCTGAGCAGGGAGCCCAACCCAGGGCTGGATCCCAGGACCCTGGGATCATGACCTGAGCTAAAGGCAGACGCTTAACCGACTGAGCCACCCTGGCGCCCCAACTCCAGTAGACTCTTGACTGGCTTTTCTGTTTCCATTCTTGGCCTCCTACAGCCTATTCTCAAAACAAATCATATCATGATACTCTTCTACTCAAAATCCTATAATAGCCCCCCACTTCCCGCAGAGTGAAAGCCATCATCTTTACAATGGCCCAGAGGCCCTGCAGGATCTGACCCCACTGCCTGACCTCATTTACTATTCCCCTGGCTTACTCCAGCGACCTGGCCTCTTTGATGTTCCTCAGACATGCCAAGGCATGCTTCCACTTTAGGGTCTCTGCCTTTGCTCTTTTCTTCGCTTAGAACTCCCTTTCCCCAAGGCTAGTTCGGCGTCTCCTTCAAGACATGCTCTCATGTCTCCTTCCAGTGAGGTCTACTTCGACCACCTTATTTAAATTGCAGTCTGTCCCCCTGGCCGACCACCCCCCTTCCTTCTCTATTATTTTCATAGTATTGTCTAATGTACCATACAATGTTCTTCCATGTCTGTTTCCTGCCATCAGAATGCATGCTCCCCAAGGGTTGGGATTTTCACGTGCTCTATTCACTGATATCTCCCAAGCATTACAACTGATGCTGCTGGCAAATTGTGGAGGCTCAAAATTTGTTGAATAAATGACTGTGCTCTTGGATCTCTTCAGCTTAACATTCAAATCCGGCTTTTGCTCCCATTTCTACCTCTGGATGGATGTGGATGGATCACTCCTCTTCTTCCTACCCTCTCTTCTCTTTCCTAAATATTCTCTAACAGGTCATGCTTACCTATTTGCTGTAAAATGTCTTTGAAGAGTTCATCTTAGCCTTCAGGGGCAGCTGGTGGTGCTGTCCCAGTGAAGTCAGCTCCCATTTCCCTGGCACCCCTCATCCCAGTCAGAAGGAAACATTCCTCCATGCTCTTCTAAGTAGTCCTGCAGGAATTCTAATTTAGAGACTCAGAGAGTTGAACTGTGAGACCACCTGCTGAGGGAGGGGGCAGTAGGGGAGTGGGGGCAGAGGGGAGCAGCCTTCAAGGAATCTAATTCCCCTTACTGTCATACCAATCATACCAATAGAGGATCTCTCTCTACCCCAGCCTGAACACTTGCCCCCAACCCCCACATACAGTATACCATAGGGAGGTCCCTCCCAAACATCATCTTCATGCTTAGACTCCAAATTTTCAGATGAATTATGGTCTAATTTTCCTCACATATTAATTTCCACAGAAATAGAAATTAACTTATGGAATGCCCATAGCGATGTCCCTGTTTCCATGTCCATAGCATGGCGGTGGTTCCTGTTTATAGAGATGCAAATGAATTTTGTCTAAAGGAGACTACAAATCTTTGTCTGATTCTCATTTGAACCTGTTGTAAAATCTTTCCGGTTCCAACATTTATTAATGAGTTAAATAAAATCTTTGACACATGCTTATTTTCTATGTATATGAAAGTCATAATTTTAGCTTTTTTTTTTAAGTTGTCCTTTAAAAGTTTAGGAGAGGGGGAAAAATATCTTTTCCCCTTTCTCCTCCTAGGTTTTCCAGCTGGGGCACTGTAAACTAGACCAATAAAAGACAGGTATTTGTTGGTTTGTTTGTTTTCTCTCTTAAAAAAATTTTTTTTTAATTTTTACTGAGATATACTTGACATATAACATTTTATTAGTTTCAGGTGTACAACAAAGGGACAGGTTAATAGGAGAAAAACAAAACAAAGTTTATTAACTTCTGTGTACCATGTGCATAATGTGGAGGAGTAAGGACCCACAGATGAGTAACTCCAAGGGGTGGCTAGAATTTGGGCTATATACCTAACTTAGTAGGAAAAAGGGAAGATGAGGGAGGACACTTAGGGAAAAGCAAATGACTTTTGAGGAAGATAAATGGGCCCTTAGAAGAACAGATGGGAGATACGCTAGCTTGTGCTCTTGTCTGCCTGGGTGTGGTGCCAATTTCTGGTCTCCTAGAAGAGAAGATTAGAGTTGTTCTCAGAAGGGGATTTATGACACTTAAGTTCTTTTGGGAGGCTCTGCTTTTAGGTCAAGGGACTTCAAGAACTCAAATGCCTTTAGCATTTGAAATTCTTATGCACATGCAAAATGGCATATTCTGGGGTGGCATGTCCTGGCCCTCAACACTTCCATAGAACAATTTTCTTTGTATTGGTATCATCTCTAGCACAGTGCTAAGCACAGAGTGTGTTTTCAGTAAATGGCTATTCAGTAAAGGATTGCAGAGTTGCATTATAGCCTAGCCAAAGACAATTAAGGACAACAGACATATATAAAACCAGAACCCCCAAGGATCTCCTGGACAACACCCAGCATTATAGGAAGGGGATCTAGCAACCTATGAGCCCAAGTCTTTCACCATTTCTCCTCACATAAAAATGCTGCAAAGAGATGCTATGGGTGAGAAGGAAAAAAAAAAGCCATTAGTCTGAGTGTTGTAACAGGGAAGGTTTCATGAGAAGTTAACATTGATTTGGGGTTCGAAAGAATGAAAGGGAATTCTTTTTCTCTTAAGATTTATTTATTTGAGGGTGCCTGCGTGGCTCAGTTGGTTGGGCGACTGCCTTCGGCTCAGCTCATGATCCTGGAGTCCCGGGATCGAGTCCCACATCAGGCTCCCTGCTCGGCAGGGGGTCTTCATCTCCCTCTGACCCTCCTCCCTCTCATGCTCTCTGTCTCTCATTCTCTCTCTCGCAAATAAATAAAATCTTTAAAAAAAAAGATTTATTTATTTGAGAGGGAGAGGGAGAAAGAGAGAACGAGTGGGGAGAGGGGCAGAGGGAGAGAATCTCAAGCAGACTCCCCATGAGCACGGAGCCCAACGTGGAGCTCTCTCTCATGACCCTGAGATCATGGGCTGAGCTGAAATCAAGAGTTGGATGCTTAACCGACTGAACCACCCAGGTGCCCCGAAAGAATGAATAGGAATTCTTCATGCGGAGAGATGGAGAAAAGAGAGTTTCTCCATGGAAAAATGCAGTGGGCAGAGGCATTGAGTACAAAAAAGCATGAGTGATACGAAAGAAAGGGAGACAACGTTATCTGATGGTATCCAGATATCGGAGGTGTATGAAAGAGAAAATGAGACTGGGAAGGTAATGGAGAGGTCACTATAGACTGAATCTGGTCATCATTTGGAGGTTGGTAGGGAGCCACTGAAGGGTTTTGAGCTGGAAAAGGGCTGATGTGAGTTTTACGTTAGTATTAACTTGGCATCCACTTACATCGTTATGTAAAGTGGATTGGAGAGGGCAGAAATACACAGCAGCCGGGCAGCTGAAAATATGAAACCAGAGCTCAAAACTTTGTCAGGATAGAGGTAAGGATATGAGAATTATCACAGTAGCGGAGCTGGTTGAAATGAGCGTGCAAAGTTGAATACCGAAAATGTCTGAAGTTTATTATCAGTGACAGTGTCTACTTTTACTTTTCTCTTACTTTCTTCTCCCCCATACTCCCCCCACCGAAGACTGTGAGGTCCCCAGGGTAGGAGCTGTGTCTTATTCCTGCTTGTTTTCGGGCACCATACCCTGGCATGCAAGCTCAATAAATAATTTGCTGATGAAAAAGAGCATGCGGGGAAAGGAAAAAACACATTTCTCAGAAAGGTGGTGAGGGCAAAAAGGATGATACTGAAGAGTTTTGATATAATGGAGAGACTACTGACGGACATTTTATTGGATGGCTTCAAATCTTTTCAGGAAAGCATTTGATATATTGCAGGGCATCACGTGATTGAGGATGGGCTTGCCAGAAATGTGCACGGGAGACTCCCCTATGCTTGTGTGTCTGTTTTTAGTGCCCTTCCGTGTATCTGGAGTGCTCCCTGCAGCCCTCTTCTCCCTGACTCTATTATCTCTCATTTAGTATGCTTATCTCTCAAGGCCTAACTCAAATGCCTCCAACTTTTCTGGGACATTCTCTCTGATACTATTTCAAGTTAATTAATCCTTTTTCTATGTCTATACTTCTCTCCTTGTTAATCCCATTAGATTATAAATTACTTGAAGACAGGAAGAGGGTTTTACTCATCTGTATAGCCTCCCCCTGACCTGATGGGAAGCAGTCATCCAATAAATGTTTGCTGACATTTGAAATCAAATGAGTTTAAGAATATGCTGAATGGCAGAAAGGGCAAAGCTGAAGTTATATAGCTTGAAGTCTTGGTGGACCAGAACAGCGTGGTTTTTGTGACTAACAGGAGTGAGGTGATGGACAGACAGAACCAGGGAAGGATTTAAGAACTTCAGGCTATGATGCAGGCAGATGAAATTTCACTAAAACTCAAGATTATTATTATTATTATTATTATTAATTATTATTATTATTTTTAAGTAGGCTCCACACCCAACGAGGGGCTTGAACACACAACCCCAAGATCAAGAGTCACATGCTCTACCCATTGAGCCAGCCAGGCGCCCCAGGAATTTTGGTGTTGTTGTTGTTAGAGAAATCCAAACTTTGATGTCCCTACCTGGAAAAACAAAGACCCAAAGACATGATGCTCATGTGTATTTTATGGTAGGAAGGGATGTAATTTTTTCCCAACTGACTTCCTCTTACTAATCGGCAGTGAAGCCCCCCAAAAGGAAAGCTGAACAATGAAGTCCTCTGTATCAGACTTGAATTTTAAGCATTGACTTCTCCTCTTTAACTCCTCCAGTACCCCCCTTGCCTGGACTCTAAACTTTTGTAAGAACAAAACAGATTGATTTCATAGTGTCACTTTTTTGCCTTCATTTCCAAACTTTCTGGAAGAGCACTTAATGAACAGTGAAATGAATGCAGATGGCCACAGGAAGTGGGAGAGAGGTAACTGGTATACCAGGATCATGAACTAAACGGTCTTAGATGGTTATTTTCAAATCCCAGTTCTGCTACTTGTCTGCAGTGGGGATAATGGCTACAGGATTCCCTTCTTATCTGTGCAGAATATGTTCCCAAATTCCCCCTGGATGCCTGAAACCATGAATAGTGCCAAATCCTATATATACCATGTTTTCTCTCCCTCTCTCAAAATCTTACTGTACCATACCCCCCTTCTTCTTGTGATGATGTGAGATGATACAGTGCCTCTGTGATACGTGTTAGGCTACAATTGGCAGAAGGAGGATCATCTGCTTCTGGACCTCGGGTACTGAAACCATGGGAAGTGAAACCACAGAGAAGGGGAGGAACTACTTAACTTGCAAAAACACTATGTGGAAAATTAACTAGGTGTAAAAGTGCTGAGCAAAAGGAGTGTAGTGTATTTTGAATAGCTCACATGCAGGTGGTAGAAAACTGGAAAGTCAGAAAGGGTATGCAGGGGAGGGGCGCCTGGGTGGCTCAGTCTGTTGAGCGTCTGACTCTTGATTTCGGCTCAGGTCATGAACTCAAGGTGGTGGGATTGAGCCCCGTGTTGGGCTCTGCACTGGGCTGGGTGTAGAGCCTGCTTGCTCTCTCTCTCTCTCTCTCTCTCTCAAAAAAAAGGGGGGGATATGCAGGGAAAAGGTAAGTCTCCTCTCCATCATTTTCAACCAAATCTCCTCACAGCCAACTCTTGATACCCTTATATGCATTTATTGTGCATTCCCTTCCTTCCTTGACTTAGCTGTGTGAACTTGATTGAACACATAATTCAAATGTAAAATCCCTTACCTATGAAATGAAATGGTTTTCAGCATTTAATGAAACAGTTACTACTTTGTAATTAAAATGCCACACAAATAAGAGGTATTATCTTGGGAAGGAGAAGCAAGGCCTATACAAACATATGGTACTTTTAACTTCATTTGGAACAGAGGTCTCTTGACCCTTAGAAATCAGCCCTGGGCTTGACTATGTTTCATTAGGAGTACTCCCTTTCCTCATCTGGACATCAGCAAAAGATGAAGGCTGAGAGCCGCATTGCCTGACCCTGCCTTGGTCTGTCCCACAGGTGATCACTTACTCCAGCCGTCATGTCTACAGTAACTTGACTGAGGAGCAGAAGGGCCGAGTGGCCTTTGCTTCCAATTTCCTGGCAGGAGATGCTTCCCTGCAGATTGAGCCTCTGAAGCCCAGTGATGAGGGCCGCTACAGCTGCAAAGTGAAGAATTCAGGGCGCTATGTGTGGAGCCATGTCATCTTAAAAGTCTTAGGTAAGCTGGAGTGTCAAGGTAAACGCCTCCATCTTATTTATTAATAAGGTCTCTGTGAGGAATAGCCAAATGCCCCATGGTGGTACATAACCTTTTGTTTGATACCCTGTATTATACATTCACATATCACCTAGTCCAGTTCCCTGGGAAGAAGTATGTTCTCTATTTTAGACATAATAAAAGAAAAAAGAACAATCACAATTTTCCATGGGAGCCCACTTATAAAATTTAAATATCCTCTAATGTTTAAATGGTATACTTATATTTACCTTACATCTCTGAGATACGAGTCAACTCCATTTCTGGTTTCTGGCAGCAAAAGCTACTAAGTTCTATTTAACTGCTTCCAAGTTAATGGACTTCTACCTCTGTTTCAGTATTAGTAAAATCACACTCAGCTTTCCTAAAACTTCCAATTAAATAACAGTGTCTTTGAGAAGTGATGGGGGAGTTTCTGGGGCAGCCTCTGAAAATTACAACAGCACCACTGGAAGCAGCTGGAATTGGGTGTATGTGTGTGCAGGGGTTGGAGGTGGGTGTATTTCTGGAGGTGCTGTAAAGCATGGTTGCATAGCAAAAGGCTACTGACCCCCACTCAAAAGTGGACTGTAACAGATGGCTAGAGAAACAGCTCAACAGGACGTAGTTCTTCCACAGAATCTGGTGTTTGGCGATCTTTGAAGCTTTTTCTTTTTGCCAGTGAGACCATCAAAGCCCAAATGCGAGTTGGAAGGAGAGCTGACAGAAGGAAGTGACGTGACTCTGCAGTGTGAGTCAGCCTCTGGCACAAAGCCCATCATGTATTACTGGCAGCGAATCCGGGAGAAGGAGGGAGAGGATGAACATCTCCCCCCCAAGTCCAGGATTGGTAAGTCATCTTTCCACCAGTCTGCTGAGACAACAGAATGGTACTCTAGCCATGAATTCTAAATCTGGTTTTGTCAGCAACTCACCATGTGACCTTGAACACACTGCTGAACCTCTTTGAGCTTCTGTTTTTCATCCATCAACCCGGACAGGGAAAAAAAAAAATCCATCTTTTCTTTCCTCAAATGGCACATAAAAGCGGCAAAAGAAATGAGGGAGAGATGTACCGCAGATCCATGATACCTAATTACCGTATTGACTATCCCTTACACAGTTCCCAGGCTTTTGTAACCCTTGAGGATGTGCAACTTCAAAGAATGTTCACCTTTCTTTCCTCATTCCAAAAAAACCTATCATCTGTTCCTTACCAAACTATATTAGAGCATCTTAGGTCAACGATGCAATGAGGTGAGCAATAAACAGAGACCCTGTCACACTAAGAGGATTACAGTCGTTCCTTCTGCTTGTGTGTAGACTACAATAACCCTGGACGTGTTCTGCTTCACAATCTCACCATGGCGTCCTCTGGGCTCTACCAGTGCACAGCGGGCAATGAGGCTGGGAAGGAGAGCTGTGTGGTGCGAGTGACTGTACAGTGTAAGTATCCAAGGGGCTTGTTCCTGCATCTGCATTGTGGTTCTGTGTAAAACACTTCTAATCACAAGAGGAAGGTCAAAGTAAAAACCTTTATTTCCAGAAGGACATGGCTGTCGCTAAAATAAATTTAGCAGTTGCGATGACCATTCCAATCTTGGAGCTCACTCTCTATTTAGGAACCTGTGTGAATTTGTCAGCTTCCTAAAGAAATTTATTCTGTACAGAAGGGGACCAAAGGGAGATTTCCTTTATAAATGTAAATTTCCCTTATAAAAGGGTATCTTCTACTTTGTTTTTAGAACTTTTGTGTTGGGGCACCTGGGTGGCTCAGTCGTTAAGTGTCTGCCTTCAGCTCGGGTCATGATCCCAGGGTCCTGGGATCGAGTCCCACATCGGGCTCCCTGCTCGGCGGGAAGCCTGCTTCTCCCTCTCCCACTCCCCTTTGCTTGTCTTCCCTCTCTCGCTGTGTCTCTGTCAAATAAATAAAATCTTTAAAAAAAAAAAAGAACTTCTTCTGTGTCTGCTGTTTCTCAGAGATGATCAGCTGAAGGGGGTACCTGGCTGGCTTAGTCAGTAGAGGATAGACGCTTGATCTCAGGGTTGTGAGTTCAAGCCCCACACTGGGTGTGGAGCCTACCTCAAAAAAACCAGCTTAAAATAGTCCTAATGCCAAAGAGGCATATTTTGGGGTGGCATGATCTGCTACCTTTCAATATCAAAGGGGTTAGTCATACACCAAGGGTAAATGGGAAACTCAAGAAGACAGAAAGATCTGGAAATACTCACCTTGCCCGGGGCTTATGTTTTGCTTGTTTGTTTAAGTAAACACTATTCCCAATGTGGGGCTCAAACTCACAACCCCAAGATCAAGAGTCCTTGAGATTAAGAGTCACATGCTCCACCTACTAAGCCAGCCAGGCGTCCCAGGGCTTATGTTTTTTTAAGTTCATGTATTTCCTAGCTTATGTTTGGTTTTACCTCTGCTTTTGTTTCTGAGAAAATAGATGTACAAAGCATCGGCATGGTTGCAGGAGCAGTGACGGGCATGGTGGCTGGAGCTCTGCTGATTTTCCTTTTGGTATGGCTGCTGATCCGAAGGAAGGACAAAGAGAGATATGAGGAAGAAGAGAGACCTAATGAAATTCGGTAAACCTCTCTTCAAAATCCCTTCTACTAGACTTCCTTTCCAGAGCTAACTCTATAGTGACCAGCCAACATAAAGGTCTCATTTCCTCTTTTTTTAAAGATTTTTTTATTTATTTGAGAGAGACACAGCAGGAGCTGGAGGGGGGGAAGGGGGAGCGGCGGGGCAGAGGCAAAGGGATAGGCAGACTCACTCCTCAGCTGGGAGCCCAACTTGGGGCTTAATCCCAGGACACTCTGATATATCATGACCTGAGCAGAAGCAGATGCTTAACTGACTGAGCCACCCAGGTGCCCCTCCCATTTCCTCTTAACTATTAATCTGTTAAAGGGATTATTCTGGTTAGGTAAGGAGTTCCAGCCTAGGGACAGAAGGTCTGTTTTATCTTGCCTTTATTGTGAAACTATCTATCCTCAACTGAGAATTAAAAGATAACTTTAGGTTACTTCTGATTCACTTCCACTTATAAAGGGCCTACAATCAAGAATGGGCATAACCTATGGGCCGTGAAAGGGTTACGTAGGGATACCTGGGTGGGCTCTGTCACTCTTGATCTCAGCATTGTGAGTTCAAGCCCGAGTTGGGCTCCACCGCAGGGTGTGGAGCTTACTTAAAAAAATAAAAGGATTGGGCAACCCCCTGGGGTCCCCTCCCTCCTTGGGAGCTTTGTACTATCACTTTGCAATCCTTAATAAACCTTGCTTTGCTGCCCACCAAAAAATAAACAAACAAATAAATAAGGGTTTATGTAGACAAACCCCAAATCAATCTCAATGGTAAGTGCCTACTCTCCCAGAGTAACAGAGTTGACTTCAGGGCTAACAAAACATGTTTGCCTAAGCCAACCATGAAGTCTCAGGGACTGGGGAAGTGCCCATTCCCCTAAATGGCTGCCTTCCAGTGGTATCATGTGAAGTTTACAGCTTGAGGAATTTATTGGGAAACCTCAGACGGAAGCAACCATAGTGGAAGCCATCAGGGTCTTGTCAGTATTAAAGTTTACCTTTGCTGTTTTTTCTCTTCAGGGAGGATGCGGAAGCCCCCAAAGCCCGCCTCGTGAAACCTAGTTCCTCCTCCTCAGGCTCTCGGAGCTCACGCTCCGGTTCTTCCTCCACCCGCTCCACAGCAAATAGTGCCTCACGCAGCCAGCGGACACTGTCGACTGAAGCGGCGCCCCAGCCAGGGCTGGCCACCCATGCCTACAGCCTAGTGGGGCCGGAGGGGAGGGGTTCTGAACCAAAGAAAGTCCACCATGCTACCCTGACCAAAGCAGAACCACACCCAGCATGATCCCCAGCCAGAGCAGAGCCTTCTGAACCGTCTGAATTAGAGTGGACTTGACTCCCATGCTTTCCCGGGAGTCAGGATCTTAGGACTCTTCGGCACCGAAGCTCAGTCACCAGCCACACGACCCCTTCGAACCAGATGACAGGCCATTTCAGTAGCAGTGAGCATTGCATGGAACCGATTCAAATGAGCACTTTCTTTATATGACACCAAACAGGAAAAAGGATGTAAACTGATCATCTTCCAAAAGGCATCTCATGGTGCCTTGAGACCAGAGTGGGGAAAAGCGGGGGTCCAAATCTGTGTGTTTGTTGACCAGGACCTGTGGTGGAAAAGGTTGGGGAAAGGGGAACTGAACACACTTAAAACTTCTCACCTGAGATATTTTGTATCAGCACTTCTGCTCAACGTTGTCAAGAAGAAATGAGATGTTGTTCATAAATTTTCTATGCATTTCTGCAAACCTACTGGATTATTGTGATTATTCAGAGTCAAGTGGAACCCACAGCCTTATATTTCACCTAGCTGCACCATGTACTGGGCATATTGCTTCTGAGAAATTTCAAAAAAGGAAATACATTCCTCCCAACCTGACTTCATTTACCATAAGGTTTGGATATTAATTTCACAAGGAGTTGAACTAGTGAGAGGTGAAGAATGATTTGAGTTTCTCCCCCTCTATCCACTACTAATCTCCCACTTATATTAAACCATAAGAGAACTAAGAAAGGAATTCAAAATGTGTGACAGGGGACTGTGAAAAACTTTACATCTTAATGATGTTCAGAGGGTCACTGACAGATATCAGAAATATATACTGGAACAATTATGGACTGTCCCTCAAATCAGACGTCTCTGAGGACTTCCCTGCTGGATATCTGGAGCAAAAAAACATTCACTGTGTGTCATTTGACAATGTTCCTAGAAGTCTTTTAGAGAAAGAGAGATCTTTCAGAGATGCTAAAAGATCATCTGACATATCATTGCATTCTCTTTTGAGAACATATGAAATCAGAATTTCAAGACTGACTAAATGAGAAAGGGAGCTTAGATAGATCAATTTTCTCTTAATATGTTGAGGAGTGGTATAAGGAATTTTACTATTACACCAAACTTGGAGCTTCCTCTGTTTCTTTCATTTTAGGAGAATGGTGTGAACCTGGGGCTTTTGATAATTCTAGGCCTTAAATTATCAGAAAGATCAGGGATTGCCAGTGTTTCCTAATGGCATTGCAAGTACGTCATAATCATTCTCTCTTGAAAGGCTGACACAGAGAGAAATTCAGTAATTTCCCAGCCTCTGGGGAAGTCCAGGTCTGGAAGGAAAGGGAATTATATTTAGGGAAGGGATGGTGAGGATAACTCATGGGTGGCAGGACCAGGGCTGGATTAGTGACTGCTAACATTCGAACTGTCATCATCTTGGAAACAATGAACAGAAATGATTCACCAGGATAACCATCAAAGAGTTGATTCATGGAAGAAAGGTGTGTGAGAAATAAAAAGAAAAGCACAGCCTGCAATACAAGAACTTGCCTTTTTTAATAGTGTTGACTATTCTGAGTCAAATTCATCCTATGGCAAGAATGGTAGATCTGAAATAGCCCTGCAAGGACCTTAGGACAAATGTCAACAGATCACCATTGGTAGTGCAAAATATTTATGATTAAAAGAGAAAGTCATGCTGAATCTGGAGATGAAAGCATTGTTTCTAAAATGGGAATCAGATGCTTGAAGAGAAAAGGCAGATCTGGGATTTGGCCCCATTTCTCTGGTTTTTCATTTCTACATTTAATTCTTACAAAACAGTCCTCATATAGTGCAAATGCATTTCCCTCTAAGGTTCTTTAAGAAAAAAAAAAAGAAATGGGGGTTTATCCTTGGGTGAAAACTGTAATCTGAGGTTTGTCTTCCTCTTAAAAAAAGCTGGGAAATAAGAGACATTGAGGAAGTAATGTAAAGAATGTCTGCTATTAATTTAAGAAGGCTGGCATATTTGGAATGCTTCTTATACTGCCTCATTGTAAGATAGAAACCCCTTCCATATACTTTTTTATTCTTCTAGTAGTGTGGTAACCTATCACCTCTGCTATGAAATTCTGAGAATTCCCATTCCTAGAGTACCTGAGCCAAACAAGTACACTCTGGAGGCTGCAGCTGTACTATCAGAAGCAATTTGCTCTTATCATTATTTACACCTTTGAACCTAATGTTTCCTGTATATGCCTTTGAAAGCAGGCATCAGTCCCCTTTGCATGATATGGAGATTTAGGTTATTTAAACATATTAGTTACTAAAAGACTAAAATACCAGTTGAATATCCAGATTTTGGGTATCTATTCACACTGGAAATCTACAAGAAAATTCACAAAACAGGTAACAACCTAAAATCTGAGAAATTCTAAGGAATTGAAAATTCTGAGCGATAAGGGTGAAGTTTTAGCAATGAGAGTACACTTCTCTTAGAGTCAGGTTTTTGGGTTCAGATATGGCAAGCTCCGGGCTTAAGATGAAGTTCCGAGACACTACTGGCTTCAAACCATATTCCATTAACTTTAACTCAAATAAATTTGATCCTTTAATATGAAACAAACAAAAAGGCAAGAAAGCTAAAAAGTAGAAGGAAGAAATGTTTGTGGGAAGAAGATACTGATGGAATGATGTGTATGTTTGGAGAATAACCATTTCAATAAAATATATAAACCAAACTTAAATTTGGAAAATAATGAAGTTGATGCCCTTGTTGTTACACTGTATAAAAATAATTTCAGAATTGCTGTTGCAAAAAGACATAATTTTGCTTCATTTCTGGTGTTAAGCTGTTTATATTTTAACTTCTAAGTTGCCTTGTAATTGAGACTGTATTTGATCACAAAAAACAAATATTTATTACAGATGTATCTGTATTAGCAATTAAAAAATAAATAAGTAAAGGTAATACCGTAGGAGAAGCTAAAGGTCATGTAACCTGCCCTGGAAATTTGTTCATTAGCTTGCTGCCAAAAAAAGAAGAGAAGAACTCAGTTTGAATATGATCTATTATTTATTAATTTCAGTGACAAATATACCAAGTACTATTTTCTCACAAAGCAAGATACTTAGTAGTACTGGAGATACCAAGTTATGACAGAGATCCTGCTCTTAAGGACTTCATCAAAATAAATATTTACGAAGCAAATATTTTATACCAAGGTGAAGTGCCAACAGAACTATACATTAAGGGTTCAAACAAATCTCAAAAGAAGTAAACACTGATGAGATTCAAATAAACCTGAAAAGGAAAAAAACTTCACAAAATTAAATGAGGTAATACATGCAAAGCACTTATAACAGTGCTTGGTATGTGACAAGGACTCAAATATGTTCATCATGAACCCCAACCCCCAGTCAGAAACCCTAGGCTTCAGACTTCACTGCGGTCCCTATGCCCGCAAACTTTAAATTTCCATCCTGAATGTTTCTGAAACCTTGTGTATTTAAAGAAGTGGAGACAGGACATTCATCTTATTGAGCTTTAAAAACATAAAAGTCTGAATCATTCTATTTAATAAGAGCATAGCCCAAGTTCTGCAATGTATTTTGAGTGAAAGGAGACACGTTATCTACTCTACTTTCTTTAATCACTGCTGTTAGGTGGGATACTCCAAGCCACTGAATCTGGGCCCTTGTTTTATTTTCCAATGGTTCAAGAATTAAAATGTTGCAGGTAGTCCACAGGTTAAAAGCTGCAAAATGTAGGGTATAGTTCAGAGACTGTACGTGATAGGTTGAGCGGGAAAAGGAAGATTGCAGATACCAGAGAAAATTGAAAGGAGCCTCCCACAGCACACACCTTCCTCTTTCTGGAGTTGTGTAGTTACGTGTTTCTAGAAAGGAAATTATACTATAGTGTAAGAAAAAAACAGACGAAGGATTCTGGAATCAAAAGCGCTAGCTTCCGTTCTACCTCAGCCAGCCGTAAATCCTACAAGTAACATCTCCGAACCTCATTTTTCTCCTAATACCGGGATGTATAAAATATATCTCAAAAAACTATTTTGATGATTACGTGATATAAGAAATGAAACCCTTTGTACTCTGTAAAAGCATCATATAAAATTAATTTCTTGGGAGATGGGGAGAAATTTAAGTATATGCCTCCACGTGCTCAAGCCTAACATTGTCCGTCCGCCCCCCCCCCGGCAAAGGCAAATGTGAAAAGAAATTTCTTCCTTCATATGTTTGAATCTGTCTTTAGGCCTTACTGGCTTTGACAAGGACAAAGTGTCCTCTTCTGACAGCCTTTTTGGAGCCACTGTCTGGAAGGCCTTTCTAATTCCAGCCACACCACTATGTTAGGTAGTTTTAAAAAGAATCTTTTCATTTATCTGCCCATTTATTTATTAAACAAGAATATCAGCTGCCCTGCCTGTTTGAAAGAACACCCTGGAAAACATTTCAAGGAACGGACAAAGGCTCTTGGAATGACAAGGCCCAAATACCTGCCACCACGCACAATTTAATTGTAAGTACTACTGCTTTGTGGACTGATTAGTAATGTTTTCAAGCTACCTCTGAACAATCTCTCGTTTAGTTTTTTTATAAGTCAAGGAAGGAAAAATAATACATCATGTTACTAAATATAAAAGAGGCTCTAGAAAGTCTAAATCAAGGACACGGGGCTACCGGAACCCAGGTTCCTAATGCCTGATTCTCCTACACGGAAAAAACTCGCTAGCTTTTCTTTTCTTTAACAAATAACTGAGAAGTGAGGGATGTGGGTGAGGGGAAGAGGGAGAGCCAAGAAGCCGAACCTGTTTTTGGCGGGAGGTGGGGAGTGGCGGAGTTGTCCGGCCTCAGGGAAGCGGGTTTGGACCTTTATTTCGCTGAGGGTTCAGGCACAGGATCCGGCCCAGGTGGTTCTGAGAGGCCGAACCCCCTCCAACCTCTGCCTCGAGGGCTGCCGGCCTTCACCTGCGCGGTGACTGAAAATTCTCGGGGTCGGCCTGGCTAACCTGTCCCACCCCGCTTGAGCTCGGTCCCTCCAGCCCCAGATCTGTGAACCCCCGGGCAAGTCACCCTAGCAGCGCCCAGGGGTCGGTACCACCCCCCCCCCCAGGTCCTAGTATTCAGTCCTGGCCCAAAACCACAGTAGGTAGGAAACGTGGGAACATGGAATCCGGGAGGGCCTAGAGGATCCTGTACAACGCCGAAGTGGGGGTTGGGGGAAACAGAATGAGAACTGGGTGGGGAGGGGCGCAACAACCTTCGCGGCCATTTTGTCCTCGCTCTACTTCCGTCTTCCCTCCCGGACTGCCGGCTCCGAACCCCTCCCTTCTGGCCCTGCGCTCGTCCTCCCCGGGTTCCGCGTGGATCCAGATAGCGGCCAGTGCTGCTGTCATTGGCTGGTTCCAAATTTGCCCGCCCCTCTTCCTCCTCCTCCTTCCGTCCCCTCCCGCCCGCGCTTACTGGGAGCGCCTGCGCAGTAGCGGACGCTCCTTTGACCAACCCCCTCCCCCCGCCCCCCGGCCTAGGGTGACTGAGGACTCCCGCGCGCGGGCTCTCTCGGCTCCACCCTCCCTTTCCCCGGGGCAGTTCGGAGAGCGGGGGCGAGAATGAAAGTTCCAGAACGCTGCGGTGAGTGCGTCATCGCGAGGTGGGGTAGAATGGGGGCGGGAGTGGGCGAGGCCCGAGGGGTAGAGCCGGCTTAGTCATTGGGGCTCGTAGAGGTGGCCGCGCGCCCATTGGCCGAAGAAGCTATGATGGGCAGCCGGCAGGGGTGGACCCCTTCTGGAAGGTTCTGAGGCAGGGTATAAGAGACAGGGTGGCGGGCGGAAACCGGTCTCATTGAACGCTGGGCTAAATCACCAGACATCTGAATTCTTCTCAAGCCGAGCCAGGCCCACACAGAAGGTAAGATCTCCGTCCTGTAATCTCGTGGGGTTTCTTCAGGAACGTGCGCCCCGCGCCCGCGCTGAGCGGGTTTGCGATACTTTGGAGGCTTTTGAGCATTCACATAGGCTGGGGGCCGTCAGTCCCTTGCCCAGGGCGTCCCTTCTCCCCCGGAGGCGGCGGATCTGGGTTGCGGTCGGGCGGGAAAGCCGGGGCGTGGGCTGCAGCCCGTGATGGCCACCGCGGAGCCAGGGCGGCGCCCGCAGGGAGGGCTGGGCGAGGGCCGCATCCACGCTCGGGGGGGGGGGGGGCGGAAGTCCGGCGCCCTGGAGCGGACCTTCCTTAGATCCTCAGAGCAGGAAGTCGCCATTGGCACGCGCCCAACGCGGGGGAGGGGGACTCGAGCACGTAATACGGGCCGTATTGTGTAGCTTGTCGGAGTGGAGGTTGCGGGGAGGGGGGAGAGAAGAGGTCGGGCTCTGGGCTCGATACCACGTGCTCGGTACTGTTGCAGAGCCTTCGGACAGGTGCTGCTTTCGGTGTGGGCTGGGCCCAGCTGCGGTTGGCACTGAACCTCGACTGCAGAATTTATTGATCTGGCCCTTCCGCGTGGTTTTCACACAAGGGCAGTGTTTGGGGGGAGGTGGTAAGTGAAATCTTGGGCAAAAGTGCCTCCTACCTGATGGCCTAGGTTTCACAGTGAACGTTTCTAAGCGTTTAATTGCCTTTTCAAACCCTGGGCTTTTTAAAATTTTCCAGCAACCATGTCTAAGGGACCTGCGGTTGGCATTGATCTTGGCACCACCTACTCTTGCGTGGGTGTCTTCCAACACGGGAAAGTGGAAATAATTGCCAATGATCAGGGAAACCGAACCACTCCAAGTTATGTCGCCTTCACTGACACAGAACGATTGATCGGTGATGCTGCAAAGAACCAAGTTGCGATGAACCCCACCAACACAGTTTTTGGTAAGCCGTTAATACAAGCAGTATGCCATGAGTTTAAGTGGTTTAGACTGGGTGTAATGTTAGAGTCGGAAGTTTATGGAATATAAGGCAGCCATGAAAGCCCGGAAAAAAGGGAAAGTTGATTTTTAAGATCCGTTAGCGGGGATTTTATAGCTCTATGCTAAAGAAAGCCGAGGTAATTGTAAAATTAGGGAATTTGAATAACTGCCAGAAAATGTAAGTCTATTTACTATTGAGTTTGCTTCCGAGATCAGATTGAGTTTGCTAGGCCTCTTGGCATTTGAGTAATGGCAGACCAGGATTCTGGGTGGATGGAGTGTTAACCTTTTCATACGATTACCCATTACAGATGCCAAGCGCCTGATTGGACGTAGATTTGATGATGCTGTTGTCCAATCTGATATGAAGCATTGGCCTTTTATGGTGGTGAATGATGCTGGTAGGCCTAAGGTCCAAGTAGAATACAAGGGAGAGACAAAAAGTTTCTATCCAGAGGAGGTGTCCTCTATGGTTTTGACGAAGATGAAGGAAATTGCAGAGGCCTACCTTGGGAAGGTGAGTAGTGTGCAGCCCTACAGGGAGGTAGTTGGAGGTTGCAGTATTATGCACCAGATTTCCTAATGAATGGAATTCACAGGGGGCTGGACTGATCAGGTTGTCTTTTTAAAGAATGGTTATCTTAAGTGCATGCAGAGGCAATGTGATCATGGGACTGACAGTTTTAGGAATGGACTACAAAAACAATATTTGTGTTTCTAGACTGTTACCAATGCAGTTGTCACGGTACCTGCATACTTCAATGACTCTCAGCGTCAGGCTACCAAAGATGCTGGAACTATTGCTGGTCTCAATGTACTTCGAATCATCAACGAGCCAACTGCTGCTGCTATTGCTTATGGCTTAGACAAGAAGGTATGTACCATTTGTAAAGCATAGGATTCATTTTACCATAGATTGGAGCCAGTGGAGAATGGATAAGGAGTAATTACCTTGTACTTTAATTGCAGGTTGGTGCTGAAAGGAATGTGCTGATCTTTGACTTGGGAGGTGGCACTTTTGATGTGTCAATCCTTACTATTGAAGATGGGATCTTTGAGGTCAAATCCACAGCCGGAGACACCCACTTAGGTGGAGAAGACTTTGACAACAGGATGGTCAACCATTTTATTGCTGAGTTCAAGCGCAAACATAAGAAGGACATCAGTGAAAACAAGAGGGCAGTTCGTCGTCTCCGTACTGCTTGTGAACGTGCTAAGCGCACACTTTCTTCCAGCACGCAGGCCAGTATTGAGATTGATTCTCTATATGAAGGAATCGACTTCTATACCTCTATTACTCGTGCCCGGTTTGAAGAATTAAATGCTGATCTGTTCCGTGGCACCCTGGACCCTGTAGAGAAAGCCCTTCGGGATGCCAAGCTAGACAAGTCTCAAATCCACGATATTGTGCTGGTGGGTGGTTCTACCCGTATCCCCAAGATTCAGAAGCTTCTACAAGATTTCTTCAACGGGAAAGAACTGAATAAGAGCATCAACCCTGATGAGGCTGTTGCTTACGGTGCAGGTAATAATCTCTCTATCCTAGTTAAACAGTTATAACAGATGGCCTTTCAAGCCCCAAGCTGACTCGCTGTGATGATTGATTCCTTAAACATTCGTAGTTTCCACCAAAAGCTTAGCTGATGATGGCCCAACTTCCTTGGATGTCTGAGCGATTGACATTTGTTAGTGAGATAACGAAGTGGTTGGGATTTTTTTCTTAACTAATTGTTTTTACTTTAGCTGTCCAGGCAGCCATCCTTTCTGGAGACAAATCTGAAAATGTTCAAGATTTGCTGCTGTTGGATGTCACTCCACTTTCTCTTGGCATTGAAACTGCTGGAGGAGTCATGACTGTTCTTATCAAGCGTAATACTACTATTCCTACCAAACAGACACAGACCTTCACTACCTACTCTGACAACCAGCCTGGTGTGCTCATTCAGGTATGTTTTATATTGTATTTGTATTGTTTTGGCTGTACTTGGTCCTGTGAAACTGGGAAGACGTCCCGCTGTGATGATTTGACTCCAACCATTCGTAGTTTCCACCAGAAGTCTTGTGTTGGCCAATTCCTTCCTTGGATGTCTGAGCGATCAGTCTTTCCTAATTGACTTTTCCACAAATCTAGAAACTGGGGCAGTAATCTCTGCCCGTTCTTAGTAATTTTTATTTCCTACCAAGGTGTATGAAGGGGAGCGTGCCATGACCAAGGATAACAACCTACTTGGCAAGTTCGAACTCACAGGCATCCCTCCTGCCCCTCGTGGCGTTCCTCAGATTGAAGTCACTTTTGATATTGATGCTAACGGTATCCTCAACGTCTCTGCTGTGGATAAGAGCACAGGGAAAGAGAACAAGATCACCATCACTAACGACAAGGGTATGTTAGTGGCACAACCTTGAGTTACGTTGGATATTTCGTCTTAAGAGGGTTTGGGTTATGAGGGATCATATTTTTCAAATACTTTTAACTGACCCAAGGGTATTTTAGCCAAGAAATAATTTCTTGGAATGCAGCTTTAATGGGTTACAAACGTTGCAGGGTAACTTGGAAGGTCAGTTTTAGTAAAAACTGGTTAATTTCACAGGCCGCTTGAGCAAGGAAGACATTGAGCGCATGGTCCAGGAAGCTGAGAAGTACAAAGCTGAAGATGAGAAACAGCGGGACAAGGTGTCTTCCAAGAATTCACTTGAGTCTTATGCATTCAACATGAAAGCAACTGTTGAAGATGAAAAACTTCAGGGCAAGATCAATGATGAGGACAAACAGAAGATTCTTGACAAGTGCAATGAAATCATCAATTGGCTTGATAAGAACCAGGTTTGTAATCTATAGTAGGAGAGTGGGTAGGGGTGGTTATAGGGCTTCAGCGAAAGGTTAGATGCGCCTTAAAAATATAGGTCACGATGATGAATGGTCCAAACATTCGCGGTTTCCACCAGAATTCTAGATGTTGGCAGCTAGCTTCCTTCCTTGGATGTCTGAGTGACCCAAGATTTCATGGGTAGTGAAGACTTGAATATGATACGCTTCTGTGTCGTCTTAACAAATTGCGCCAGACCTTAACTTGCCTTTGAGGAACCTGTAGTAAAAAGTTTTTTTTTTTTTCTTTTCAGACTGCAGAGAAGGAAGAATTTGAACACCAGCAGAAAGAGCTGGAGAAAGTCTGCAATCCTATCATTACCAAACTGTACCAGAGTGCAGGGGGCATGCCAGGAGGAATGCCTGGAGGCTTCCCTGGTGGTGGAGCTCCTCCATCTGGTGGTGCCTCCTCTGGACCCACCATCGAAGAGGTTGATTAAGCCAACCTGAGAATAGGTCTAGCATTGTTCCACAAAATATTCGAAGGACCCAAATTTGTAGCAAATTCCATGGCAGTTTTAATGTTGAGCTGCTATAGTATAAATAAACTGGGCATTCTTGATACTTGAATATGAAATACGTGCACAGGGAAAGGAAATGAACATTGCACTTTATAAGCACTGTTATTGTTAAGTGGAAAATGCAATGTCTTAAATAAAACGGTATTTAATTGGCACCATACAATTGTCTGACTCCACGTATACAAGGGCAGCAGGCAGTGTTTCGTTTTTGGGGGCTGTGGACGTTCTTTTGGCCTAGTGGTGAATCACCCAAAACAGTATTTGGATTGTCCAATAGAACAGTTTAAACAAATGCGTCTGGTCAGATTATCAATCTGGAGTGGTTTGGATTTATGATTAGATGGGTTCATGATCCCTACATTCTACAGTCAAAATTTGAGCTGCAGATAGGCTTTCCAGTGCTGGGGCAGCTGTTGTAGGGGAGGAAGCAACTGGAAAAAGGGAATTCATGATTGTTTCGTGTAGCTTGCTAACAAACTGGTTATCCGTTTGAGGGTTTACTCGTTTGGGGATGGCCAACTGGAACAATGGCATAGCCGGTCATTGTAAGAAGTTTAAGCATGTGGAACTGACCAAGGACAGATAAGAGCATATTCCTTATAAAGCCTTACATGTTCTCCAGGGGGAGATTGATCCTTTTACTCAACTTGGCCAGGGCTGCACAGTAACTTGGGGAACTAGCTGCAAAGTTGAGGTGGGTGGGGTTTACCATAGAGTCAACGGAGAAGGGAAGGCCTGGAATATGCAACTGATTTCATTAGGCTAACCATCAAAAGGACTTCAAAGCTTTCAGTACAATCTGGTGAATTTACACTGGATTGCCTTTAGGTAAGTCTGGTTTTAGAGCAAAGCCCTACATTGTTGGTTTTGGTTGTGATGGGTGTGTTAGTAAACGTGTTGAGAATTTAGCTTTGACAGTAAATGGTGATGGGCTACATGCCAGAAGTACTCGGCCTTGGAATTTGAGTCCCATGGAAGTAATGTGCATGTGTCATTTGGTCGTGATGGGCCTCACCCCTCAAGCCTGAAGCAAAATGGGTTAAAGGTGATTGTTAATATGTGGGTTAAAGGTCATAAATATGTTGACAAGGCTTAGTGGTTCTATGCATCTGCCACCTGGTGGTCAATTAGAAGAAATGAGTCCTGGCATGTGGTAAGATTTTACATACTCTGAGCAGAAGAGCCCGAACCTTGATGTGTACTCAACCTTTACCTGTCTTACGGAGCTATTGGTTTGTGGGTTACCTGGGTATTACACATTTTCTGTTTGGATTTCATAAGATTATTTTGCAGTAACTGCAATACTTAAGAGCATTAGGCAAGGTCTGTGAGAATAGCCAAGACCTGATTCATATAGAGGTCATTAATTTTTTTCTAAATGGTTGATAAACTACATAGACTGTGATTTAGGAGTGTATCTGTGTAATGATCGGAGTCTCCAGAGATTTATGGTACCGTGCAGGATTTATATTTTCCCTTTTTCAAGGGTCACAAATTTAAAAAGCAATGCATGATCTTTAGGAAAGTCCCAGACCTCATGTATATAACTGGCATGTTTTTCCCACTTTTTATCTGACCTGGGTTTTAGTTAATACATACATTCTTTATGAACTGGAGCTAACAATTTGGAGACTACTCGGCTCAAAAGTGCAGTAATTTTTTTTTGTTCTTCTGAAATCATGGGGTCTTGGTAAGAAAATTGTGGGGATCAAATGTGATTAGTGAAAAACAGCACAAGACAAAGCCCAACCAAAGTTGATAGGTTTTAGCTATTGCAAGTTGAACTACCAAGTTCTGTCCATGAATTCCATTAATGAAAACAAATTGGGATTTGAAAAATGGTGGGTTCCCTTATGCAAATGGAAGAGGTTGGGCCTTGATACTAGAAAATACTGGGGCTTTGGGAAGAAGAAAACTTGATTTTTTTTTTAAACTAATTGAAGGTTGTGTTTACAGTTGACACAGGTTCAGAATTGAGTTGATCTCAAATTGCACAGGAGAGGGGTTCCAGATCCTGCAGGGTTTACTCCAAAACCTGTGTTTCTGCACCGTTACAGTGTGAATTAAACAAGCTCAACACAGCATCTGGGATTCACACTGGCTGGAAGGGGTATTTTCTTTTTTAAAAGATTTTATTTGAGAGCGAGCACAAGCATGGGGAACAGCAGGGGCTCGATTCCCAGGACCCTGGGATCATGACCTGAGCCAAAGGCAGTTGCTTAACCGACAGCCACCCAGGCGCCCCTGGAAGGAATATTTTCTTAAAGGAGTTTTGTAATCTTGCTCCTCAACACATGCAGTTTTATGTCCTTAGTTACTTGGTCTCGATATTCATCTGGTAGTTCCTCATTTGAGTATATGGTCAGTGATTTTTTTTTTTAACCTTTTACATGTGGCAGTCTAAGCAATCCGGGCATTTAAGGAACTCAGTGACTCAAATCAACTTTTGTCTTTGTTTAATTAGGTTCCTGCTATGAGATAAGCCTGGTTTGGAGGGGTGGTTTTTTTTTTTTAAAGAGTTTATTTATTTATTCATGAGAGACAGAGGAGGAGAGAGAGGGAGGGAGGGAGAGAGAGAAGCAGAGGGAGAAGCAGGCTCCCCGCTGAGCAGGGAGCCCGATGTGGGACTCTATCCCAGGACCCTGGGATCATGACCTGGACCTGAGCCGAAGGCAGACGCTTAACCATCTGAGCCACCCAGGCACCCCTTTACCAGTTTTTTTAATCACCCCTCCAGGGCGCCTGGGTAGCTCAGATGGTTAAGCGTCTGCCTTCGGCTCAGGTCATGATCCCAGGGTCCTGGGATAGAGTCCCACATCGGGCTCCCTGCTCAGCGGGGAGCCTGCTTCTCTCTGCTTCTCTCCTTGCTCATGCTTTCTCTTTATCTCTGTCTCAAACGAATAAATAAAATCTTAAACTGGTAAAAATGTGTTTTGGCCTTCTATACGTAGAATAACAGGAGTTTGGCCCATACAAGATCAATTGGTAACTACGAAGTGATTTTACAAAGTATAAATGGCATGCTTATGGGAAGACCCTGGCAAGAAGTACCAGAAGTTGTTAGAGCATGCTTAGAAGAAGATGCAGAGATAGCAGTATTTATCATTTAACCATTCAGTTTAGAGTTAACAGATGGCTTCCACTTCTCGATTATTTTAACAACCTTCCACGGGAAGGATGGCTGGATGGTCAGCTATGCACGTGTAAATCTATGTGGGGTGGAAAAGGCAATTTTTAATTCCAGCGAGTTGAGTTGTGGTTATAAGCAGAAATGTGCTTGATGGCTGCTCATAATTTTGCACAGGGATCCACTGGATTGGGGAGAGGGAACAAAAAAAGCCAACGGTCTATCTCCATGTGCAACTTTTTAAGAATGCTGGTTTCAGCTAAATGTATTTAGCTAGCTTGAGTTTATAATCAACAGCAATTGTTGTATTTGTTATACTATTAAGGGAGTAATTTTAATCTGCAAAGCCACAGCAGTACGTTTACTCAACGACAATATTACTATTTATGTACTTAAAATGTAATACAAAGAAATGGAGCGATCATAAAATACCTGCAAACAATCCTTTGCTCAAACAGTATGCAGTACCTATAATTTTCCAGGTCCTATACTTTCATAGGAAAAACAGCCTTTTGGATTCTGGTAAGGTAGAAGGAGTGATTGGTGGAACATAAATAGGAAAAAGTTGAGAACTTTCATTTTTGGGGTCTGCATCTGGCTGTAAGGACCACTTTTTCCACTAGATGGCAGTAGCTATTTAGAAAGCAACTCCAAACGCAGCTGAGGAAAGCTACCGAAAGGCATTCACTAAAGTCTGTGCTTTTTGGTTTCACAAATTGCCTAACCTGGAAACAAGTGCTGAGGAAAGAAGTCAACCCCGAATATTCACGTTCATGTTCCAGGTAGAGCATTCCCAGCCGCCAGTTGAGCAAGTGCCCTGGTTGGGGTTATGGCTTTGAGTAGAGATCTCAGGGTATTTGGGGCTTGGAGGTGGTGGGGAGATAAAGAGCTTTGAAACATGGAGGGGGGAAAAGGTAAATCTCAGTGGTTAGAGTTTCTTTCCTGATACACTTTTTTTTTTTTAAAGATTTTATTTATTTGAGAATGAAAGCACAAGAGGGAAGAGGGTCAGAGGGAGAAGCAGACTCCCTGCCGAGCAGGAAGCCCGATGTGGGACTCGATCCCTGGACTCCAGGATCATGACCTGAGCCGAAGGCAGTCGCTTAACCAACTGAGCCACCCAGGCGCCCAAGGCAAGGGTTTCTTAGATACAACACCAAAACCATAAGCAACAAAAGAAAAAGACATTTCAGATTTCCTAAAAATTAAGAACTTAGGTAAAGGATACCATCAAGGAAGTGAAGAAAGACAACACAAATTGGAGAAAGCATTTGCAAATCATGTATCTAATAAAGGACCGGTATTCAGAATATCTTAAAAATATATTTAAAAAACATTTTTTACAGTGGACAAAAGATCTGAAAAGCCATTTCTCCTCCAAAGAAGATCTACAAATAGCCAATAAGCATATGGAAAGACACCCAACATCCTTAGCCATCAGTGAAATGCAGCTCAAAACCACAATGAGAACTTCATACCCCGGGCGCCTGGGTGGCTCGGTTAAGCGACTGCCTTCGGCTCAGGTCATGATCCTGGAGTCCCTGGATCGAGTCCCGCATCGGGCTCCCTGCTCAGCAGGGAGTCTGCTTCTCCCTCTGATCCTACCCCCTCTCATGTGCGCTCTCTCTCATTCTCTCTCAAATAAATAAATAAAATCTTAAAAAAAAAAAGAACTTCATACCCCACTAGGATGTCAGTCATTAAGAAAAACAAGTTGGCAAGGATGTGGAGGACCTGGAACCCTCCTACACTCCTGGTGTAAATATAAAATAGTACAGCCACTGTGGAAAATAGCAGTTCTCAAAGAGCTAAGCAGAATATGCAGTTACTCTAAATAGGTAATGGGGCTTTGTTTCGGGATGATGAATCATCCTAAATTGTAATGGTTACCCAATTCTGTGAATATACGAAAAATACTGAATTGTATACTTTGAAGGGATGAATTGTGTTGTAGGTCTTAATAAAGCAGTTTTATGATTTCTTTTTTAAGTCAGAAAAGGAAAGGGGCTATACAGCTGGCGTCCCCAGTGGATGGGGAGGAAGGGAGAGACACGTTACGGAGTGTGAGAAGATTACCACAGGAGGGTTAGCTAACACCTCCGTCACCTTACATTCATTACCATTTCCTTTTCCTGGTGAGAACACTTGAGATTTACTCCCTTAGCAACTTTCAAGAATCAACATACTGCTGTATTGTTAACCCTCATCATGCTGTGCCTGAGATGCCCAGAACTTCTTTATCCCATGAGCTGGAAGTTTGAAGCCTTTGACCAACCTGTCCCCACCCGTGCTGTTATTTTCAGATGTCTGCACTTCCGACGCAGTGGACTCTTGATCCAAGGAGATACAGGTTCCGCACCTGGGGGTGAGAAAATTAGATTGGACTGGAAAGAAAGCAGGTGGCAAGTAATCATCTGAAAACTGGAAATATTCACCAGGAACTTTTTTATTTGCTTGTTGATTGTTTGTCAGGTTTCTGTCTGAGACCCACTGTGCCGTTGACTAGGTGTGTGACCTAAAGCAAACTATTCTGTCTTAAAACTGAGTATTTCATGAAATGGGGATTATAATAGTCAACTAATGGGATGCCTGGGTGGCTCAGTCGGTTAAGTGTCTGCCTTCGGCTCAGGTCATGATTCCAGAGTTTTCGGATCGAGTTCCGTATGGGGCTCCTTGCTCAGCAGGGAGCCTGCTTCTCCCTCTGCCTGCTCTTTCCCCCTGCTTGTGCGTGCTCTCTCTCTCCTTCTCTCTCTCTCTCTGACAAATAAATAGATCTTAAAAAAAAAAAGGTCAACTATTAGGTTTGTTATACAGATTAAATGAGCCAGTATATGTGAAGTATTTAGCTCTCTGCCTGGCTCCTAGAATAAGTGCTCAATAAGAGCTATTATTGTTAACGATTAGTTATATAACAGTCATAATTATGAACATTTCCTAAGGCTGCCATAACAAGGGACCAAAAACTGTGTGGCTTAAACCAGAAATGTATTGTCTCACAGTTCTGGAGGCCAGCAGTCTGAAGTCAATTTGTTGGCAGGGCCATGCCCTCTGAATGCACCAGGGGAGGAACTGTTCTGGGCCTCTCTCTTAGCTTCTGATGGCCTCACATGTTCCTGGGCTTAGAGATCGCCACTCTGGTCACATGGCTGTCTTCTTCCTGCATGTGTCCACTTTGACCTCCCTCTGTGCACGTCTGTGTCCAAATTTCTGCTTTCCACTAAGATGCCAGTCCTACTAGAGTAGGGCCCTCCCTAATGACCTCATTTTAACGTGATCACCTCTGTAAAGACCCTATTTCCAAATAAGGTCACATTCTGAGGTAGTGGGGATTAGGATTTGTTACCCTTAAAAATAAAGCTGTGGCTTACTTTACCACCAAATGGGTTTATTTGAGAATAACAGACTGGCAATGTATGACAAGCAAGCTCAGGCAAAACCATAGGCAAGGCCCACAAACAAAGGGGAGGCACTTTATTTTATGGAGGAGAAGGAGGAAGTTGGGAGGAGTTGTTTTGAATGAAAATCCACTGGAGAAAAGCAAGAAAGAGGTCAGGGTGATGAGGGTTTTTCCCTGTTGGGGCCTGTAATTGATGGTTCTTTCCCGTTGACTTTTCTTCTGATGGTGTCTGGAACTGACAATTCTTCTTATAATTGACATTGAGTGGTCCAGGCTGCCCCTTCCAGCCTCCCTTCCTGGCATCCTGAGTCCACTTCATTGAGATTTCCCTTTATTAATTTTCATAGACTTCACTAGATTTTTTTTTTTTTTTTTTTTGGCAGGGGTGTGGGGACAGGGAACACAGTTCAACCTGTAACAGTTACATTCCCTGTTATCACAGAAGAGGAATCCTCTTCCCAGCTTTTGCCTACAAATAGAAAACCCTCCACAAAAATCCAAAAACTTGCCTTTCGTGGGACCAACAAAAAGGCATTTTCATGAGTCTCCTTCTCTGAAGCAGGTCCCACTGTAGGCCACCAGCTGTGGGCAGTGTTCCCTTTACCGGCCCATCATCCCTCCAGATTCCCAAACAATGCCTAATTCTATTATTGCTTGTGATTTCCCCGTGGGCAGCAGTTTATTTCTGTCATCAAGTCTCTGATGAAATCTTTAGCCATGAAATATTTAGTCCAATCCCAGCAAATCGTGTGTAGTGTTAACATGGCACAGGCAGCCGGCGGCCTGCATTACGTGGTAATTTGGAAGCGAGAGAAGTGATAATATAGGGCCGGGCTGCTTTTGTGAGCTCGCATTAATGCTGGAGCTGGTGATGTCAATTGACAGCCCATTGATTTGGGCTAATAGTGCCTGGAGGGGGCAGAATTGGGGCGAGGTAGGAAATAAAGGATATCGACGGTCAGTCGCCAGGATCCCGGCAGCTTTTAATCTATTATTGCCCCTCCTTTAATGCAACTTCTGTGTCAACTGCACTTACTTCCCCCAGCTCTGCATGCTGTGCTGAACAGTGAAGCCAGTGGGGCGCCACCCCCAGAGTGGTCCAAAGTTCCCCAGTATTGATTCTTTGATGCTCTGGGGTGCGAATTATAATTATTTCATTAAGCCCTTTAATGGGTATCAACTATGAACCTTCCTCAGCCCAGGCTGGGGTGGTCAGGGCGAGGTCCACATCATTAATCTGTGTTCATCTCGTTGCCACCAATTGTCGTCCCCTCGACCCTTTTTTTCCCTCTTATCCCGTCTATAGTTTTAGTGGGAAGCAGGTCGATCTATTCTCAGAGAGGAGCTGGGAAGGGGAGTTGGCTGATTTGGGGAGGCCAGAGGGGAGGCCACGGTTGAGCACATTGCAGTGTTGGCTATTCACACCAAGGGACTAGCTAATCATGCTGTCAGATCTGCTCTGCCCACTTCTAGTTTGCCTGCACAGGGAGGTGATGAACAATGCCTTGGGACAAAGCAAGAGATCTTGCAGCTGCTTCCCTGTGTGGGTTTGAGTCCTATTGTAGCTCAGGAATATGCCACACCCTCACTTAAAAGTCAGTCGTCAACCTTACTAGGGTGCTGGAGATATAAAGGTGGACAGAATCCTGCCTTGTGCCCTCAGGGAGCTTCAACTCCAGTAAAGGATTTAGCAGAGGGATCAATAAGCAGACAGCAAGACACTAATGAATGTTGAGTAAGGGCAGAGTACAGGGAGTTATGGCACCCCAGGGAAGGGGGCCTTGACCCAGGCTTGGGGGTCAAAGAGGGCTTCCTGGAGGAACAAATGCTACACTGAACCTGAAGAATGAGTACGATAGTCCTAAGAAGGAGGAAGGGCATACCAGTCAGTGGGAACAGCATATTTAAAAGAGGCCTGAAGTGAAAGAGAGAAGGCACGTGAAATTTTGGGGACCTTCCCTCGTTGAGTAAGGCCAACACTTTGTATGAGGTGGGGAGAACTCCCTCCCCCCACCCGGCTTCTTGTCTTTACCCACCTGCCATTGCTGATTAAACTCATCAGGAGCCTCAGGAAAGCTCGGGGTCCCAGGTAGCATTTCCCATCATTGTATCAGAGGCTTTTTTGTTTCTACCATACTTTTCTTTAGGCCAAAAGTGAGTTTTCTTTCAGGTTCTCCACTTGTTTGGTTCATGTGTGGTTTTAAAACATGTCTTCAATTTTTTTTTTTTCTGGCAACTTTTTTTGACACTCCTTAATGAGGGTAGGGAGTCTAATTCCTCTTCCCTTGACTATGGGCTGCCTTCGGAGATTGACTTTCAAAAGATAGAATGCAGAGAAAGTAACTCTGGATGATCTCCAAGTCTAGATTTCATGCTGCTTTCACCTGATTCTGTGGACACTCACTGTAGGAATCTTCCACTACCCATAGGAAGCTCTGCCCCTGTGAGGCGCATAAGTGGAAATGCCACATAAAAGGAGGAGCCCCAGCTGTTGAGTGGTCCTAGTCTGTGCCCCAGACATGGGAGTGACAAAGGTTGAAGATGAACTAGCCCCAGCCCTCAACTGACTACATCTTCATTCAGAAAGACTTGAGTGAGAATTGGTCAGCTGAGCCCAGTCAGTCCTCAGGTTCGTAACCAAAGTAAACGAGCGTCATTGTTTTAATCCACTGTTTTCAGGGTGATATGTTACACAGTGATAGATAACTGGAACAGTTAGATTTGATTAAGTGTGTGTTTGATTAAGTTTGATTACTATAGCTTTATAGTTAGTCTTAAAATCAGGTTATGAGTCCTCCAACTTTGTTCTTTTTCAAGTTTGTTTTGATTCTTCTAGATCTTTTCCTTTTCTGTGTACATTTTAAAAATCAACTCGATTTCTACCATAAATATAGCCTGCTTGAATTATAATTGGGATTTTAATGACTCTAAGGATTAAATTGGGTAAACCTGACATCTTAATATTGAGTACCAATCTAAGAATATGGTATATCTCTCCACTTGTTTAAGTCTTTTTTTTTTTTTTTTTTAAAGTAGGCTTCATGCTCAGTGCAGAGCCCTGTGGGGGTTTGAACTCACAACCGTGAGATCGAGACCTGAGCTGAGATTAAGAGTCAAAAGCTTAACTGAGCCACCCAGGTGCCCCTAATTTAAGTCTTTTTAAATTTCTCTCAGCAGTGTTTTGTAGTAGAAGGAAGAAATCTTCCATCTTTTGTTAAATTTTCCTAATTACATTTTTATGCTATTGTAAATAGAACTGTTCTAAAATTTCATTTCCCAATTAATTGCTCCTACTTTGTAGGAAAATAACTGAACTAAAATATAACCATGTATTGTGAGATCTTGCTGAATTCACTTATTAATTCTATAATGGTTTTTGTGGAGTTCTTTAATATTTTTTCCAGACTCAATCCTGTTTTCTGCGAGGAAAGATGGTTTATTTCTTCCTCTCCAGTCTGGACACCTTTTACTTCTTTTTCTTTCCTTATTGCTTTGGCTAGGACTCCAGTAAAATGTTGAGTAGAATGACATTAAGAGCAGACATCCTTGACTTGTTTCTGATCTTAGGAAGAAAGCATTTAGCATTTCACCATTAAGTATGGTGTTAAGTTTGGATTTTTCATAGATATTTTTAATCAACTGGGTTTTGGTATTATGCTTATATGAAGGGTAAGTTTGTTGAGCATGGTGATCTGTCCATGACAAAACTGCTGGCAGAGACCAGGATGGAGAAAGAGGGCTAATGCAAGTAAACATATATGCTCACCATGCCTGGAACAGAAGTAACAAGAAGTCTCACAAGATGTGGCTTCCAGAAATAGCCCAGAAAGAATGGAGAAAGGTAGAGTCAAGACAGAAGAATATCCTCAGGACAGGACTTGTGGGCTCAGAATGTCTTCTTTTTTCCACTCTACCTGATAATCTTTTTCTTTCTTTCTTTCTTTCTTTCTTTCTTTCTTTCTTTCTTTCTTTCTTTCTTTCTTTCTTTCTTTCTTTCTTTCTTTCTTTCTTTCTTTCTTTCTTTCTTTCTTTCTTTCTTCTTTCTTTCTTTCTTTTTCTTTCTTTCTTTCTTTCTTTCTTTCTTTCTTTCTTTCTTTCTTTCTTTCTTTCTTTCTCTTTCTTTTTTTTCTTTTCTTTTCTTTTCTTCTTTTCTTTCTGGGAGCAGGGAGGAGCAGGCTCTGCACTGAGCAGGGGCTCGATTCCCAGGACCCTGGGATCATGACCTGAGCCAAAGGCAGATGCTTAACCAACTGAGCCACCCAGGCACCCTATTCACTTTTCAAAAGCCAGCTGAAGTATTCCCTTTCTGGAATTCTCCTGGGCAAGGTTGGTGACTTCAGCATTCCCTATATGCTCTGCACCTTTAGTATAGCCCTTTTCACACATTTTGGAGATGTTTGCATGCCTGGCTGTCTTCCCCCTGAGCAGGGAGATCCTCTGAGGTGGGGACTGTGGCTTCTTCATTTTCATATATTCCCTCCTGTAGGCCCTGCCTCTCTGCGAATGGGGCAGAGTCAGAGCTCTGGGGTTTGCGTACCATATTTCCCCAGCTGTGAAAACCTCAAGCAAGTTTCCCTCTGAAAATACTTTAAAATATAATTCCCTTCTAAGAACTAGTACCAAGGTTAATACTTCTTGGACACTCGGTTTTCTCATCTGTGAAAAGGGAATACCTGTCTTAGAGGTAGTTGCTACCTGCTCTCTCAGTGGTTGTGCGAATTTGTTGACTGAAGGGACACAATTTTGTATTGGAACAGAGGTGTGGCCTAGAGATGAACAAAGGGACAGTCTTGCACGATCCCTGATTTGAATGGAAACCTGATTAATTAAATCCTACCAGGCTTAAACTGTGGAAAGAGCCAAGATGTCCATCGACAGATGAATGGATAAAGAAGATGTGGTATATATATACAATGGAATATTATGCAGCCATCAAAAGGAATAAAATCTTGTCATCTGCAATGACATGAATGGAACTAGAGAGTGTTATGCTGAGCGAAATAAGTCAATCAGAGAAAGACATGTATCATCTGACCTCACTGATATGAGGAATTCTTAATCTTCGGAAACAAACTGAGGGTTGCTGGAGTGGTGGGGGGTGGGAGGGATGGGGTGGCTGGGTGATAGACATTGGGGAGGGTATGTGCTATGGTGAGCACTGTGAATTGTGCAAGACTGTTGAATCACAGATCTGTACCTCTGAAACAAATAATACATTATATGTTAAGAAGAAGAAGAAGAAGAAGAAGGAGAAGAAGATAGCAGGAGGGGAAGAATGAAGGGGGGGAAATCAGAGGGGGAGACGAACCATGAGAGGCGATGGACTCTGAAAAACAAACTCTGGGTTCTAGAGGGGAGGGGGGTGGGGGGATGGGTTAGCCTGGTGATGGGTATTAAAGAGGCACGTTCTGCGTGGAGCACTGGGTGTTATGCACAAACAATGAATCATGGAACACTACATCAAAAACTAATGATGTATATATGGTGATTAATATAACATAATAATAAAGAAAAAAAGAGAAACATGGATGGTAACAGCTACAGAAAAAAAATAAATCCTACCAGGCTTTAGAAAGTGTATTCTGTAATGCAGTGGGGTTCCTAACCCACTCAGACCTCTTTTTTTGTTAGAAATATTTTAGGGGGTGCCTGGGTGACTCAGTAATTAAGCGTCTGCCTTCAGCTCAGGTCATGATCCCAGGGTCCTAGGATCGAGCCCCACATCGCTTCTCCCTCTCCCACTCCCCCTGCTTGAGTTCCCTCTCTTGCTGTGTCTCTCTCTGTCAAATAAATAAATAAATAAATAAATAAATAAATAAATAAATAAATAAAAAATCTTAAAAAAAAGAAATATTTTGGAATATCCTCTTTCCTATGGCAGAGTGAAATTCATAGATAACCAAAATATTCAATTATAATTATAAATCCGAGAGAGAATTAAAGAAAAACAACTTGCAATAAAATAACTGTGTTTCAGTAGATAAATGCTCAAGTGCAGATAAGACAGAAGACACAAAGAACTAAGTGAGATGCTCACTCCTGCAGAAACTTTTCGAAAGCCAGTTACAAATTTAGACCGATTCAGGCCAATACTTTGGTGGCTCAGATATCAATCACATTGCTGTCAAGACATGCTTTTCTGAAATGGAAAGCAAATCTTTGTATTGTCCCAGATGAAACAAAGGGCATTCATCTCTCATATGATATTTGCACTCAGGGAAAATTCAGTGTATTTTAAAACTGCAAGAAATATTTCATGTTATTGTACAACATAGTTAATTATGGAAAATTTCTTCACCTATGGGAATATTTGAAGATATTCAGAAATCACTTGGGATGTGGAAATTTCCTTGATGTACAGAACTGACCTGAATATTGCAGGACACCAGGCATCCCCCTCTCCTACCCCATAAAGGCCAGTGGTGCCCTGAGTCAGGGCAACAAAAATGTTCCCACAGGGCGCCTGGGTGGCTCAGTTGGTTAAGCGACTGCCTTCGGCTCAGGTCATGATCCTGGAGTCCCGGGATCCAGTCCCACATCGGGCTTCCTGCTCAGCAGGGAGTCTGCTTCTCCCTCTGACCCTCTTCCCTCTCGTGCTTTCTATCTCTCATTCTCTCTCTCTCTCAAATAAATAAATAAAATCTTAAAAAAAAAAAAAAATGTTCCCACAAATTTCCTAAGTGCCCTTTAGGGGGCAGTATCACCCTGAGCCCTGATTGTGGAGTTAGCCTTAGGTTCAAAAACCCTAGCACTGCCTCTTTTTTTTTTAAATTTTTATTGTTATGTTAATCACCATATATTACATCATTTGTTTTGGTGTAGTGTTCCATGATTCATTGTTTGTTCATAACACCCAGTGCTCCATGCAGAATGTGCCCTCTTTAATACCCATCACAGGCTAACCCATCCCCCTACCCTCCTCCCCTCTAGAACCCTGTTTGTTTTTCAGAGTCCATCATCTTTCCTGGTTCGTCTCCCCCTCTGACTTACTCCCCTTCATTCTTCCCCTCCTGCTATCTTCTTCTTTTTCTTTTTTCTTAAAATATGTTGCGTTATTTGTTTCAGAAGTACAGATCTGTGATTCAACAGTCTTGCACAATTCACAGCGCTCACCGTAGCACATACCCTCCCCAATGTCTATCACCCAGCCACCCCATCCCTCCCACCCCCCACCACTCCAGCAACCCTCAGTTTGTTTCCTGAGATTAAGAATTCCTCCTATCAGTGAGGTCATATGATACATGTCTTTCTCTGATTGACTTATTTCACTCAGCATAACACCCTCCAGTTCCATCCACGTCATTGCAAATGGCAAGATCTCATTCCTTTTGATGGCTGCATAATATTCCATTGTGTATATATACCACATCTTCTTTATCCATTCATCTGTCGATGGGCATCTTGGCTCTTTCCACAGTTTGGCTATTGTGGACATTGCTGCTATAAACATTGGGGTGCACGTACCCCTTCGGGTCCCTACATTTGTATCTTTGGGGTAAATACCCAGTGCACTGCCTCTTTTTGTTGATGTGGCCACTTGACTTCCAGTTTCTCCACCTATAAAAGGGGTGTGTGTGTGTGTGTGATATAGCCAGTGGCAAGGTGTGTAAAGGTGTAAATGACAGGGTAGTAAATGACACTTGGTGTATATAGTGTCAAGTACCTAGCACTCAGAAGTAGCTAATTCATGGAGCATTTATTCTCTGTCATGAATAGCAACAGTCCTGGGCACGTGGGTGGCTCAGTCGTTAAGCGTCTGCCTTTGGCTCAGGTCATGATCCCAGGCTCCTGGGATTGAGCCCTGCATCGGGCTCCCTGCTCAGCGGGAAGCCTGCTTCTCCCTCTCCCACTCCCCCTGCTTGTGTTCCCTCTCTTGCTGTGTCTCTCTCTGTCAAGTAAATAAATAAAATCTTAAAAAAAAAAAACAACCAAAAAACGAATAGCAGCAGTCCTTTGCGTTTAGTGCCATGAGTAACTGTAATTTTCATTTGGGTAAGTGAGGCCCCAGTTACTTGCCCACGCTCACGTAGAAAGTGACATGGCAGAATTTGAACACCGGCAGTCTGACTCCCGAATCTGTTTGGTTACTCTCCACCCTATACTGACCCTGCCGTGAGCGGTATAAGCAAGACTACCCCTGTAGCTTGCCCAGGGTTAACCCCTCCTGACAACCCACTACTTTTATAAAGGATCTTCATGGACTGACACTCTAGAATGCTGACCAGTCTGAAGAGGAAAGACCAGCTAGGCCAAGAGCGAGGGAAAGTGCAGAGGACACACAGACCATCACACCAGTCCCTTTCTCTCAACTCACTCCCTTGAGCGTGGGCTTGCGAGTTCTCATTGGGGGGAATGCCTGAACTGTAGTCATACCGGGACAGCTGAGGCCTGGGAGAGGTGAGGATAAGCCACTTGCTTTGAGGACAGGCTGATGTGGGCTCAAGACAGAGACTAATTAACATTTTAACAATCTGACAATTCTCATCAACGCCCAAGAAAGCCCCTGGTGCGGTCATGGTGTCCTCATGCTGACTCCAGAGGGGCGCAGAAATGAGTCTCCTGGACTCCCTGTCCTAAGGAGCCCACAGTGGAGAAATCAACAAAAAGCCTCTGTTAGGCTGAAAAGGAGAGAGCATGGGGAGGTTGGGGTGGCGATTTTCGAATAGTTGGAGAATATGAATATATTGGTATTACCCTGGAGGTCAGGACTGGTATCCACAGTTGACTTGAGGTAACAGGAAGCATTTGGGGAGCTAATATGCCAATTATTGCCTCTAGTTCCAAAACCATTCTTTTAGACTTTTTTAAAAAATGTTATTTATTTATTTTGGAGAGAGAGAGCGCACGAGCTGGGGCAGGGGCAGAGGAAGAAGGAGAGAGAGAGAGCGCAGAGCCAGATGCCAGGCTTGATCTCACGACCCTGAGACCTGAGCTGAAACCAAGAGTTGGACACTCAACCCACTGAGCCCCCCAGGCACCCAAATTCTTTTAGACTTTGATGCTGTGCTGGGGACTCTGAAAAGCACATTTCTCCTTGCCAACTGGATCTCCGTTAAGTTCCCCTGTTAGGGGTATCGAAGGGACACTGGAAAGCAGGAGGAAGGACAAGGGACTTGACCTTCTTGTTTGCTGTTGCTGATGGCATCACGGGCAATG
Organism: Eumetopias jubatus; assembly: GCF_037043125.1. Taxonomy (NCBI): domain Eukaryota; kingdom Metazoa; phylum Chordata; class Mammalia; order Carnivora; family Otariidae; genus Eumetopias; species Eumetopias jubatus. The sequence goes on from NW_028274819.1 coordinate 95,060,471, forward strand.
CCCTCCACCACGACAGTGACAGTTGCTTCTACTTTCCAGCACACCCAGGACAGATAGCACTGTGCCCCTTTAGAGGCTGTCAGCCCTGGGTAGAACTACCCCCACCCCAAGGTCTGCATGCATCCCAGTCCGATAGGCTCTCCTCCGAGCTCCTGAGGGAGTAGCAACAGCCTGGCTGCACCCCTCCTCAGAGGGCTGGCTCCCAGCCTTAGGGGGCCCCTCCTCCCCCGGCCCCTCCTTTTCCCATTGTGCCCCAGCCTGAAGTCACTATATCTGTGGTACCTCGGTGTTCCCTTTTAGCTATGTCAGGCTTCTAACCACTTTCTTACAGGAAGGTCTCCTCATTGAGACCCTTAGGGTGGTTTCTGGTTTCTTAACTGGATCCTGACATAATTATTGTCCAGAAAGCTTTTGTTACAACCTATGAGACTGGTTAAAAAGTAAATGCACGACTCGGGAGGTTACAAAGTCTTCATCTCTAAAAGTATGGAATCACAGAATTGGTAGACCCAAAAGTATTAGAAATTATTTACTAATTTCTAATTATTTTAGATAATGCTCTAAGGAATTTTATTTATTTATTTGTCAGGGAGAGCGTGAGAGCACAAGCAGGGGGAGCTGCAGGCAGAGGGAGAAGCAGACTCCCTGCTGAGCAAGGAGCCCAATGAGGGACTCCTCATTGTTTTATGGAAGCCCAGAAAATTAACTGGCTTACAGGAAAGTATGCTATTTCATTTAATAATTATATATAGCATTTACTGTATGCGAGACACTTTATATATTCTAGTTCATTTAAACCATAACAACATTCTCGGGTAGGTACTGTTACTATTCCCTCTTTTCTGAAATGCAGAGAGGCTAAGTAACTTGCCCAAGATCACACAGATAGTAAATTGCAGAGCTGAGATTTGGACCACAGATTTCTGGCTTGAATTCCTACCTTTACCTCTTTTCTCTACGTTGCTGGAAACGAGCAGCAGTGCTCATACTAGAGTCTGGGACGGCTCCCTTCCATTCTAGCATTCTCCTGATGGTAGGGCAGATGGCCCCTGCAGATCAGATTTCCCATTTGGTGAGCCTTGCAACACTCAGATGCCAATTTCTTCCTTTCTTCCTTCTTCCTTTCAAGATTTTATTTATTTATTTGAGAGCAACAGCGAGAGAGAGAAGAAGCACAAGCAGGGGGAGGGGCAGAGAGAGAGAGGGAGAAGCAGACTCCCCTCTAAGCAGGGAGCCCAATGCAGGACTTGATCCCAGGACACCAGGATCATGACTTGAGCCGAAGGCAGCCACTCAACCAACTGAGCCACCCAGGCGCCCCAGATGCCAATTTCTATTACATTTTTTTAAACTTCCTGTTACCCACCTCAAGAAATTCTATGTTCTTTTTACTCAGCACCCACAGCTGAAAGTTCTTTTTTTTTTTTTAAGATTTTATTTATTTATTTGACAGAGAGACACACAGCGAGAGAGGGAACACAAGCAGGGGGAGTGGGAGAGGGAGAAGCAGGCTTCCCACAGAGCAGGGAGCCTGATGCGGGGCTCGATCCCAGGACCCTGGGATTACGACTCGAGCCGAAGGCAGATGCCCAACGACTGAGCCACCCAGGTGCCCCAACAGCTGAAAGTTCTTTAAAGCCTTGCAGTGTCGGGCACTTTTAGAGTGGATACTCAAGACACATTTGCAGAAAGATTCAGTATATAATCATGGCTTAAATTAACAGTAGCAGTAACACTTAACATTTAAAAAAGTTTTGAGTTAAAATGTTTTTAATTATGGTAAAATACATGTAACATAAATTTTCCCATCTTAACCATTTTTAAGTGTGCAGTATAAAGTATATTTATACTGTTGTGCAACCAATCCCCAGAACTTCTCCATCTTATAAAATTGATATTATGTATCCATGAAACAACCACTCCCCATTGCCCCCCCTCCCCCCACCGCCCTTGGCAACTACCATTCTACTTTCAGTTTCTGAGAATTTGACTCCTCTAGGTACCTCATATAGTATAAAAAACCTTTTTGTAATGAGCCAATTTTACATTCTTTTTTTTAAAATTTATTTACTTGAGAGAGAGAGAGCATGAGCAGGGGTGGGGTGGGGAAGAGGCAGAGAGAGCAGCAGACTCTCAGCGGAGCAGAAGCCCGATGTGGGGCTCGATCCCAGGACCCTGGGATCATGACCCAAGCCAAAGGCAGACACTTAACCATCTGAGCCACCCAGGCACCCCCCAATTTTACATTCTTAATATTATTTGATTACAATATTTTTTAAAAATAATCTCTATACCCTTCGTGGGGCTTGAACTCACAACCTCCAGAGTTGCATGCTCTACCTACTGAGCGAGCCAGGTGCCCCTGATTACAACAGTAGTCTTATAAGGAGGCAGGACAGAGGCTCTTGGATGCCTGGACCATTTCCAATTTTTTAGGCTCTCAAATTATAAAGAAATACCAATTTGAGATTACGAAAATTGTGGTACATTAAAAATTTTACATTGAATGAATGAATGCTTTAAAAATGCAATGTCATGTACTTGTCCCAGAAAAAAATTATTTTAAAAATTCCTTAGGGTGGGGACACCTGGGCAGCTCAGTCAGTTAAGTGTCTACCTTCAGCTCAGGTCATGGTCCTGGGGGTCCTGGGATCGAGTCCCTCATTGGGCTCCTTGCTCAGCAGGGAGTCTGCTTCTCCCTCTGCCTGCAGCTCCCCCTGCTTGTGCTCTCACTCTCTCTCTGACAAATAAATAAATAAAATCTTTAAAAAAATTCCTTAGAGCATACTACAGGTATGGTCCAAAAATGTCACATAAGTTTCAAACTGGATGGTGAACACCTCCTTCCAATCCTGTATTTCTCTGTGGCTGAATATATATTCATTTTGAGATAATGTCAAAATATAAATGTGAGACCCTTCATTAATGTGAGTTTCAGGTAAAATGACCATTTCTCCCTCTCCACCAACTCTTCCACTTACGAAAGGGTAGACATCATCCCCCATTTTTACAAACCAGAAGTGTCTCCCCAAGTATGGTTCCAAGCTGAAGATATAACAGCAAACTGGGGGGTGGTGGTGGGTGGTGGGGGTGTCGAGACTTGAACTCAGACGTTTGACTGTAAGCCTAACACTCCAAGCACCAAGCCCGGCTGACCAGGGCTGTCCACCTCTCAGTTCACTGCTACCACGAAGAGGGATGTGAGCATGGCCGCTGTAGAGGAGGTATCCGGGTTCTCCTGAGCACGTTCATTGAGATGGGCTGCCCTGCAGGTAGTGAGATCCCAGACTCTGGGAGCAGTCAAGAAGAAATTTGACTGACACCATTTGGGTTTGCTGCAGAGGAGATTCAGGAATGGGGAGTGGGAGTGGGGAGGAGGAAGTGGCGTTCGATTATTTCCAACTTCCCTTCAGACCCGCTGCACAGGGCTGAGCCCAAACCATCAGCACATCTGTGTGCTCTGGGGAGAGGCAGTCTGGGCCTCACATTCAGTTCCCCACCTTTTCATTAGCAGTAGCCTGCCGCTGGTTGTTGGGCAGCCACGGCTTAATTTGAACAATTGGGCTCCGGGTTCCCAAGGAAAACAGTCCGGGCGCCTCAGCCATCCATCAGTATTCTCTTCAGTCCCCCGACAGCTGCTCGCTTCGGGCTGCCTCAACCTGCACTGACCTCATCTACTCACATAGAGCAGAGGAGGATTTGGAAAAAATTAGTTATATTAGTGACTCCCCGAAACACTCCGTTTACTTGTGATATGACAAATATTTCAGCCATTAGGATCTCTCTGTCTCTTATCATCTTAAATGCACTCACTTACATTCCAAATCACTACTTAATTTAAAAGCCTGTCTGTTGAGATTGTGACAGACCCAGGGAAAAGGAGAGACAGACACTCGCTCAGCTCTGGCTGGAATAGAATCAGACTTGGAACTTTGATTGAATCTTTCTCCACAAGGCTTATGCTCAGTGAGGTAACAATCTAAACACGTAGGAAGCAGGAAACTTAAAGGGAAACCCACTCGGTCGAGATTTACAAGCTCTGCTTTGAAGTGGCAGGTGGCATGGTGACCTTGGGCAAATGACTATTGCTGGGTGTCCTCAAGTTCCCTGGGTCCTGGATATAGTGACTCATTCAGTGAATGTTTATTGAACCCCTAATATATGCAAGGCAGCATGACAGATTCTGAGGGTACAAAGATGAATAAGCCATGCCTCTGTGCTCAAAGTTATTCTCAGTTTATTATTCTCAATAAACTCTTATTGGGGCACCTGGGTGGCTCAGTCGGTTAAGCGTCTGCCTTTGGCTCAGGTCACGATCCCGGGGTCCTAGGATCGAGCCCTGTGTTGGGCTCCCTGCTCAGCGGGAAGCCTGCTTCTCCCTCTCCCTCAGCTGCCGCTCCCCCGCCCCCTTGTGCACTGTCTCTGTCAAATAAATAAAAAATAAATGTTTCTGCTTCTGTTCAAATGTTTGCAGGATATCTATCTATCATCTATCTATCTAACTATCATCTATCTGTAGTATATCGACATACAACAACCTTTAATCTCACAGCAACCCAATGAGGTAGTGGGTTGGTATCATTACTCCTCCTGATAAAGATGAGAAAACGGCCAATTAGAGAGGTGAAGTAATTTACCCAAGGTTACACAGATAATATGTGGCTGAAATCAAGCTGCCTGATTAGGCCCTGTGGATTCTCTATGGATCTATTTCCAGGAGTGAAACTGTGAGCTTCTGTGTTTTGCTTTTAATAAAGGATCAGTGGGGGGATTCACATCTCTAACATAGGACTGTTTCGGGAGGTTCTGTCATGCTTGGGCCCGGGGGGAGCACAGGGGAACCTGTGCTTATAAAGAGGATGGTACCCCGTGTGTCACCTAGCGGGCGCCCAGCCCACTGGGGCATTTTGAATCTCAATGGTGGAGGACCACGGTGAGAGACCTGCAACCTATTTAATTCTGTTAGAGAATCAGTGAGGTGCTTGACGAAGCCATTAACTGGGGTTCGTGTCTCCATTCTACTTATAAGACTCCAGGAGGGCAAATGCTGATGGAAATTTATTGATTTCTTTTTCTGCCTTTACCGAATGGGTCAAAAACATGGTATAACACTGCTGGTTCCAATTAAAATCACCTGTTAGCTTACAAAGGTTGGCCCTTTCCACTCTCCCCCTCTTTCCCCCATTTAAAAAGGGTTTAAAAGATTTTCATTTAATTGATTTGCTGTAAAATGCCCTTTACAATTACCCAGATAAACTAGGCGTCACCTGTGGAGTAAGAGCCAATTTGAGCTGTTTATCAAGACTTTGCCTCTGGCCACTTCTCACCCTGGGATCTTGAGTCTCTGTATTGATAGCTTGCATCTGTCAACATTGGATATTTTTAGTGGGCTGCAGAAAGCTTTTAGGGAGATGGGGATGGTGGGGCTGCATCTTTGAGCAGGTGAAGAAAGCATGATTGGTTTTTTTTGTTGTTGTTTAGAAATGAGAATGCTTTATTGTGCTGAAAACAAGTTCAGGAAAGCAGCCTTGGCCCCATATGCCTAAAAATAATCAGAGTTGGCCCCATTTAAAAACCAGGCAGTGGGCTTCAAGGAAATGGGGACGTGCGCAGTGGATAAAACTGAGTAGCAAAACTTGCCCAGTTTCTCTTGGTTTGGGCTTGATGTCAAGTTGTGTTTAATGTTAGTGGGGAGAAGTTGGGGCATCTCTGCAAAAGTTGTCTGTGAAGTGACACTTATGTTCTTTGCGCTGGTGGTGGTGGTGGTGGTGGGGAGTTACAGAGGGTGGGAAACAAAGAAAGAAGGACATAAGGGTATTTAATCTAGGTTCTTGTGTATTTCTGAAACCATACAGTTGAATCCACTTAATCATGGAAATCGTGTCAGTCCTGGCTAAGGAACTATGACAAAATTGGCACCAGAAAGCAAAACACAGGCAAATGTGGAAGGGGAGAGGTAAATTCTGGAAGGTATAGACCAATAATCTTGAAGTTGATCACGGCAAAGTTCTAGAATAAACTACGGGAAAAAATGTTTTGTGAGCCTTTGAAAGAAGACGGTCGCTAAGAATGAAGTATAATTTCCATTCTGACTGGTGTCAAACAGGAAGTGCTCTAGACACAGGAAGTCTAGTAGGGTGTCGCACAGGAAGTAAGGTGGTCGAAGAGACTAAATGACAGATTATTTATGAAAGCTTTTGGTGGGACGCCTGGGTGGCTCAGTCGTTAAGCGTCTGCTCAGGTCATGGTCCCAGGGTAGGGTCCTGGGATTGAGCCCTGCCATCGGGCTCCCTGCTCAGCGGGAAGCCTGCTTCTCCCTCTCCCACTCCCCGTTTGTGTTCCCTCTCTCGCGGTGTCTCTCTGTCAAATAAATAAATAAAATCTTTAAAAAAAAAAGAAAGCTTTTGGCACAAGGTGGATGCATGGTAAGTATAGGCTTTCATTATCTCCTTCGTAGTCAAACTACTTCTTCCTCTGCTTTACTCCTGACTCTGATGAGAACCCCCACCTAACCACTGACACTGCTTTTCCCCTATTACCAGTGACCACCCAGTCACTAAATTCAACAGATACTCCCAGTTCTTATTCTGCTTGAACCCTTTGAGAATTTTGACATTGCTAATTTCACCCTTTTCTCCAAAACCTTTTCTTCCCCTGAATTCTCTGACACCACACTCTCTTGGATTTGTGCTATTCTATCCACCCATTTCCCAAACTCTTTGGCCTAACGGCATTTCTCTGTTGTTCCTTAACTACCCGTGGTTGCCTATGGTTCTTTCCTAGATTCCACTCCCCACTCTTCTTGGGAGCAATTTCAATACATCTCCTATCAAAATTTCATCAAGGACAACTGGATACCCACAGACAAAATAATGAATTAAGACCCCTACATACACCATATACAAAAATTAACTCAAAATTGATCAAAGCCCTACATGTAATTCTAAAACTATAAAACTCTTTACACGGGTGTAAATCTTTGTGACCTCAGATTTAGTCAATAGCTTCTTAGATGTAACACCAAAAAAAAAAAAAAAAGCAGCAAGAGGAAAGGTAATCAGGACATCATCAAAATGAAAGCCTTTGCTTGGCAAAATAGGTCATCAAGAAAGTGAAAGATAACCAAAAGAATGGGAGACAAATTTTGCAAACCATGCATACGGTAAGAGATTTGTATCAAAGAATACATAAAGAACTGTTACAATTCAACAATAAAAAGAACAATAACCCAATTTTTAATAAGGGGAAATGATCTGAATCAACATTTCTTCAAAGAAGACATACAAATGGCCAGGAAGCCCATGGAAAGATGCTCAACAACATTAGCCATCAGAAAAATGCAACTCCAAACCACAAGATATCATTTCATACTGACTAGGATGTTGAAAAATTGAACTCTCATACACCACTGGTGTATGTGAAGTGGCGCAGCCACTTTGGAAAACAGTCTGTCAGTTCTTCAAAAAGTTAAACCTGGGGGGCGCCTGGGTGGCTCATTGGTTAAGCATCTGCCTTTGGCTCAGGTCATGATTCCGGGGTCCTGGGATCGAGCCCCACGTTAGGCTCTGCTCAGCTGGGAGCCTGCTTCTCCTTCTCCTTCTACCTGCTGCTCCACCTGCTTGTGCTCTCTCTCTCCCAAATAAATAAATAAAACCTTAAAAAAATAAAATAAACAAAGTTAAACATAGTTACCATATAACTTAGGAATTCCACTCCTACTTACATACTTAAGAGAAATAAAGGTAGATGTCTACACAAAAACTTGTACATGAATGTTCCTAGCAGCCTTATTCATAGTAGCCCTAAAGTGTCAACAACCCAAATGTCCATCAGCTGCTAAATGGATAAATAAAATATGCTCTATCCATATGATGGAATATTCAGCCATAAAAAGGAATAAAATACTGGTGTGTGCTAAAACATAGATGAACCTTGGTCACATTGTGCTAAGTAAAAGAAGTCAGTTACAACAGACCGCATATTGTATAATTCCACTTAGATGAAACATAGGAAAATTCATAGAGAATAGGAAAATTCATAGAGACAGAAAGTAGACTGGTGGTTGTATAGAGTTGTAGGGAAGCGATTTGGGGAGAAATGTGGAGTGACTGCTAATGGGTACGGGCTTTGTTTTGGGGTGACAAAAATGTCCTAAAATTGATTGTGGTGATAGTTGCACGTATCTGTGAATATTCTAACAGCCATTGAACTGTATACTTTAAAAGGGTGAGTTGTACATATGTGATTTATATCTCAATAAACATGTTAAAAAAATTTCTCCTCTCATTGTGCTCCTACCTTAGTGACAAGTCACTTGACACAGCCTTCCAGATCGGTCCACTTCTCTCTGTCTGGCCTGCCACCCTCTAGCTGGGTCACCACGAAGGCCTCCTAACTGACCATCCTGGCTCCACTCTGTCGGCTTGGAGATCTTTCTAAAGGGCAGATTGGTCACCTCACCTCTTGCCTCCATCACCTCTTGCCTCCCTCTTGTCATGGCTTCTTCTATCCCCATGAAGGTTAAGATCAAACTCCTTAAGCCAGTTTAAAAAGGCCCTGTGCGACCTGGCCCCTGCTTATCTATCTCCTTAATCTGGTCTCTAACCGCTCACAGTTCACCATTCTACACCTCCCCATCTTCTTTCAGTTTGCAAATCTTTTTGCCTTATCTCATATCTGGGCCTTTGCAAAGGCCGATTGTTCTGCTTTTTGGGTCTCAGCGTATGCGTCACTTGCTCCGGAACATTTTTTCTTAAAGACGCCCCTTCTCCACACATTTGGGTTAGATGCTCCCCTACTCGTGTGTTCTTATTTATTTTATAATGCTTACTGTGGGCCAGGCACCCTTCTAAGTGCTTTATAAAATTAACTCATTTAATTTTCACAGTAACCATAGCATGTGGATACAATTACTATCTTGTTCAGATGAGCAAATGGAAGCACAGAGAGGCTTCCCAACTTTCCCAAAGTCCCACAACTAGTGGTAATGCCTGGAATCGAATCCAGACACTACAGCTCTAGAATTTGTGCTATTATGTCACCCTGCCTGCAATTGCTTAACACATCACTGCACTTATTATATTGCATCGTCTTTGACTGTTTAGTTATATCTCCATGGAACCTTTGGTTCATTGAAAGTAAGGATTATGTCAGGTCTATTTATTGTTGTGTTCCCAGTATGAGGCTTAACGTACATTCCTTTAATGAAAAAAAATCAATGAATGGAGAAAGCAATTGATTAAGATACAGATATGTGAGATGTACATGAAAAGAGTTTGTAAGATATACAAAAAATTACAAAAATAGGACAAAGAATTCCTATATATTCTTTTTTTTAAATTTTATTTATTTATTTGTCAGAGAGAGAGAGAGAGTGCACAAGCAGGGAGAAGGGGAAGGCAGAGGGAGAAGCAGGCTCCCCACCAGCAAGGAGCCCAATCCCAGGAGCCTGGGATCATGACCTGAGCCAAAGGCAGATCCTTAACCGACTGAGCCACCCAGGCGCCCCTCCCATATACTCTTTACCTAACTTCCCGTAATGTTAACATGTTGTATAACCACAATACAATGATAAAACCAGGAAATTGCCATTGCTACTATACAGGCAGCTGTCCCACTAATGTCCTGTTTATGGTCCATGGTACCATCCGGGATTACACATTGCATTTATCTGTCATGTTTCCTTCGTCTTTAAAACTGAGACAATGTCTTTGTTTTTCTTCATCTTTCATGACCTTGATACTTTTGAAGTGCACTGGTCAGTTGGATTGCAGGCTATCCCTCAGTTTTGGGTTTGTCTGAGTTTCCTCGTCATTAAATTCGGTTATGCATGTTAGTAAGAATACCGTAGAAGTGATGCTGTGTTCTTAGCATATCATATCAGAAGGCACTTAGCATCTATATGTTTCCTTACTGTGATATTAACTTTGATCACTTGGTTAAGGAGATATCTGCCAGGTTTTTCCCCTGTGAACTTATTACCTTTCTCCCCAGTTATTAATAAGGATCTCATGGAGAAATACCTGGAGATGTAAATATCCCGTTTCCAGTCATATTTTCATCCACAAATTTTAGCATCCATTGATGATACTTTCTTGAGCCAATTACTACAGTGGTGTTTGCAATCGATGATTTTCTATTTTCATCATCATTTTTATGTTTATGAATTGGAGTGCTATAATAAGAAAGAACTTTCCCTTTCTCTCCATTTATTATCTATTTATTCAATCAACCATCTATTTATAGCAACATGAACTATTGAATATTTATTTTATTCTGTGGATCATAATTTGTTATTATCATTTATTTTCTTGACCAAATTGTCCCAGATTTGGAGCCCCATCAAGTGAGCTTGCATCACCTCACTATGTTCTCATCATGTTTTTGAGCACTTCCTTACCTGCTGGTATGTTCCAAGTTTGCACTGTACTTTCTCTGCCCCTGCCATGTAATCAGTCATCTCTTTAAGGTTCCTTTTTATTGGAGAATAATGTTTTTTTTAAAAGATGTATTTATTTATTTGAGAGAGAGAGTGAGAAAGAGAGAGAATGGGGGAGGGACAGAGGGGAAGGGAGAGAGAATCCTAAGCAGACTCATGCTGAGTGCAGAGTTGGATGTGGGGCTCGATCCCAAGAACCCGAGATCATGACCTGAGCTAAAACCAAGAGTCAGACACTTAACCCACTGCACCACCCAGGTGCCCCAGAGAATATGTTTAGAAACAAAGGTCTGGACACTAGATGTTCATTGCTACTGGAGTGTCATTGTTTCTTCACTCAGTGGGCAGAACTAGGAACTATATGTATGTGTGAAATACACACACATCTCTACTTATTTCCATATCTGGTTGTCTGTCTATCTATCTATTAAAAAACATGACTTTATACTGATCCCTCCGATTCCATTCTAACACAGGGTTCATTCTATCCTTTCCCTTTCTTATTTGTAATTCCTTTCTCTGACCATAAAAACTCTGGTGTTTATTATTCTTTTTTTAAGATTTTATTTATTTATTTGACAGAGAGAGACACGGTGAGAGAGGGAACACAAGCAGGGGGAGTGGGGGAGGGAGAAGCAGGCTTCCCACTGAGCAGGGAGCCCGATGCGGGGCTCGATCCCAGGACCTCGGGATCATGACCTGAGCCGAAGGCAGACGCTTAACGACTGAGCCACCCAGACGCCCCTGGTGTTTATTATTAACAATATATTTACTTATTTGCTCAACCCTAGATTACACATAAAGCCGTTTCAGAATTGCTAACCTATAACCTATTTGAAAAACAGATTTATTAATTGTGTACTCTTTAGTCTCAGGGTATACAGATTAAATTATGTCCAAACGTACTTAGATGAATTCTTTTTTTCCTTCACACCATTTATTGTGGTTGTTATTAATTTGTAATAAAGTCAATACATGTTTTTAAAAGTGAGTAATATTTGTAAACATATTTTGAAGACCACCATGTATAGGGAACTGTTTCTTTCTTCCTTGCATAACCCAGAAGGCCTGGAGAGATATTCTTAAGCTGGGGCCTCCAGAGCTTGTAGGGAGACTTGAACCCTACCTCTTCCCACCCTATTCCTTTTGCGAGTACCTATCTCCATGCCTATATCACCTGTTTCTTCAGGGCTCTGGGAAGAAGCTCTTACAAGTGCTTTCAAAGTCCTGCATTTCAATCTACCTACCTCCACTGGACTCTCCACTGCTTTGGCCCCCAAGTAAAACTTTTTGATACCTGCAATACCATGTTCGTTGGTGGGGAGTTTTCTACACCAAGTATCAGTCAGTCCTACCTGAATCGAACACCTTAATTCAACCCCTTTGCCTTTTCCTTGGGCTGAAAGTGGCCACCAGGTGGCGCCTCAGAGTCTACTGCCATCCCAGTTTTAAATAAGTCGGCTTCTCCTGTGGTTCGGTTTGGTTCAGGAAGTCATTGCATTCCTGAGTAGGGAAGATACATCCTAGATACTTTTTTTTTTTTTTAAAGTAGGCTCCACACCCAACGTGGAGCCCAACCTGGGGCTTGAACTCAAAACCCTGAGATCAAGACTCGAATGGAGATCAAGAGTCAGATGCTTCCCTGACTGAGCCACACAGGTGCCCCTCTGGTTGCATTTTTAATTTAGTTAAGCAATTTCTTGCCATTTGGTTCTTCAGCTCAGCTTTCAGCAAAATGACAAAGGAAGCACAATTTAGGCTGTGTCTTCATCTTTGCCTGGAAACCTTGGGCTCCTTGCCTTTTCCTTTCCTTAAAACCTGCTCCAAGGAAAAGCAAACATGGGTTTGTTGATGGCCATGATGCGGTCACCTGTCAGGGGATGCTTCACAGTAAGTGTGACTGAGCTCCTTGGTCTGTCAGCCTCTCTGCAAAGGAAGCTTAGGCAGGGCATCAAGAAGCTGGAAGTCATGTAGAAACACCACCATCAGTGTCTCCTTGAATGGGTCACTTAGCCTTTCCTGGACTTTGGTGTCCTCACCTATAAATGAAGAGATTATTGAACTCCATGGACTCAAACACAAATCCCTCAGAAGCTCGGGGGATAATGTCAATCTATGAAGAGGCTGAAGAGTGGTTTAAGACACAGGAAGTTGGGTTGACTAAAGTAGAATTGGAAAGTGCACACTCTGCTGAAAGGCATTCGAATGTAAACTTTTAAAAACATTGAGTAGACCAAACAAGATACATCTGGGCATTGAATGTGTCCATAACGCTGCCAGTTTGTATCTCATGGACTAGAGAATCTTTATCACTATGGTTTCTCCTAGGCCTGAGGTTCTGTAAATACTCAGTAATTTGCTTATGCTCTTCTATCTGCTTGGAATTATTAGCCATTACTATCATTCCCCATCATCTCTGCATGTCTAAACCCTAATTCCTTCTTATAAAACCCTCTCAAATGCCACCTACTACAGGAAGTTTCCCTCGATTTTTCTCTCTAAATTGGAAAACATTTTCTCTCCGCCTTGAGTTCTTCTAGCATTCTAACCTTCTTCATGGCTCTTTTTGCCTTTTTTTTTTTTTTAAAAGAGAGAGAGAGCACTCCTTGTGAGCAGAATCCATGTCTTACTGAGTTTTGTATCTCTACCATCTGAAAAATCAGCTAACAAATATTTACTGAGGGCCTACTCTGTGCTAGACACGGTTTTAGATGCTACTTTTAGCATATAGTAGTAGGGACTCGATAGATGCTTGCTAAATGAATGGTATTAAATGGCCAACCAGAATAATGAAAAGAAAAAGGCAGATAATACCAAGTGTTAAGGAAGGTGTAGAGCAATCCTCATGCTCTGCTGGCCCCGGTAGCCTTTGCTCTCTACTGTTTTCCCATCATTATCTCATGTGGCATGGCAAGAGGGATTTTGCAGATGTAACTAAGGTTACTGACCAGTAGACCTTAAGGTAGGGAGGTTATCTGAGTGGGTCCAATTTAATCATATGAGTCCTATTGATTGATTGATTGATTGATATTTTTTAGAGAGAGAGAGAGAGAGCACAAGTGGGGGAGAGGGGCAAAGGAAGAGGGGAGACAGAATCTTTTATTTTTTACTTTTATTTTATTATGTTATGTTAATCACCATACATTACATCGTTAGTTTTTGATATAGTGTTCCATGATTCACTGTTTGCGTATAACACCCAGTGCTCCATGCAGAACGTGCCCTCTTCAATACTCACCAGGCTAACCCATCCCCCCACCCCTCCCCTCTAGAACCCTCAGTTTGTTTCTCAGAGTCCATAGTCTCTCATGGTTCAAGACAGAGAATCTTAAGCAGGCTCCATGCCCAGCGCAGAGCCCGACAAGGGCTCAATCTCACAACCCTGAGATCATGGCATGAGCTGAAATCAAGAGTCAGACACTCAACTGACCGAGCCACTCAGGGGCCCCAATCATATGAGTCTAGAGAGGTTTTTTTGGCTGGGGGCAGAAGAGGGCATCAGACAGATTCAAAGCATGAGAAGGACTGATTCACTATTATAACTTAGCTGGGCTTACAAGTGGCCTCTAGAAACTGGGAGCCACCCTCAGCTGACAGCCAGCAAGCAAATGGGGAGCTCAGCCCTAGAGGAATGCAAGAAGCAATTCTGCCAACAACCTGAATGAGTTTGGAAGCAGATTCTTTCCCAGAGCTTCCAGAGAAGAGCCCAGACCTGCTGGCACCTTGATTTGGGCTTTGTAAGACCTTAAGCAGAGAACCCAATTGAGCCTGCCTAAACTTTTGGTTACAGAACTGGGAGATAATAAATGGGGGCTGTTTTAAGCTACTAAGTTTGTGGTTGTTTGTTGAGCAGCGATAAAAAACGACTTTAGACATTCAAGAAGCACTGTGGAGAGGAATGAAGACCTCCAGGTAGAAGCCAGTACCAGCTGCCAACCACAGCCCCGGCCGAGCCTTCAGATGAGGCAGCCCTGGTCAACATCCCGACTGCCGCCTCACAAGGGATCCTGAGCCCAAACCACCCAACCAAGCTGCTCCTGCATTCCTGCCTCACACAAACCATGAGAGAAAAGAAATGATTTTCAGTGTTGTAAGCCACTAAGTTTCAGGGTAGTTGATTATGTCACAATATATCACTAATAGATCACTGTATTATCACTCAGTAAATGACCAGGGTCTTAAAGGCTACCCTAGGGCATTAGAACCAAGCAGGGACATCCCAGACCCCGCTAATCTCTAGCATCCCAGACTGCAGACCATACGGGCAGCCCCACACGCCCCAAGGCAGCTCCTCTGGGTCTCTTGTCCAACTCCTCTGCCCTCCTCCAGCCCCATCTTGGATTCTCAGGGTCTGTAATTCCCCGAGCTGCTCTGGTGAACATGCTTAAGAGGAAACTAAGCCTCCTTAGGAGGAAGATGAGAGAAAAATGTGTTTTTTTAAATGGGAAGAAACAGATCTACTTCACAAGAGTATTGTTAATTAAATGATAATGGTATGAAAACAAGATAAGATATAGTCATTAAAAAGATATCTAAAAAAAGCTCTTTCTATAGAGATGTGGAACACTGGCCAGAACAACAGTAACAGACAACATCTATTTTTAAATAGAAAGAGCAAGGTTCAGAACAATGAGTACATTTAACTATTACTCAGTTACAAAAAAGGTATTTATAAATATCTACTGTATAGGCGTAGCATATCTCTGGTAAAAGATCCCCTTTTGGGAAGAAAACTGGCTGACTGGGGGCAAGGGTGGAAGGGAGATCTCATTCTTTTCACTGACCTCTTTTGTACCTTTTGAATCCATGTACATGTATTATCCATTAAAAATAAATTCCTTTCTTGGAAAGAGATAGTAGGCACTCACTGACAATTTCCTGCTTCCCCGCTCCCTTCCCTTAACACACTCACACACGACGAGAACCCTCTGCCCCCACACACCTTCCTTCCACATGCACACTTTGAACAGTAAACACACAGCCAAAGGTTCTCCCTTACCACCCCGGAGCCCAAGCACACACACAAAGGCAGCCACGAATCTTTGTGCGCCATGCACACACTCAGCAAGCGTGCGGTCCTGTGCATGGTATGTGTGCCATGCATATACGCATGTGCATCTGTGTATATATGTAACTGTGTGTATATGCATATGTTATACATGTTTTGACCTGACTCCTTTATTCTCTACCCTTACCAATGCCTGCTTCCTATGTGTGTACACCTGGATGATGCCCCAATTACAAGGCAAAAATAGGTTAAAAGTATCCTATTCAAAAGCCTTAAAGGGGCCTAATTGTAGGTGACTGTAAAACTCTAATTAGGGGAGGCCTCATTATCCGCAATGGAAGGAGGAGGTGGATGGGACCCTAATGACAAAGGCAGCCTCCTCAGACAGGAGCGAGGGGCTTAATTGCCCTTTGACAAAACTGGAATGGGGGAAACAGGGAGGAGGAGAGGCCACTCATCCAAGGAAGGGAGTCCCGCAGGCCAGGCCTCTCCCTTATGCTCTCCCAGCATCTGCCTGGAGGCCATTTGCGTGAAAGCAATCACTTACCTTCCGCGGAGGAGGCTGGCCGATGAGTAGCAGGAACTTGTGACCCCGCCCCTTGCTCCGCAGGAATCCCGCGTCCTTGGTCCCCTCCATCCCACGGATGGAAATCCATTCTCTGCGGGCAGCAAGCCTGGCTATGGGCGGGGCACGCGTTCTCATTCTGGCTTGGCCACTCACTAGCCCTGTGACCTTTGCGAGTCACTTACACTGACCAAACCCCTCTCCTCAACTACAGAAGGGACGGGTAAGACCCGTTTCCCGGAGCTGTGAACAAGCACAGAATGGTAACTGAGAAAGTGCGTTGCAAAGTGCACGTCGCTCCCTAATTCTTACCCGTTGTGGACCGGGTCACAAGCTCCTGGAGGGCAGGAGTGATGTCTTAGTCACCTGTGCGCTCAGTCTCCTGCTACCTGGATCTGATAAGAGTGGAGATGAAGAACATCGTCGTGGTAGGTGAAGTGGAAGGCCAGAACGAGGAGATTCTCTCAGCCTTGGTGTGAACAAATGGACAAAACCTTCAGCAGTGGGGTGAAGCTGTGGTGCTTCTTCCATGAATTCTAATATTTATTGGGCATTTCCGGTGTGGCAGCACAATCCTAAACAGTTTACATGTATTCACTTACTGGATCCTCACGATGTCCGTAAGAGGGAGTACATAATCAACATCATCCTCATTTTGAAGAGGAGGAAATCAAGTCTCAGCTTTGGAGACTTCCCCAAAGCTACGCTGCTCCTAAGTGAGGAAGAAGGTTTTGAACCAAAGTAGTTTGCCTCTCAGCCCACAATCTTAACCATGTGGAGTTTAGGCACCAGCAAGCTGGTGGTGAATGACATTTGGGGCTTGTGGCCTTTTTGATGCTCTTGAATTATAGTTAACATTTCTCAAGTGCTTGTAATAGCCTGGTATGAATTTTTACATGTTATCTCCTTCAATCCTTAAAATAACCTTATAAAATAAGGCCTCCTGTTTCTTTTTCCCATTTTACAGGTTAAGAAACTGGGGCCCAGAGAAGTAAAATACATTCCCCAAGGTCAAAGTAACAGATGACTGTAGGTTTTTTTTTTTAAGATTTTATTTATATATTTGAGGGGGGGGGAGCACAAGCAGGGGGAGGGGCAGAGGGAGAGGGAGAAGCAGAGAGCCAGACGTGGGGCTCGATCCCAGGACCCTGGGATCATGACCTGAGCCAAAGGCAGATGCTTAATCGACTGAGCCACGCAGGTGCACACACCCTCCCCACCCCCCCTTTTTAAAAAGATTTTATTTATTCAAGAGAGTGAGATGACTGTAGGGTTAACACTGAAAGCTCCTTAGTCTGACTCAGAGCCCACATCCTGAACAACATAATATTTTGCAGTTACTTTTTGTAGAGAGCTGCTCCTGTTATTGAACCTGTAGGACTGGTCTGTATGGTCCAGCTAGTCTGGTTCTGCAAGAAGAGAGAGGTCTGTGCTGCGGGGTGGTGGGAGGGAGAACCGCCATGGAGGTAGAGAAGACATTGGGCTAGTCAATGACGATGGGACAATGACAGTCGTATCTTCCAGAAGCAAGATATTTTGCTAGTTGCTTTGAGGTGAAAGCTGTTCTGGGTCTTCAAAGAGTTTGTGGCCTCCAGGTGGCACAAAACTAACCCTCCAATGACTATGCTATGAAGATTACATTTTTTTAAAAGATTTTATTTATTTATTTGACAGAGAAAGACACAGTGTGAGAAGGAACACAAGCAGGGGGAGTGGGAGAGGGAGAAGCAGGCTCCCCACTGAGCAGGGACCCCGATGTGGGGCTCGATCCCAGGACCCTGGGATCATGACCCGAGCTGAAGGCAGATGCCCAACGACTGAGCCACCCAGGCGCCCCTGTTTGTTTTGTTTTTCAGTAGGCTCCTCGCCCAGCACAGAGCCTAATGCAGGGCTTGAACTCACGACCCTGAGACCAAGACCTGAGCTGAGATCAAGAGTCGGGTGCTTGACCAGCTGAGCCACCCAGGTGCTCCTGAAGCTTACATGTCGAAGAGAGGTGCAGGGAGTTTTGGCATTCATCACGGGGAGACACGCATATGAGGGATGGAATCTGAAAAAGTGTCATGGATAAGGAGCCAAGGATCTCAAAGGGAAGAGAGGGTATCAGCAAACGAAGATAAATGAGAAGGGCTTTCAGAGGACTATGGTTGTGAGGCCTATACCTTTCCTTTTGGCAATGGCCCCACATTTGAAAGATTTTGCCCATCAAAGTGGATTCATTAAGTAATACATTTTGCTATTTACAATTAAAGACAGCAAAACTGTTGATTAAGGTTCCTGATCATCGCACACGTTTATTCGCCAAACAGTATTTAGCACCTTCTTTGTGTGAAGTGCTGTGCTTGGTACTTGGAATATGCTCATAGTACATCGATAGAGAAGATAACGGCCCTTCCTTCAGGGAACTCTCTGAGTCTGATGGTTGAAACCAGCGAAACTTGACATTTGTGTCCCACGTTATGTCGGGTAGAAAAATGTACATCTGTTATTAGGCCTTTTGAAATATTTGAAAGGAAAAACCATTATCATTTATTGAGAGACGACTGTGTGCTCAGCATGCTGTGGGCACCTTACGTACACTTGGTTTTATTGGTTTGGGTGTCCCCTCCACCCTCCCTAGAAGGCAAGCTCCATGTTTTGTTCATCACTGTGTCTCCAGTGCCTACAATCATGCCTGCCATATGTGCGTGTTCAACAAACACTAGATGAATGGACCAAGTGAATTAACTCGAATCTCTTAACAACCTGCAAGGTGGTTGGCATTCTTTTTCTCTTCCTGATAAGGAATCTAAGACTCAGAGAGACTAAATTCCTCAAGTTCCTGCAACTGTCAATGACAGGGCAGGGATTTACATCAGATCTGTTTGACTTTGAAGGTGATTCTTTTGTCCCATCCTTCCTCCAGGAATGCAGAGATGCCTAAAGCCAGGGGACAGTCGGTTGGACAGCTCTGGGATAAGATACGAATATGCAAAAGTCTGTTTGAGCCGGGGGAGTGGTCCACATGAGGGTCAGCGGGAAGCAAGGAAGGGGGCTCTATGGCTGTGTTCCCATGGCCAGTGTGGAAGGCCCAGAGGGCTGAGCTGAGGATTTGACTGGATCTGGAAGGCCTGGTGTAATGCAGAGTTTCCACTTGATTGGAATTGTATTTTGGAAAGATGAACAGGATGTAAGGGTGGTTTGGCTTTTAGAAAGATGGGAGATGAGAAGTGTCATTAATTTGTTAACTGGGGGAGAGGTAACCAGTAATAGAATGGAGGCAGTGACAAGAATGGACAAGAGGGATGATGTCAGAGTAGACTCAACTGTCCCAAGTGAGGGAGCCAAGATAAAGCTCAGAGATCAATTTGCAGCCCCCAGTGGGTGAGGCAGCTAGCGTGGATGGCTTTCTCACTCTTCCTAGAGTTCTCTCCAGGTGGGTAGTGTCCTCTGTTATAGGACCACAGCTCTATGCCAGTCATCTTGGCAGAGCCTGTGGCTAGTCAATTCCTTAGCACATGTTTGTGGAGCACTTAGTATAATATGCACATGGCATCAACGACAGTGCTTTCTCTGTACTTTGGGATTAATAGGTCAATAGAATACCTTAAGGCTGTACTGTGTTAGGATTTGGAGACACAAGGAGAACAGATATTTAGGAGTCTATCAGGCTTCCTTGTTCCAACTGTATGTAACCCCTGCCTGAGGATTCGATGGGTTAATACAGGTTAAGCAAATAGAACAGTGCCTGACATGTATGTAGTAAGTGATTGGTGTTTGCTAATTGGTGATTGGTGTTGTCTTATATATAAGACAGGGCACTCCCCTCAAGGTCACTGTCATGTAGTTGGGTTCATCCAGTCCATCAAGACACTGCAACAGAAGACATATAGGCAAGGCACAGAAGGAGTTCTAAAGGGGCATGATTTATATGGCTACTTGTCTGTTGTTCAACCCCGCCCCTCCCACTGACAGCCAAGCTTCTCATAGTCTCTGAGGCTAGGGTTTCATCCCCATACTTCACTCTAAACTCCCTGGTGACAAAATGACTTATCAACTCTACCCAAGCCTCTGGGACCCTAGGAATTCCCAAGAGTGTGCAAGACTCAGAGCCTCCATTTTGGAGGCGACCTTTATCCCTTGCCAGCTCAGCAGACCTGCCAGGAATTAAATCTTTGCCTGGGACAAATGAGATTAGGTTCCCTTTGGAGAGAGAAAAAAGGACAATCTTCACCCCTCCCTGGACACAGACATTCATTTGCCTGATCCCCTGCAAAGCAGATGAGCCTCTGAGACGCCCTCTTTCTTGTTCACTTAGGGGTGAAAAATTATCAGCAAGAAACCAATTAGCATCCTCTATGAGTGCGTCCCAAGCCTTCTGGAGTCCATTCTTTTACTCTGTCCTCTACACATAAGCAGCATCTGCTTTGGGGGGTCTTGTCCTAATTGAGTGAACCTGTGCTGTTATCATTTGTTAATTGTAGCCCCAAGGGGGGGGGAAGAAGGAGGAGGCGACGAGGAGGAGGGGACAGGGCTCTGTCCTTCCTTTGTCCCCAGCCTAGAAGGCTGCAATCAAGAGAGGGTGATGGGGCCGAGGGGTCAGAGGTCAGCCACGGAGGCTCTACCTGCTAGACACCTAGGTGGCTGGTTGACATTCAGTGAAGGATAATAAAAAGAATCTTTCTTGAGCACTTATTATGCACCAGGCACGATTGTAAAGGCTTTATATGGATCAACCGATTTAATCGTTGCAACTCTCTAAGTTAGGTGTTCTCATTAGTTCCCACTTGACATTGAGGAAAATGGAGGCGCTAGGAGATTAAATACCTGCCCTCGCAATACAACTAGATCGGAGAGAAATCAAGATTGGGGCCTTGACATTCCTGCTGCAGCATCTGCGCTCCCCGGCCACCTCCGCTGGCCCGCGGGGGGACCCCGAGAGCCCGGCCGTCCGCTGCCACGGTGGAGCAGAGAGCCTCCAGCCCAGCAGCTGCTGAGCCATCGCCAAGCCTCAGTGTTGGCGATCCCCTAGTCAGCTATCTGCTGGGAGAGCCCGGATGCTCAGCAGGTAGGGGGCGGGCCCGGAGCGCCGAGCGCTGACCAGGCTGCTAGGGAGGTGCAGAGGCAAGAGGAGCATCTCCGGGCTCCTGGGGAAGCAGGATGCACAGGCTGGGAGAAGCAAAGGCAAGTCACTATCTGCTCTGAGGGACAAACGGCTTGAGACCCAAAGTCCAAACTCCGGAGTAAAAGCACGCAGGCCGCGCACTCTGCGGCTTCTGGCAACCTCCCCGTCCCCGGGTGCTGCCGGAGACTGAGAAGAAGAACTTGTTTCCCTGTGACCCAGCTTCTTCTCACGTCAACCCTACTTCAACCCTACCGGCAGAGCCCAACACCCCTCTTCCCTGCTTGGGTACGAATCCGAACGTCAGATGCCAGGCCTTCTGTTTCTGAGAGCACAGGGCTGCACGTTCAAATGTCCACATGGGCCGCGCAGGTCACACACACAACTAACAGAGGTAAAATCCAGTCGTGAGCGAGGCAGCCTGCCTCAGCCTGAGGAGCGCACATTTGGCCTAAAGCCTTTCCGGGTTAAGACAGTTAAAAAAAAAAAAAAAGCGTTGTGCAGAGCAGGCAAACCCTTCTGGGTCCATCACTGCAGGCTCTTAGCTCCCATGGGGAAGGAGCGATGGGAGTGGACCCCGAATTTCTCCTCTCCTGTGAGTTTCTGTGTAGTAAGGAAGCAGCAGAACGGCGCATGCGCACTGTAAGGCACGCACAGATGCTGAAGCCAAGGGCGTGGTCTTGACCCCAGCTCTACTATTTACTGTCTCTGTGACTCTGGACAAGTTATATGCCTCCTTCTGCCTCGGTTTCTTCATCTGTAAGATGGGGAGAATGGTAAGTACCGCTTCATGAGCGCTACCGTATGAACTAAATGAGTTACATGTAAAGTGCTTAGAACACTGTCTGGTATATACATTTAGTGCCAGGTAAGTGTTAGCAATTCTTTCTACAGTACACGTTTCACACGTTCTGGATGCTGCGCACATTTAGTGATAATCTATAGTTCTTTTTTTTTTTTTTAGGTTCACTAAATTTATTTTAAAAATCATGAAACGTTTCTTACAAAAGAGCATTACATTCTGCACACTGCTCTGAATAGATGCCAGGGACAAATGGACTATTGTTACTTTTCCTCCCTGTCCCCCCCCCCCCAAATGTTACAGTGACCACAAAGCAAAGTGTTCACAATAATTACATGGGGGGAATTTTTTCTTTTAAACTACCAACAATGAACAAAAATTAAAATTCACTCACTCTGCTGCTGTTTCAAAATTTCAATGTTAGTTTTTGCACGCCCTTCCCCCCCCACCCTGTTTGTAAGGAACTAAAACATTACATCTGGTGAACAGCAAAGATTTCACTACACCTCAAATGCAGAACACCTATGAAGCAGAGGAATGTTGGCTTTTTAAACAGAAGCAGATAAAAAAAAAAAAAAGATGCAGGACTCCTTCAGTTCTTCACTAGTCTTAGAAAAACTTTCCAGAATACTGCTTCACACTGTTCTGCAGCAAATACTGTGCATTCTGTATCTGGTCCTGTGTTCCTGTAATGGTAATGATCCGATCTTCAGACCCTTCTAGAGGCTCGTCAATTTTGATCGAAGCTCCTGACTCATGACGGATTTGTTTAATCCGCTGACCACCTTTGCCAATAATAGATCCAGCCAAATCTTTGGGAATAGTTACTCGTGTAGTAATAATAGGTCCACCAAGATCACCATATGAGCCACGACCCCCTGCATAGGAATAATCATATCCGGAGCCACCCTGTGGTTCATAAGCCATCTGCCATTCTGATGGGCTCCATGTATCTATTGCAGAGTCCCAAGTTTCATCAGCACTGAAACCAACCATGCCATCATAGCGGTCTCCAGGTCTTCCTCTTCTGTCATAGGCCATTAGATCTCCTCCTCTAGGTGGTGGTGGTGGAGGAAGAGGAAGATTCCAAGCTCTGCTACCACCCCGGCCACCTCGTCCAGGAGGAGGTGGAGGAGGTCCCCGACGAGGGCTCATATCATCATAATCTCTTCTAGATGGAGGCATAGGACGCCCACCCCGACCAGGAGGCATTCTGTTAAAGCCACCTCTTCCCCGCATGGGAAATCCCACAGGACGTCCACGGCAGTCATCAAACATCATTGTAAAACCACCATAATCGTAGGTTTCATCATAAAAATTGGGATCATAAGGCTGTGCACGTCCTTTGATGGGAGACTCTGATATAAGATCAAGGATGATCTTGATGCACTCTACAACCCTATCAAGTTTTCCTCCAATAAGAACGACTCTGTCAGTGGAATGAGGACAGCATTCCTGGAAAAGCTTGATTGTTGTCTGTGTGTTCTCTCGAAGTTCTTTGATTTTAGCACCTTTGACCCCAATAATTCCTCCTGCCAGACTCTGATGAATGAACAGTCTCAACTCGCAGTCAGAGTCACTTCCTTTATAGTGTTGGTAATTTAAGCATTCCACAGCATCAGATTTGAGCGGGAGCTGGCTGGTTGCTGTGGGTGATGGCAACTGCAGGCCCTCTTCCAAGGTAGGGATGATTTTCTTCAGAATTTCTCCAATTGTTTCAATATCAGCACTGATACTCAATATGCGCTCAGGGCCACTGCTGTCTGGGACTGAAACACTGGCATTGTAGTCTGTACGGAGAGCCTTAATATTCTTGCCTCCTTTTCCAATCACTGCCCCAGCATTCTTGCTCTGAAGCAAAATGCGTACTTCAACCATCTCATCAGTGTTTCTAGATCTTTTAAAAGCTTGTTCCTCTTCCATATCTTCTGCAGGGCATTTACCAAATTCACCATTGGTTTCGGTGTTGGGGAAGGTTTCCTCTGGCTGTTCAGTTTCCATTTTCTTGTATTAAATGGATACACCAATCTATAGGCCGCAAGAAAGAGGGACATAGGCAAGACGTCGAGGTTGCTGCAGCAGAGAAACAGAGGATAATGGCGTCTGCCTAATCTACAGCTCTTTATGCAGAGTGACAGAAAGAAGGTAATCAAGAGTTGGATTTGTGGCAATATCTCTAGCTTCCTGGTTTCCTAGAGTCCACTGTTATATCTCTACTTATAATCAATAGTAACAAATAATTGGTAATGCTGTGAGTATTATTTGTTATATAATACCATATATTAATAATAATAAAATAAATTAAAAGCAAGCGTGGTAATACATTACACATAGTACTTTCCGTGAGTTGGGCAGCATACTAAATGTTTTCTGTATGTGTTGCCTCAATCTTCACACTAATCCTACGTGACAAGAGTTATTACTACCTCCATTTCACAGATGAAGTTACTGAGGTTTTGAGAAGTTCAATAATTTGCCCAGTTTTTAAAAAGCACCCCCAAAATGTGCTGCCTAAGATTCAATATAATCCTATGCCAATGTCTGTGAATCTTAGGAACAAGAAGTGCTGGGGATAAGGACCATGCTCTAAAAGGAAACTTGTCTGGTGATTGTTTCCAGGTAATGACCTGTTTGCCTAGGGAGACACCTGTTTAGAACAAAAGGTAGCAGAGAAACTTAAGGCTAAGAATGGGCATTTTATTTTAATTTACATTATTTTTTAAAAAAGATTTATTTATTAATGTGAGAGAGGAAGCGAGAGGAGGAGCAGAGGGAGAGGGAGAGAAAGAATCCTAAGCAGACTCCCCGCTGAGTGTGGAGACTGCCGTAGGGCTTGATCTCATGACCCCGAGATCAAGACCTGAGCCAAAACCAAGAGCCGGACACTTAACCGACTGTGCCACCCAAGTGCCCTGAGAATGTACATTTTATTTATTTTATTTTTTTTAACATTTTATTATTAATTTTGACAGAGAGACACAGCGAGAGAGGGAACACAAGCAGGGGGAGTGGGAGAGGGAGAAGCAGGCTTCCCACTGAGCAGGGAGCCCGATGCAGGGCTCGATCCCAGGACCCTGGCATCATGACCTGAGCCGAAGCCAGACGCGTAACGACTGAGCCCCGCAGGCACCCCAAGAATGTACATTCCTACAAATCACATGCAGGAACAGTCTGAATGTACATTTTAAACTTCTACATAGCATTTGGCCATTATTATGAAGTTTCTGGTTGCTCCAGATCCTTTTTAAAACAAGGCATTATGTAACTAAATAGATAGTGATGTCACCTTCTTTTTCTTGAACAATCCTCCACAGCAAAACTATGAGCTAGGGATTATGATCCCCATTTTACAAATGGGAAAACAGACTGGGAAGGAGATTAGGTGACTTGCCCACGTTAAGTGCAGGGCCAGGACTCAAACCTACATACATCTCACTAATTTCCATCCAGCAGCCTTTCCCTACACTGTGCTGCCTAAACGAGTTCACGTCTCTGGTCTCTGCCAGCAGAGTGAGTCAAGCCACTATACCCACCACACAGGGGAATCAGAGTATCCCCTTATGCTTCGAGTGGAGAGGTAGGACACACCCTGTCTCAGGGGCAATGAGTTAATGATACAAGAAATGTCCCAAAGCAGTTCAGGTGGAAATAAAGGGAAAGCAGTTCCCAAATGTCAAGGGGGAAGTCAGATTCTGTGCCTATCAAAGAGATTTGTGCACAGAATATATGGAGGATGCTGACCCAGTAGAGGAAGCCAAAGAGGAGAGAGAAGGCTGCCCTGCTCAACCCCACCACCCCATCCAGCACCAGCTGAACTCTCAAGCGCAGAATCCTGTATTCTCACAAAACTCCATTCTTTTTCCTCTTCTCTAGTTGCATGTGCATTTCATTGTGATTTTAATTAAGGGCTGTGTAATTCACACCCTGCAACTCTGCTCTCCACCATGCTCATCACTTTCATTTGTAGAGCTGCCTACTTCCCTAAATACTTCTGGCCAACAGGCAGGATGGGGATATTGGGGGCTGGTGTACCTATCACCTTCCTCTTCTTCCTACTGCAGCACCACCCCCATCTCAATTCCAAAGGCCCAGCAGTCTGCATGGGAGTAGAACAGCTCCATTTTTCTCCAATATTAATAATTATGACATTAGAAGGGTGATCTGCTGCAATTCAGCCTTTCTATTTGCAGGCTGGTGGCTGCATATCAATGGCATGATTAGGCAAATGAAATCAGATTGGCACTGTTATGAAATATTTACATGGCCAGAATGCATATGCTTCAATCTCATTGTTCCCATTATTAAGCCATTTTATAATCTCATAACATTTAGACTCACACTTTGCATTTCTAATTAACTTGAGGAGTGACTTCGCTGGGAATTAATTGCAACTTGTGCATTCTTATACACACAAACTCCCTGAGAAACAAACTCTGGTTGGCAATCATGCAATTCACCCCTAAGATGGACCCTAGGCTGACTTCTGTTCGAAACCATTTTTTCCGTCAGTTGGGAAAAGTGGCTGGGGACATTGGTTTTCATTAAAATTTGGCTACAAATCACATGCAGGAACAGTCTGAGAGCAAGAGTCCCTTTGGAGGGATTAGTTTCTACCTGAATAGCCTTTCACAAAGAAGCAGTTTGATGCGGGGCAGTGGTTTTCAGATTTTGTAGATCAATAACATCCCTAAAATAATAATAGTAATAGTAATAATAATAATAATGATAATAAAGATAATAAAAGATTTGGGATAGCTAAAGAGCTGTTATATTGAGCTGTTATATAGCCTTTATTTAAAATCGCTTCAGGATAAAGAATGTGGTGCCTCTCTCACACTTGATCAGTTAGCATTTGGAAATCTCCAGTAAAAAGTCCATGCCTGGCAAGTGGCTACTATGGGCACTTTAATGATCTTCATCTCCTACAAACACCAGAGTTTTGTTAATATGCACTCTTGGTGTCAGAAATGGTTTTTTACTGGTGGAATGAGTGGTGTTCATGATATGTGGATTGGTTAGAAATATCGATCAGCCACTTTCTCTCATGAATGTACAGGGAGTGCCCTATAAGCATGCCCGGTAGCCTACACCCTTTGGAACACTGCCTAGGCCTAGAAATTTCCCTGGGCACATTTTAGGAAACTTATGCAAGATCTGGTTGCCTGGCTCTGATTAAGAATTGATATGAATCTACTGTGAGTGAACCTTGCTTATAAGATGCTTGTTGGAGTGAGGGTTCTCAGCTGGGGGCAATTTTGCCCCTCCCCACCCTGGGAGTGAGGAGGATGAGGGGAGGTAGCAATGTCTGGAGATGTTTTTGGTTGTCACAGTTGTGTGTGTGTGTGTGTGTGTGTGTGTGTGTGTGTGTGTGTGTTGGAGTGTGTTGCTACTGGCATCTAGCGGATATTGGCCAGAGATGTTACAGGACATCCTACAATACCCAGGACAGCCCCATCCCCCAAGAATGACCCAACTTTGAATGTGAACAATGGCAAGAAATCCTAGAAAAGGACAGAGAGCTTCAACTTCACTGAGCTCACAGAACAGGCTGTATGCTGTTATGTCTAATGGCTAATGTTTGCATGTATGACAAAATTTAGTCTGTGTCTCTCTTTGTAATATACACCCTGATGGTGAAGTTATGGAAGAAAAATCCTAGATCTTTTTTTTATGTCAACCATTGGAGGTGACCAGTATCTATCAAAAAAGAACCCAGTAACTATGCACGACCACGTTGTCTTAGGGCAGTTTGAAACAGTAGTGTAGATTCTCAGTCTTTTATTTTGGAAACTTTAAATTTTGTTAATTCCTTACTTTAAAAAGAAACAATGACGATCTATTATTACCATGACAGAATAACAGAATAAAAAGCTTCAATACACCAAAGACATCATCAGGAACAATCCTTTAAATAAAATATGTTTCACTTTAAAAAAAATCCTCAATTGCACTACTGGGTATTTACCACAAAGATATAAATGTAGAGATCCGAAGGGGTATGTGCACCCCAATGTTTATAGCAGCAATGTCCACAATAGCCAAACTGTGGAAAGAGCCAAGATGCCCATCGACAGATGAATGGATAAAGAAGAAGTGGTATATATACACAATGGAATATTATGCAGCCATCAAGAGGAATGAGATCTTGCCATTTGCAACGACGTGGGTGGAACTGGAGGGTGTTATGCTGAGTGAAATAAGTCAATCAGAGAAAGACATGTATCATATGACCTCACTGATATGAGGAATTCTTAATCTCAGGAAACAAACTGAGTGTTGCTGGAGTGGTGGCGGGGGGAGGGATGGGGTGGCTGGGTGATAGACATTGGGGAGCGTATGTGCTATGGTGAGCACTGTGAATTGTACAAGACTGATGAATCACGGATCTGTACTTCTGAAACAAATAATGCAACATATGTTAAGAAAAAAGAAAAAGAAGAAGATAGCAGGAGGGGAAGAATGAAGGGGAGTAAGTCGGAGGGGGAGACGAACCATGATAGACGATGGACTCTGAAAAACAAACTGAGGGTTCTAGAGGGGAGGGGGTGGGGGGATGGGTTACCCTGGTGATGGGTATTAAAGAGGGCACATTCTGCGTGGAGCACTGGGTGTTATGCACAAACAATGAATCATGGAACTCTACATCAAGAACTAATGATGTAATGTATGGTGATTAACATAACAATAAAAAATAAAAAAATCCTCATTTTTCTCATCACCTTAGGATTTGCTCCACTTTCCCCTTAGACTGGCAAGAACATGCCCAATTTAGAAGCAAATGTTGCTCTTATTGTCTTTAGAGGGATCTAGGCACTAGCCTAGAAGGGGAAACGTCTCAGACAGCTGAGAAAACCTTCAGACAGCCCCTGGGACAACTTTCAAGACCCTTCCTCTCTCACTGTGTCTCTCTCTGTCAAATAAATAAGTAAAATCTTAAAAAAATAAATTGAAAAAAAAACCCTTCCTTCATGCTGCCAGAAAATCACATATTGTGCAAGGTTCTCTATTAGCAATGACCACTAGCACCATGAGGAGCATTACTCCCATTTTACAGAAGATAGGCTTTCATGATTTGCCCGAGGTCATATAGCTAACCTATGTTTTCCAGCACCTGAGCCTAGATCTCTCTGCCTTTAAAACCTCAGATGAGAAACATCTCTGCCTTGATTTGGCTAAAGGACTTTGAATGTATTGCCACTCAGTGTCTGTTGGATCACAGGTTTGAATGGTCTTCAGTGGATCATCTGGTCCAGAGATTCCCAAACTTAAACATAACAGATCACAAACCTTTTGAAATATATTTATATACTTTGATTTTTTTCCAAGGAAAAATATTTTTAAAAACCCTGACACTTTCTATCTGTACTGTTTCATAGAATAAAGGATATTCTATGAAATATTCCTCGGGACTATGGAAAGCAAATAATCCATTCCTTCATTCATTCAGCTAATATTTATCAAGTGCCTATTATGTGCAAGTATTCTTCTGGTGTTAGTGAAAAAGCAGAGAAGAACGTTGGAGTCCTTGCTCTCTTGGGGCTTACATTCTAGTGACATAATCTCAGAATAAAAGATAATTCTTCAAGTGAAATAAGTTGAAATAAGTATGAAAGATTCATTGCAGTGCCTTTTTTAAGCTCATTTCATCTTACTTAATAAAAACCTCATCATGTGTCAGCATTGGTCCACAAACCAGCATTTGGGAACTCTGGATCTAGTGCATTTGTCTGCTTCCAGGGACAGAGCCCTAAATTATCTCAGATGGAAGGAGATCTCAATGAAATTTAGATGCAGTTTGGGTTCTCACAGGGCCCAGGATTCATGGTTCAGGTGGGAAGTGGTATGTGGCATTGGGCGCCATGGGGTAATGAGCCAGATGTCTGTGGTTAAACTGGTAAAGTGGCATTTTCCACATCACCTTGCTTTGTCTGCACCCTCACCAGTAAGTTTGGAAATCCTCCAGAGCATCCTAAGCATCTTTCCGTGTCTCAGGTCATTGTAGCTCATTAGCAGCACTGGGAGGCTAAGTTCATTTCACACTTGGGGAAACTGAGCCCCAGGAGGAGGCCATCTGGCAAGGCAGAAGTGGCTGTAGGACCAATCCTAGTAATTCTGCTTTCATCTAGGGATCTCCTCATGGGACAAGTCAGAGATTCATCTCTGTTCAGAATAGAAAAGGCTGGAAGCATATTCTCCAGGCCTCTGCAACAACGACTTGGTTTGTTTTCTCTCCTTAATTGGTTGGGTTCCACTTCTCCAAAATCACCCTTCCCACTCTGCCCAAAGCAGTGACCTGGGAGTTCTGGGCGACAGGTTTGCGTAGCTAATATCTCTTACTTGCTGAGCTGTCCAGCAGGCTGGGAGATGGCAATGAATGATTCAAACACTAAAAATTATACAAGACAGAGAGCACAGTGAAGAGGTAGGGGCAAGGAGGGGAGATGCAGAGCAGAAGGTCCAAGGCTGGAAGCCTCTTCTGTTAGCTCCCCAGGGCCACCGAAATCCTGAATGTGGAAATGAGCAGGCCAGGATCTTTGTCCTAGCTTGCAGTTGGAAAATAATACCAGGCTTCCCCTGCTCTGTGTGAGTGTGGTTAGATTTGTTTCTGAGAAAGGAAATCCTGGCTGGCGTGGATCTTTGAGGGACATCACGTCTCTCCTTTGGCCTCCAAGCAGAGCTTTGCATCATTCCTGGTGCCTGCCATTAGGCTGTGCCCTCTCCTTCCTGCCAGAGCTGTGCAAACACTTGGTCCCCTCCATCCAAACACCTGCTCAGAAATATGCCCTTCCCAACTTACCTCCTGCAGAAACCTTCCTCGGCTGATTTGAGTGTGGTGCATTCACAAGTCTTACTTGGATAAGTCATTCCATTTTCTTCATTCCTGTGTTCATTCTCAATCACCCGTGCTGTTGCCACAGAGAAGGGGAACTGGGCGACAGAACAAAACAGTGGCCAATACCAAGATCTTTCTGTTGGCACTGAGAGGTATGAAGTAACTTTCTGAGGGAGATGCATCTCTTTTCCTTTTATTCTTTAGGCTAAGGCTAAGAATGAATGGGTGGTCTCTGAGCTCATAACAACTGAAAACAAAATGAAGAATCCCAGGAAACATGGTTGGTATGGGAGCAACCTCCTTGGAATTAATGCTTTGTCATGGAGGATCTTCAATATTGTGCAATTAAGAGGTAGTTTTTTGGGGTAGGATATTTATTTTACTATTTTTACTGAGCTATAATTGACATATAACGTACTAGTTTTAGGTGTATGACATCATGATTCGCTATTTGTATATATTGCAAAATGATCACCATGATAAGTTTAGTTAACACCCATCATCATACATAGTTACAGACTTCTTTTTCTTGTGATGAGAACTTTTAAGATCTTCTCTCTTAGGGAGAGAGAGAAACCAAGAAACAGACTCTTTTTAAAAAATTATTTATTTTAAGTAATCTCTACACCCAACATGGGGCTTGAACTCACAACTCTGAGATCAAGAGTGGCATGCTCTTCTGACTGAGCCAGCCAGATGCCCCAATAGACTCTTAACTATAGAGAACAAACTGATGGTTACCAGTGGGGAGGTGAGTGTGGGGATGGGTGAAATGGGTGAAGGGGATTAAGAGCAGACTTATCATGATGACCACCGAGTAATGTATAGAATTGTTGAATCACTATATTGTACACCTGAAACTAATATAACACTGTATGTTAACCATACTGGAATTAAAATTTAAAAAATTAATAAAATTGAGAAAAGGATCTACTCTCTTAGCAACTTGCAAATGTACAATACAATATTATTAACTATAGTCACCACACTGAAAAGGAAATCGTTTATATGTAGCATTTATTATGGTATTTGGCATTTACTATGTATATCCATGTATGTGACTAGCTTAGTTTCTGCTGGCAATAAATGTTGGATTAATTCATTAATCAGTGAATGAACACAATATGTATTTCTATCCAGCATTATTCAGACCACGTTTGGACTATTATGTGCAAGTGAGGCAGGCACCTTTTAAAGTGCTGAGCCCCACAATGGTAAGAGGGCTAAAAATCATGTGTTACGAGGGGCTGTGCAGGTGCTGGGAGAGAGAATA
This sequence comes from Eumetopias jubatus, assembly GCF_037043125.1. NCBI lineage: Eukaryota > Metazoa > Chordata > Mammalia > Carnivora > Otariidae > Eumetopias > Eumetopias jubatus. The sequence goes on from NW_028274819.1 coordinate 95,092,491, forward strand.
CTCAGAGAAAACGGTAGAGCTTTTGAACTGTTTTGTTGTTGTTGTTGCTGTTGCTTGTGTTTTAATACTGGAAAAGCTTCTTGGTAGCAGTGAGTTTTCTGTGATTCCAGAGGTCAGAACAGGGATCTGTAGTAGAGGGTACACAGAAGAAAATTGAGGCTTCATCTGGGGAAGTTATTGAACTGTCCCAGGTGGTCAGGTGGGGGGCTTACTTTGGGTAGAGGTTGGGCCAGATATCCTTTAAGGCCCTTTCCTGCTATAAAATTATACTACACAGTTGACTCATTAACATCATGGGTTTGAACTGCACAGGTCCACCCATATGCAGATGTTTTTTGATACAGTGTGGTACTGTAAATGTATTTTCTTTTCCTTATGATTATCTTAATAACATTTTCTTCTCTGGGTCGCCTGGGTGGCACAGTCAGTTAAGCATCCAACTCTTGGTTTCAGCTTAGGTCCTGATCTCAGTGTCATGAGATCAAGCCCCGTGTTGGTTTCCACGCTCGGCGCAGAATCTGCTTAAGACTCTCTCTCCCTCTCCTTCTGCCCCTCCCCCTGCTTCTCTAAAATAAATAAATAAAACTTTAAAAAAAATAGTGTTTTCTTTTCTCTAGCTTACTTTATTTTTTTTTTAAAGATTTTATTTATTTATTTGAGAGAGAGAGAGAATGAGAGATAGAGAGCATGAGAGGCAAGAGGTTCAGAGGGAGAAGCAGACTCCCTGCTCAGCAGGGAGCCCGATGTGGGACTCGATCCCGGGACTCCAGGATCATGACCTGAGCCGAAGGCAGTCGATTAACCAACTGAGCCACCCACGCGCCCCTCTCTAGCTTACTTTATTGTAATACAATATATAATACATATAATGTGTAAAATATGTGTTAATCGACTAGCTCAATAACTAAGGTTTCGGGGTCAACAGTAGGCCGTTAGTTAAGTTTTGGGGGAGTCAAAAGTTATATGTGGATTTGTGACTGCATGGGGGGGTAGGTGACCCTAGCCCCCGCATTGTTCAACTCTCCCTGGTATATACATATATATGTGTGTGTGTGCGTGTGTGCATACGCGTGTGTGTACAGTGTATGGCTCTACTCCTGTACTCAGATATAGGTTTTTGTTTGGTTGGTTTTTAATGGGTAAAATTTGAGCATGACTGTTCATTCTCTGAAAGTACACCATTTGAGGGAATATGAACATGACCCTATGTAGATTTACATATAAAGACACAGAAGCACATAACAGTAGTGTTTAATTTTTAGTAAGCACTTACCACGTGCCAGACACACTAACCACTTCCCATGCGCTGTCCTCTTTAAAGCTCCTAACCATTCTGAGAGAAAGTAGGGACCATTTATTTATGGCCCATTCTGCAGATGAACATGGGGCTCCAGGAGGTCACAGGTAATAGGCCCAAGGTAGGTCGACCTAGGTTGAACATCCAGGTGTGTCTGATGACCAGCCTCATAAAAGAGAATGTGTGATTTGTGTTTAAACACAGACACACATGCTAAGGCTATACATGTGTTTTTTTTTTTTAATTTGAATATTTTATTTATTTGTCAGAGAAAGAGAGCACAAGCAGGGGGAGCGGCAGAGGCAGAGGGAGCAGCAGGCTCCTCACTGAGCAAGGAGCCCGATGGAGGACTCAATCCCAGGACCCTGGGATCAGGACCTGAGCCCAAGGCAGATGCTTAACTGACTGAGCCACCCGGGTGTCCCAGGCCATACATGTGTTACAGAGACTAGTGTCAAAGGGTAAAGCTGTTGCCCAGTTAATCACTGGCTCATCAGATGATGGGCCTGAAGAGAGGGTGGTTTCGTTTCTTTTCTGAGTGGGGTTCTCTTCCACCCTTTTTTATGATCCACTTACCTCAACCTCAAGTATGCCAGAGGCCCTTGGCCATGCCCGTCCTGGGATGTAAATAACCTCCAGTTTCTCTAGTGGAAGCAAATGAAGTTTCCTGTGACTTATTTCTTTTTGGTATTTGTGTGTTTTGTGCCTGTATGTCCAAATGCATGCAGGTTTTTATTTTCCTAGTTGACATGAGAATAGCTCAGCTCTCGGCAAGCAGAAGCCTCCAGATGAATGAGGCTGGTTAAAGGAGAGGGAACACTTTCCATAATTTGTCTTGAATAATCACTTAACGGGCACAGAAAATTTCTGCGAAATGGGTGAATAGCATGGGTCCATTTTATCAGCCCCTCAATGAAGTAGAGCCCGCTGGCTTTTAAGACCCAGGCAGCAGACAAAAAGTGGTCTTTATCCTCACACACCAAATCTCTGCGTCAGTAAAGTGCAGGCCCTGACAGGAATTTCAATTATTTAATCAAAAAGAAAATGAAAGAGGTCTTAAGTGTTGTGATTCGAAGACAGCCTTTTCATAGACCAATCTAGTGTGTGCTCACATTGAATATGAAGCAAAATGGGGAGGAAATTAAGGCAGCTTCGGCTTAAATCATGTGATTGCAAATAGTAAATTAGTTTCTCGATGTTTTCATTTAAGTGTTTAAGTGGAAGGTTTTATTCCTAATGTAGTGTAGTGACACAGAAGAGAACCCTCAGCCAATTCCAGCTTCCCAGTCCCCGCTCCAGTGATGCATTTGCCCTGGGGAGGGAGAGGGAGGAAGGGAGGCGAAGATGGAGAGAGAAGGGAAAGCAAAGCCTCAGTCACGTTAAGGTGCTTTTGTTTCAAATTGCTACCAAAGTACGCTTTCACAGCAAAGTCATTAATCGAGCAGATGAGTAACGTCTGTTGAAAATGTACTAAGCGAAATGCATTTAATTTGGAAGGGAAATCAGGAACTGCATTAGTCAGAGCGTATAAATGGCAACATCACCCATTCTGCCGTTGTTTTGTTTGATGTGGACTCAACTGAATTTGTTCTTAAGGGATAAGGGCTAGGTAAAAAATGGTCAACGTTGAGCTGGAGAGAAAAACACAGCCCTCTGGCTTTCAGAGGCTTCTGGGTGGTTTACTGGGGCTCTGACTAGAGCCTGCTGTTGGGACAGGCATGGATGTCAGGAATCTCTTGGGGAAAGTACTAATTGGGTTGGACGGAGTTGACCTCTGACGGGTGCAACAGGTAGCTTCAGGTCATTTCTTTGCAAATGAGCATCCCTTTGTGTTTGTAATTAGCTTTGATTATTTGGCGGCCGAGAGCTTAAGGCCCTGTGCTCTAGGAGGTCAGGCTCTGGGTTCACTCCAAAGACCAACTGCGAGTGGACTTTTAATATCAAATTAGGTAGTGAGGCTCGGGCATCTCTGAGAGTTAGATTCACCAGCATCTCTCCTGCCGTCCACGTGGGAGGAGAGGGGGCTCTTTAAATTGGCGATTGTCTAGATCCTCAGCTCTGCTGTGCACGGTTCCATGAGGTTCCCCAACTCCCTTCTCACGCCAAGATGTCTTTCTTCTCTAGACTCCTACAAAGCTGTTGGTCTATCCCTGTGTTATCGGAGCAGTGGCTACTGAGCATACCCTAATGTGTATGCCACGTCCAACCTCTTTTAATGGTTGAATAATATTTTTCGCTTTTACCTTTTTATTATGGACATTTTCCACAAAGAGGAAAACAAAGAAAATAGTATCAGGAACTTCCAGGTATTGATCACTAAAATTTAACAGGTACTAAACATTTGTCACATTTATTTCATCTCTACCCCACCCTGGAGGTTTACTTAAATTCAGGCAATATGATGTTTCACCCAAATTACTTAAAAATACACATTTTTTAAAAAATTAAAAGGATATTTTCCTGTAGAACCACAATACCATTAATCACCTTGAACAAAATTAACAAGGATTCCTTCATATTCTAATACTTATCCATATTCAAATGTCCCTATTTCTCTAAAAGTATTTTTAATGGTTGGTATGTTCAGAGCAGGATCCAGTCAAGGACCATGCACAGTGTGTCTTTGTTTGTTTTAAAGATTTTATTTAGGGCGCCTGGGTGGCTCAGTTGGTTAAGTGACTGCCTTCGGCTCAGGTCATGATCCCGGGGTCTGCTTCTCCTTCTGACCCTCCTCCATCTTGTGCTCTCTCTCTCTCTCACTCAAATAAATAGATAAAATCTATTAAAAAAAATAAAGATTTTTATTTATTTATTTATTTAGAGTGGGGGAGGGGCAGAGGGAGACGGAGAGAGAGAAGAGAATCCCAAGCAGACTCTCTGCTGAGAGCAGAGCCCAATGTTGGGGCTTGATCTCAGGACCCTGAGATCATGTCCTGAGCCAAAACCAAGAGTCAGACGCTCAACCTACTGAGCCACCCAAGTGCCACCCCCCCCCCTTTTTTTAAAGAAGGGACTGTGCACAGCATGTCTTAAGTCCTTAAGTGAATAAAGGATACTTTATTTTTATTTTCCTCATGGCGTTGCCTTTGTTGAAGGAAATGGGAACTTGTCATACAATGCTGGACCTTCCGATTTCTCTGTTTCCATATAGTATACTGTAGCTCATTTTCTATCCTCTGTAGTTTCCGTAGCTTTAAGTAGGGCCCAAAACTGATTGGACTCAGGTTAAACATTTGGCAGGAATACTTTGGAGGTGGTGATGTGTACCTCACTTAGCATTATCACAGGGCATGTATAATGAACGTCTGGTTGTCCCGCAGTTAGGGATGGTAAGATTCATCACTGGCTTGAAGTGGTGACAGTCTGATCACATCACATCCAGTTACAGTTTCTTGTTCGTAAACAGCGAGTAGTAGAGGGACACTTTGGTACCATGCAACAATCCAGTTTCCCCCATTTCACAGCAGAATCAGATGAGTGCCAACGACCCTGCATTAGAGAGTGTCCTATTTCCTGCAGCACTTAGTGCAAGATAGGTAGTAACATTCCAAGAGACTGGTTGAAGGGGCAAATGAATGAGTGGATGGATGCATGAAGTTTTGAGTGAATAAAATGAAAAATTTAACAGAATGAGAAATCCTGCAAACCCATCAGATGTGACTGATCTACTGGTGAGAGAATCCAACATCTTGGGGAGTCATGAAATGGTAACCCTTCGCTGGGTGTGGAAAGACTCATGTTTTCTACCTCAGCTTTGTCAGGAGTTTGCTGTGTGACTGGACACATCACTCACCTTCTCTGGAATTTATTTATACAAGGAATACAGAAAGGAACAGTCTCTAAGTTTCCACCAGCCATAGCATTCTAGGATTCTAAAAAATACAAAGAACTATTTGGGCCAGGAGCCTGCAGATTTTGAACCCATTTGAATCCGGGTTCTTCCCATGCACCACAGGCTTGTGGTATTTAATAAGCGTACAGGTTGTTATGGCAACCAC